>NC_024320.1:12124396-12143279 GCF_000523025.1 Cynoglossus semilaevis
ACGTGAAAGTTCTCGAGCCATTAATATCCTATACGTCATGAAACATAATTTGATCCTGAGAGCAGTTAACATGAATCACCTTAAAGTCTCTGTGAGGTGAAAACACATCCAGCAGTCACAGGCATTTAACTCGCATGTCCGCCTTAAGTCAAAGAAGTGGTCGAAGATGGATTGTGGAAAAAATACAAACTTCATGCTTTTAGAGTTTTCACACATTAGGGCAAAATAATTATAACTTTTCAGTGAAGTGAAAAGAGAAAAGTCATTTTTTATACAGATGAAGTCTATTTTCTATTTGTGAGGCTAGTAAATAAGTAGATTTTTTTTAAATAAAGAGGAAAAGGAAAATAATTGCAGTAAAAAGTAAAAGAAAAAAATGCAAATTTTTTAATCTTGGTTTAATATTGCGTTAGATTTTGACCAAAGGTTGTGATTCAGAATGACTGCACAGTCAGTGGATTTGCAGTTTATTATTTAAACTTGGGGGAAAAAAATAGCACAAAACACCGAGGTAATTAAGGAAAGAATAACAATCTGCCATTCAGCAAATCACAGATGAGATCATGTAACCCTGATTCATTTCAGTGTTTAGTTGCAGGTTGTGGGTGTCGCGCTCTCTGAAGCGAGGATGACAGACTCAAACTGTGCTTGATTTGATCAGATGTCAGCAGCCAGCACTTTCACCTGATCTACCAGCTGGGTGTAAACGTGAGCAGATGGGCTGGCCCGAGTGAGCCGCCGTCCAAATCCTCATATTACAATGCTGCTGCTGCTGCTGCTGCTGCTGCTGCTCCTTCTCCCCTGCTTCCCGAGTGAAGTCAGTGGAGAAGGTCTCCCCATATAAGAACCACAGGTTCCTCCACAGAGCTAGTTATCTTGATTTGTAAATGAGTTTGACTGGTTAAACACTAATCCCTCAGATGAGGTCTGCTCTTGGATTTTCTTTGTGAGCGGCCTGAATATTATTTTGTGCTTGTATTTAGGTTATTAAAAAAAATAGAGGTGCATTTATGCATGAACAGGAGACTTGGTAATTAACAAGTTACTCACCACTCATATTTACATCTAGACTAACGTGCTGATAGGTAATCATGTGCCATGTTTTTTCTCCGTCTTGTGTGTTTACAAGCCTTAATACTCCTCCTCCTCTTAAACACTTAGCTGAAATATTACTAATTAGAGGTTATACATATGCAAACATCCAGTCTGCTCCCCGCCCACTATCAGCAGTGGTGATGTTCACACCGTCAAAGAGCCATGAAGGAGTTGCTGGAGCATTTTGCTGGTGCCATTCACAATTAAGCCCAAGAAGCGATTGTGCCTTATTAGCAGTGGTGGCGAGACTAAACTTTACCGGGCAGGGGTCCTCAGGGGGGAAGTTAAGGGGATGGTGGTGGAGGTGGTGTTGTTGGGGGGGAGCACTGAGCAGCTGTTGCTGTTTGTTTATGCAACTCAGCAACATACGAGCAGTAGGGTCCCTCTCCAGCGCTTGGCGGGGCCCCCCGACTCTCCCTGCTTGATCTTTGAAGGTTGGGGCTGTTTGAACAATTCCTCCCAGTCCTCCCAGTGTCCTGCGTGCCACCATCTGTCTCCCCAGGAATGTGGGTAGAGTCAGAGTCGCACACACACCCCAGCATTTGTCAAGTCTGAACTGGGAGGAGGGAGTCGCTGTGTGTCCCCCTAGTGAGCTCACAGAAAACGTGTTGTTTTTTTTCTGACTTTCTCTCTCCTTTTTTTTTAATAATCATGTAACATCCTCACCTCCCACTTGGAATTTATGGTTCATTGAGTGATGGGCCTGGTTTACAAACCCAGTGTTGTTGTTATTGCTGAGTATTACACATAGTATGCAATGTATTATTTTCGTTTTCTAAGAGAAATGGCCTGGTGAAGACTGTGATGAATTACAACTGAGGTCTTGAATTGAAGTTCTGTCTCGACATTTTCCAAGATGGCTGTAGAGACATTAACAAGGATTGAATTAAAAACCAAATAGTATGAATACAGGTATGCTGCGCCAAAAGCTTGGAGATTATCCTTAATACCTTATCAGACTGATTAGGAATTAATTGAAAAGCAAATCAAATCAATTGTAATGAGAAAGAAGCACTGGTAAAAAAAAAAATCTTTTCTTTAATTATATTTTCTGGGCTGCTAAATTCTAAAAGGATGCATTCTCTGGCTTAGAAGCCAGGAAATTAAAAAGTGTGTAATTCTTTCTGTTATCACTGCCACTGTCTCCAGTCACTCAGCAGAGAGTGGGAACTGTGATACTGTGTTGGGAGACTTGCTGCTTTAGGTTGTTGTCATGATTGTGATAGCTTGCTTACGTCACAACATTTAAACATGGCCTCCTCTCTCTCACGCAGCACCAACTGCTCAACCAGGCAGCCAGCAACCGCAAGTTCAAATGCACCGAGTGTGGAAAGGCCTTTAAATACAAGCACCATCTGAAGGAACACCTTCGAATTCACAGTGGTGAGTGGACAGGACTTTAAGAAATACTCAACAATGATTAAAATCCTAAATTTTGTAACAGTTTCTTCTGTGAATTCCCTGCTGACGCACTCTGAACTCTGTGAATGCCTTTTGCTTCAGGTGAGAAACCCTACGAGTGCCCCAACTGCAAGAAGCGGTTCTCCCACTCGGGCTCCTACAGCTCCCACATCAGTAGTAAAAAGTGCATCGGCCTGATTGCTGTTAATGGAAGGATGCGTAACAACATGAAGACAGGCTCGTCACCCACCTCTGCCTCTTCCTCACCCACCAACACTGCCATTACCCAGTTGAGGCAGAAGCTAGAGAACGGCAAACCCCTCGGGTTACCCGACCATAACAGCCACCTTAGCATCAAGACCGAGCCACTTGATTTCAATGACTACAAGCTGATGATGGCATCCCAAGGATTTGGCCCCCCGGGACCGTTTATGAACGGCAGCATGGGAGGTACCAGTCCACTGGGGATCCACCACAACTCAACAGCCCCCAGCCCTCTGCAGCACCTGGGGATTGCCGGTCTTGAGTCACAGCTTCTTGGCTACCCAGGTCCATTAGGGAACAACTTGAGCGAGGTGCAGAAGGTTCTTCAGATTGTGGACAACACTGTGTGCAGGCAGAAAATGGACTGCAAACCCGAGGAGCTCTCAAAGCTGAAGGCCTACATGAAGGAGCTTGGGTCCCAGGTTGAAGAGCAAAAACAGGCACTGGCATCAGCGGGGGCTCAGGTCGGGCTTCCACTGGTCAATCACAATGGAGCCACCAAAAGCATCATTGACTACACATTGGAAAAAGTCAACGAAGCCAAAGCCTGCCTCCAGAGCTTAACGACAGACTCCAAGAGACAGATAAGCAATATCAAACGCGAGAAACCCAACCACATGCTTGAAGGAGGTGTGGAGGAGAAAGTGCAGGAAAACATGTTTACGCCTTATGCTTGCCAATATTGTAAAGAAACCTTTCCTGGGCCAATACCTTTGCACCAGCATGAACGCTATCTGTGCAAAATGAATGAGGAGATCAAAGCTGTGCTTCAGCCCAGTGAGAATTTGCTGCCCAACAAGCCAGGGATCTTCATGGAGAAGAACAGTCACTTACCTTCCCCGATGTTGTCTGAGAAGGGACTCACTGCACCTCTTAACCCTTACAGGGACCACATGTCTGTGCTGAAGGCATATTTTGCCATGAACATGGAGCCCAATTCAGAGGAGCTGCTCAAGATTTCCATAGCCGTCGGCCTTCCTCAGGAATTTGTCAAGGAGTGGTTCGAGCAGAGAAAGATGTACCAGTACGGCACTATCAGAACACCACCACTAGAGCACAGGAACAACAATGATATGGTTGTCGGAACAAATAACCACCACACTCCACCAAAAGACTCAATGGCAGCTAGGTCGCCTGTTTCACTAATCAAACCTACTGATCACATCACCTCGCCCTCCATAGCAGAGCTCCATAACAATGTTAACAACTGTGACAACCCCCTCAGACTCTTGAAAAACCACCAGTTCAGCAGCAGCGGCGCCAAACCTGCAGGTGAAAAGATGGACCACTCCCGCAGCAACACCCCCTCACCACTGAATCTCTCCTCCACATCCTCCAAAAATTCTCACAGCAGCTCTTACACTCCAAACAGTTTGACTTCAGAAGACCTGCAGGCAGAGCCACTGGACCTCTCACTGCCGAGACTCATGAAGGAACCCAAGCATGCACTGACTGTCAAAAGCAGACCTAAAGTCAACAGTATTAGCATTGAGCATAACAGCGTTCCCTCGCCCCGTGAGCACTTCGAAGAGCCTTTGAACTTGGCCTATCTCAGGAAGGACTTCTCAGGCTCTACCAACAATGGAAACCTAGAAAAGAGCACTAGCCCCATCTTCAGTATTAACCCATTTGCTGCCAAACCCCTCTACACGTCACTTCCTCCTCAGAGCGCTTTTCCACCTGCTACATTCATGCCCCCGATGCAGGCTAGCATACCGGGTTTAAGGCCCTATCCAGGCATGGATCAGATGGGCTTCCTGCCGCACATGGCCTACACTTATGCGGCAGGGGCGGCAACCTTTGCCGAGATGCAGCAGAGGAGGAAGTACCAGAGGAAACCAGGTTTCCAGGTAAATAAGCCACCCCAAGGCTCACTCAAATTTCCAAAAATGATCTGAACTCATTTTTGAAATAATTGGATTAGATTCAGAGTCAGGAGAGACACATACCTCAGGTCACATCAGGTAAAGAGTGACCTGGCAGAGGGGAAATGTGTGCAGATTGGAAAAATATGGTGTCTGTTACTTATTAAGCAAATCCAGATTTAAGTTTTTTTTTTTTGGTCCTATGTTTATGCTTTAATAATAGATTAATTTTTCTTTTTTCAGCACCTAAACTCTACCAACAGGACCTTTCTTTATAATCTGGAGAATGTTTATTAAAAACACTGGCTGAGAATATCAAGCAGCATCAGGTTCATATAAATCACAGGAACAATTTTGGCTTTCAAATCAGTGAAGCACTAATTGTTACCACACTTTACTGTAAATTTTACCCACTCCTCTGGTCTGATTCGAGTTCTACTCATCTTTCAGTCCTGGTTTTAACCCCAGATATGTTTTTATTAACTATGGGTGAAAGGACTTTTGTAAAAATGACAAAGGTTAGCCCCCGGAGCTGTGCACTTCTGTAAAATTTCCCTTTGCAACTTTTTTTTTCCTGCATTTTAAAAAGGGGCACAGCCAAAATGAGCTTCTACGGTGTGGATTATTAATGCACCGTTGCAGCGTTCATTACCAGTGAATGCTGAAGGCTGTTAGCACAGAGGGAACAATTTTGATGAAAAAAAAAGAAGTATTAATAATGTTTCCTATTCTAAGTTATTAAATTAGATTTTAAAAATACAGCTATGGGCATTTTGTTCAGATTGATTGCAGAGTGATAGTGGTCCCTTAAAAAAAAAAAAAAACACTGCACAGAGGTGTCAACATATATCCCTGAAACGATTTGAGTCGTTATGATTTGTACTTTCAACAATGTCTCTAACAACAGTATCCTCCAACAACATTAAGACTCAAAGATTGTCTGTAATCTATATTTACACATTTAACCCCATCTTTATAGAGCGTGATGTTCATAAATAGTGGTCCCTGGATACGTTCATAAATTCTGCGATTTTTTTTTTCCTTTTGAAAATCAATGTAAATCTCATTTTGTCTTCTTTCTCTTTCCACCTTTTCTTTTGTTTTGTTTTTTTTGTCTGTTCTTTGAAGGGGGATCTGCTCGACGGTACGCCAGATTACTTGTCAGGGCTGGACGACATGACAGACCCCGACTCCTGTCTGTCGCGGAAGAAGATTAAGAAGACTGAAAGTGGTATGTACGCGTGTGACTTGTGCGACAAAACATTCCAGAAGAGCAGTTCCCTTCTAAGACACAAATATGAACACACAGGTATATACTGTTCTAGACCCTTATTTGAAACCCCATGCTTTTATTTATGTTTTAAATGTTTGTGTTGCCAAATCCTATCAGTATGAAGCTTTATTTTATGTTACCCCCTTCCCCTTTTTTCCTCCTTTTCTCCTTTGTTTACCCCCTAAGTTGTATATGTAAACCAGCGCCTAACTTGCTTCTTCATTGACAGGGATGAGATGCCAAACAAAAAAAAAAAAAATCAATCCAGGAATAGGACATTTTTAACATGTGATGCTTCAAATACTTTTGTATGTTCTCCCCTAAAGTAGTAGAAGTGAGTTTATTAAGTATTACATGGCCATCAGTGGAAGACTCCTGCCTTTAAGTGATTATACTCTTTATTTTCCAATCATATCCTGCTGTCTTCGCCACTCTCCTATCTCAGAAGACACACATCAATTCACCTAGACATATAAAAGCAAGGCAAACGGCTGCTAATGCCTTTATCAGCTCCATTATTGGAGATAGATCACATCAACAGAGCAAAGCGCAGAAGCTTCAGAGCACTGATAACAAGTCTTTCATTATAGTTATTATACACAGATCCTCTTTCACTAGGTTGCATCATTTATTTTATCCACTATCTGAAGCTGTGTGTTCATTTTTTTTCTATGCAGCCTTCATGTTATCTGCTCACACATGAAAGGGGAAGAAGGGAGCACCGTCGGAACAGCGCGCTGAACTCGTTTGTTGAGAATAAAAGCAGCGTTATCTTCACAGCGCCCCCTGCATCTCACTCAGGATGCTTTCATGTTGTTTTTTTTCCACCGCGTGTTTGTTTGTTTTTTAACAATAATACGAGGCTCCCAGAGGTGGAGTGAAGTGTCTTGACTGCCCAGATGTTGGACAGGAGTGCAGTTTGAAAAGCCTGCTGGCTGTTCAACGCACGTGTCACGACAGAGTCATGTGATTTGTGTGCGACAGACACACACGTGTGAAGCAGCAGGGAATAAAGACCAGAAAAAAAAAAACAAATTCCAAACTAGATGTTTCAGATGGTTTTATTAGTCCTAGTATATTTCTGTTAAAACAAGAAACAAGTCACTTAAAAAAGTCTTAGAACTTTGATGGTGATAAATGCATAGGAATAAACAGAGCATTTGAAAACAGGCAGTGTGGCTGCATTACAAGATGGAGGACATTTATTAAGCCAGGCACTTTATGACCCAGTGTCATAAAAATATCTCAGCCTTCCCTTATGGCCAACTTAGGTTTTTTTTTCTTTTTAAATCTGACTTGGCATGAAAACTGTCCCGTCCCATTTGGTAGACAGAACGAACCCCAATCCAAAAACATAATAGAGTCAGGAATCACCATTAAGCTGAATTTTTATTGGAGATCAGCAGAGTAACCTCCTCACAGCGTCTCCCTTTCCCTGCAGCCCATCTCAGATTTGTTTACTCCATTGCAGCGCCTTTTCTGTTTGCTTTGCACTACTTTATTCGTGCTGCATCCATCCGTGTGGCATGCAGGCCTAAAATAAGTAGTTGTGGTTAAGTTTCTCCATGCTTCAACCACAGGAGGGAATTTCCATAAAGTAGGCCCATGAATGCATGTGCACCTTCTCATCATGTTCACAATTTGAATAAACAAATAGCCGCTGAGTCGTAAGTCAGTCAAGTTGGATTTAATGTCATTTTACTCCATGTCGTCCGATTCATCCAAGTTTTTCCTCGACATTTTTGCTCGTCTCCTGACTTTTTTGTGATTTGTTGAAGCAGCAGGGTGAGCAGGACAGAAAACTCACGTCCCGGTCGTGTCTTTTGTGTTTACGCAGGCAAGAGACCGCACCAATGTCAGATCTGCAAGAAGGCGTTCAAACACAAACACCATCTCATCGAGCACTCCAGACTGCACTCTGGTGAGAAACCCTACCAGTGCGACAAATGTGGAAAGAGGTTCTCTCACTCGGGCTCCTACTCGCAGCACATGAACCACCGCTACTCCTACTGCAAGCGAGAGGCCGAGGAGCGGGAGGCCGCGGAGAGGGAGGCACGCGCGAAGCAGCAGGGTGAGCAGGACAGAAAACTCACGTCCCGGTCGTGTCTTTTGTGTTTACGCAGGCAAGAGACCGCACCAATGTCAGATCTGCAAGAAGGCGTTCAAACACAAACACCATCTCATCGAGCACTCCAGACTGCACTCTGGTGAGAAACCCTACCAGTGCGACAAATGTGGAAAGAGGTTCTCTCACTCGGGCTCCTACTCGCAGCACATGAACCACCGCTACTCCTACTGCAAGCGAGAGGCCGAGGAGCGGGAGGCAGCGGAGAGGGAGGCCCGCGAGAAGGGTCACATGGAGCCCACGGAGCTGCTGATGAGCCGAGCGTTCTTGCAGGGCATGACACCTCAGGGTTACCCAGAGATGGCAGAGCGCGAGGCCATCCTGAGGCACGACGCGGTGAACGGAGGGATGAGAGACGGACGGAAGGAAGTAGAAGGAACGTATGGCAAGATTGCTGGACGGAGAGAGGATGAGTTTGAGGAAGAGGAGGAGGAAATCAAGAGCATAAACACGGACCCAGACACGTTGAGGGATGAGGAAGAGAATGGAGAGCACTCGATGGACGATAGCTCGCTGGACGGCAAAACGGAAACCAAATCGGATCACGAGGACGCGGTAGAGGATGGCATGTAATCACTTAAAAAAAAAAAAAAAGCTTCCCATCTTAAAAAAAAGTTTTAAGTTTCTCTCTTTGGGTTCAGTATTCTTATCTACTTCGGTTTAAAACACTGTTTTAAGCTGTTCGTGCACGTGCCTGAAGCTTCCGGGAAGCTTTCTTCAACAGACTCCTCATGGGGGGAAAGAAATGTCTGCCAAACAAGACATGGACTCAAAAAAATCAATCTGGAGAGAGGAGGTGTTTAGGGAAAGGGAGGCATGGGTTTGTGAAATAAGCTGCATTATGCAAAACCGAACAATGAATAAATGAATACATTTCAAAAAAAAAAAAATGTACAGTACTAAGGCCTAAAAATATGTGTGGTGCTAACCTCCTCAAAATAAACCCCCCTGTGTTCCATAGTATTTATAGCACAACTAGTGACTTGTACAAATTGCACTCCACTTCTATAATCACGAACAAAAATAATAAAAAGTATTCCCTGTGTATATATTTATACAGTGTTGGAAAAGAGCAGTACGGTCTGCCCTGCAGTCATTGGATATGACCTTTGTTATCACCCTCCTTCCTCACAGTGTCGTCTTCAGTTTTGCCCTGTTGCCCGGACCGCGGACGTCTCCAGCCACACTGTTTTAGGCCTCATGAATCAACTTCACGAAATGAAGAAATATAAACAAAAAGACTGTATGAAGGAATTTAGAGGCGGGGCTTTTTTAAAAAGGGGGTTGAAGTTTTAATGACACCTTCATTTTAAGGGAAATACAGTTTATGGACAGATAGTATTGGGGGAAAATGAAGGAATAAGCCTTTGTAAGGTGTTTTTGAAGAAAAAAAAAGAAGCCTTATATGCAAACCTTTTAACCTGTGTGTTTTCTGCAAGTGCCACCCCTGTTTTGTGTAAAAGGAAGGTTTTTTTTCTGTTTTTTTTTTTTTTTCACCAGCTTCAGTATTATGAAATGGTTCATTGTTGTTCTTTGGAGCACCTGTGTCAGTATTAAGACTTAATAGGCATCAGTTCCTTAGTTTACATTATGTTGTGCAATGTTTTCTCAGTTTTATTCTCTTTGAAACTTTGTCAGTATTACACCAAACCACTTTTTTTAAACAACAGAATTGCATTCATTTTATTTGTAGGTTGAAAAAAAAACATTATTTATGTGGCCCATTTTATAATTCCTAATTTTATTTATTTCATACTGTTGTGTACAGTACTATAGGTCTTCAATATATAGATATATTTTAGTAAAAAAGGAACATGGTGTCGATCATATGGGGGAAATTTTACGTAAAGAGAGCATTTATTGTGTTTTGAAACATTGTGAAATGCGAAGTTTAATCTTATTTTATTTTATTTCCTCTATTTTCCAGTTACTGGAAAATTCCAAATTTGGGAACTTTTATACAATTGTGAAAACACTGTATTTTCGACTGAAAAAATTCCACTTTCTTCATCTTTGTTTCTTTTTTTAAGCTAAAAAAATGAAGAGGGACTGTTAAATACTATGTATGATATCATGACTGAAGAAAAATCTTTCCTGAAATGTCTTTGTAAAAGTATTATTGAATTCTTAATTTGTAATTTCTCTTGAAAATGACCCTGCTCGAATAAAAGTAGCCAAATTACAGAGTACCAAACCTTTCTGGAAGCTTCATGTTTATTCACAAAGTCTCAGGTTTGCTTGGGAGCGTCGGCCTCCAGTTTCCTCACGTTCCCTCTGAAACGAGAGCGACTGCGGATCTTTCTCTGTCTCATATCTATGTTCCACAGAAACCACTGAGGGCGAAGCTCTGCTCCTCATTATTATGTTAATCACATACAGTTTCAATTCGCATTTTCAAACTGATCAAAGCGAACTGACCCCAGCCCTGCTTCTTATTAGCTCTCATTTAGATGAGTAAAAGTAAAACCTTACATATGTATCCCACAATTTACCACCAGTGTTTATTCTAATATATATATATATATGCATCATTACATACAAGACAGAACTGCACCTTTTTAGTGGATATATATATATTATACATTTGAGGGCCTTTATTGTTTTCAGATTTATATCTTTTTAATTTAATTAATATTCATATATATAAAACTATATATATATATTAATAAAAAAATGAAAACAAAAAAAAACCCTTGTGTGTATAACCACTACAAAGGTGTAGTTCTCTCTCGTATGTAATGTTTTGTAATTAATGCATCCAGTAAATATGTAAAATAGTTAATTTAATCTGATATTTAGTATTGTATTGTACCATCTTTTATTATATTATTATATTTAGTGCTGAGCAATGAGAACAATTTTAATCATGATTTATTGGAGGGGTTTCTGAACTTAATCACTATTGTCATGCGCACACTTTTTTTATGTTTAGTTTCCAAGCTCTTTAAACAAGTTTTTTTCACTGAAAGCTATATTTCCTACAGGCAGTGGCAGTTTCAATTTTTCTTGTTAATCCTAAATATTAATGTAGTACTTTACAATATAAACAGTTATCTGGCCTAGCTAGGGGGCATATCAATGTATCTAGTTAATTAATACAATTAATAATAATAATAATAATATAAACATTTGAAAGTAACCCTTAAAAGCAGCTTTATAATTACATTTTCAGTGAAACCATAATAGCAACAGCAAGTTGAAATAGTTGTATTTAATTTAATACTACCTCACTTGAAGTACTACACTGATAAGAAATCAATATCACTATCAACTCAGCAATTCACATTCTCTTCAGTTCTTTTTGTTCAGGTGCGTGGACTTATCAGTGCACCGCTACATTATGACCGCTACAGTAATGGGCGTGACGTGTCAACATTGATGTGCACTGAGATGCGTGAGTACTAGTACCAGTACTATGCGTGTGTATTTAGAGACATTGAGCAACAGATAATAACATTTATTATGATAAAATAATTCATTTTGTTTTCATTTATTTAATAATGTCCACATAATTGTAATATATAACTGGCTCAGTTTTATTACAACAATTATATAAAAATACAAATGATAAAATATGGTTTAATACTTTTGTCTACTGAATACCTTAAAACACCTCATTTTTTTGCACACATTTCCTTTTCCCACTGTAGTGAAAACGTTGCTCCACCCTCACAGGTGTAGACTCCAGCGGCAAAGTTTTCTCCCCGTCTCTCTCTCCCCACTTGAGGAGCGCTCGACTCCATTAGCCACTCACTCTGCGTTATGCAGATTGAGAGCAACATCAAAAGGCTGAGATGAAAGAAGCAAAGGTTGAGCGATGCCAAAAACATCAGAACTGGCTTTGCATATTCCGATTTTCCTATCGATTGGTGTGCCATCAGATCATTCGCAGACCATCTTGTAGATAAAAGAGAGGAGTCTTAAATGATTAGCTGATGAATCTGATAATGTGGCCGTGAACTGCTTGGACAATTACACATGCAAAAAAAATGAGCTCTGTGTCAGGATGAAACAGGCAGCAGTTCTCTGGAGTGTATCGCTATCATTAAGAGAGAAATTTTACCCTTCGTCTACGACTTCTGCATTTAATATCTATTAGACCTGGGTGCAAGACTGAAGCTGCCGCTCTCACAGGCAACTCCCTGGAAGGTCAAAGTTCGAGATGAGTGCAATGATGAAATGTTCCTGCAACTCCAGCATCGTGCATTCAGAAATGGAATCAGTAAATAGGGAAAAGTTGAAAAGAAGTGTGAGGTAGTGGAAACAAATGACATTTAGAAATTCTTTTGGAAAAATGTGCACATCATAGAAAATGTCACCATTTTTTAGGAAGAAGTCTTCGTTAAACAGAAGATAAATGTGTTTGGAGACACAGCCTGATACCTCCATGAACTTGAGTCGTACGATTATTGATCAGCCCTGTCTCACAGCATTAGACCATCAACAATGGCCCTAATCTGATCTTTCCCTTCATGTCAGGAGCTGTCCATCGATGAGCAGTTCTCATTTTGTTGTTCTTCCACCATTCAACAACCCTGATTGATTTGTGATTTAAAGAGATTATATATAGAAACAACTGCAAAGAAATAATACAAAAATGCTGGTTGTAATGTTTTGTAATGGTTTAGAAAATGTTGCCCTGTTGATGGAAATGCAGCTGAAATTATGCCAAATTGCTGTTAGTAGCCAAGGGAGTAAAAATGGATAGGCTAGCATTGTTAGCTTAGCCTTGCGAGGCCTTGGAGAAGACTGACTTTTATCAGCTGTAGGTAAGTGATTTCACAGTCTGCGTGTGAAGCTGTGCTCGGTTCATCGTGTGGTGATTTTTGGTCAGTTGTACTGGTGACTTTAATGGAACATGAAAGTGAAGGAAAACTAAAGTAAACACTCCGATGCAGTAGTACTTCATCCACTTGTCATACAGCCATGTCTGGTCCAGATTGGTGTTGTGTTTTTGGACAGCTGAGCTCTGATGATTCACTCGTCGGCCTTATGTAGACCAAAGTAAAGTGTACGTTCTGCCTGAGGCTACTCTGCTGCATCATGGATTCACACAGTAGTGAAATCTACTCATGTGTAAAAAAAAAACCAAACTCCTGTGCTGTTTTATTAATCTTCTACTTTAATCTGGTTCTCTGTTTCCCCTTCTTCTAGTTACCAGGAGATCAGTTGACTTCTTCTGTACAAGGTGCATGTGAGGTCAGACTTTGACAGGTCTATTTAATTTTAATGGCATTTCAAAAGACAAATCCACTTTATATTGAGGTCTAAGACGGTCAGGACGGTGGATCACGGTATGGAAAAACAGAGCGAGCACACGGCAGTCTAAAAGACCTGTAGGGGGAAAAGATATAATTACATTTTAATGTAAAATAATAAAATAAAGAATGATAGAGCGTGACAACATGTCACAGGCCAGTAAATGAAAATAGGCCTGAGGTTTGGTTGCAGGGATTTTTTCCATGTTGTAGTCAGTTTGAGCTTCACTGGAGAACCGATCAGCGGGGGATTCTGATTGGCTGGTGGAGTCATTTGGACAAATTAACAAGAAGTAAAATGTTTTATGCTCTTTCTTAACCATTTCCTGTCTGCTAGCTTTGTCTTTACTTTTTTTATGGAGCTCAAAGTGTTGGCCAGTTTATGCCAATATTGGTCAAATCAATATGACCCCAGGACACAGAGGTCATGTACATTCAATGGTTTATCTAATCCTACCCTTCTAATCCTACCTCACTGTATTTTTCATAATCTTATTAACTGTAAATTGTCAGTGGTTTACATTCCTTTTCTGTTCTGCCTTTAAAAACAATGTTTTTCGTTAAACTTTTAGCAAAGAATGAATGACGGTTTGACGGTAAAAGAAAGAACAGTTTCTTTATGGATTATTGAAAGGTCGATGCTGGACCTGAATCTTGTATGTGAGAGCACTCATGTTCATGTTCTGTTGACGGCGCAAAAAGGAAGGTTTAGGAAAAGTAGAAATTACTCTCTCGCACTTTTGACCTCATTAAATTATTTACATATGCCCATATGCCACCCGGATCATGAGCAGGGCACATGAAGGACGGACCTGGGCAAAAAGAGAGAATGTCTGAGCGAGAGAGAGAGTTTTTCTTCAGACCTGGCACTTGCAGAGAGAAAGTTCAATGACATGCAGGGAGAAAAGCAAAAGTGACCAGCAGGGATTAGCCAATCAGAGTGTCAGAAGAGCAGCCAGCTGTTCATTCTGGCCGTAGCGAAAAGAGTCCCATAGCAGGTGGTGCAGTCCGGTGCCAGTGGTGCAACAGAAGAGGAGGTGGAGGGGCAGTGGAGGAAGAAGTCGATAAAAGAAACCCATTCTTGACTAATGTAGGGAAGTTACTGCATTACTTTTGGACTCTGTCCCTTTTTTTAACCCCCTCCTTTTGCTTTTGCTTTGGCACGTTTTGCTTTGCCCAGCATTATTATTTATTCATGTTCCAGGGACAAAAGGATTTCTCCAAAATGAGCTTCAAGCTCATCACTTGGCAGAAGTAGCTTGGTCTTTATTTATGTGCCATTTTTTATGAATACGGCCAAAAAACTCAACACACAAAAAATTGCAGGGTAATTAAAATAAGGTAAGAAAGGTAACAAGACCAAAATCAAATCCTCAGGATCAGAAACATTAGAAAGGCCACTGTATTTAACAGAAACTTGTCCAATCTCTTTTGTCAGATTCAGTTAGGGATTTTGTATGTATTCCCACATTTCCACATTAATGGGACCAGGCAAAACAACAAGTCCAGATATTAATATCATAGTTTGGAAGATAAATAGTCATGCATTGATGTCACATGTTTCGCAGATTGGCATGAGAACTGGAGGTGAAGATGTGAGTCTGAGGGGAGAGGGCCGCATCGCTGCCTCATCCACTGAATGTAGCAGCTGCAGAGCGTCACAAAGACAACAATACTCAGACCATCACAGGGGGTTCGGTGCACAGTGGTGATGTTGGACAGCTCTGCAAAGACCCCAGCGTGGAATTTTATTAATTTGCATTTATGGTTTTATGCTCACTCTCCCACCGAATCACCAGGTTTGGCACAGCAGAGTCATGGTATGGCCATAGTAAACCAGGCTCCTGCAGAGATCTGGGAAAGAGGAGCAGTGTTCCTCTGTGGCTGTGCAAATCTCCTCCAGTTAAAGTCTAATATTTTATGGCATGGGGCAAAAAAGTGATGAATACAAATCTTTAAATGCTGTGAGTCTACTGACAACCTTAGGTTGCTCAACCTTTTCCTGATTGTGAACAGACTAAAACAGGTGTCCTGTCCTTCCCAAAGTCTACAAAATCTGAAAATGTTGTGTACAAATAAGCTAAAACTCCTCTACATTACAGGAAATTAAAAAAAAGTGTTGCTGTGTATGTGCTTAAAAAAACATGACTCAACAGCCGGCGAGCCCCCTGCTGGATAACAGTGTGTAATGCCATCTCTTCTTGTTTTTGAGATATAGCAACACAGTGCACAGCAGTAACAGCCTCCACAGAGAACACCTTGTCATTCTGTGAATATTTTAGCCAATGGGAAAACATTAAACTTTAGAAAACATATTTTTATTAAACTTTTACACACAGCAATGCTCATTTCAAATAACTGTTGCTGGGTTTTTTAAAGTACAGCTGTATTTTGGCTTGCTAACATGCTAGCATTTGTAGCATTTAGCATGTTAAGAGCAACACATTTTGTTGTTTAGTATACACTGTACTTTTTTCCCGTTGGTGTTTTGGGAGTGAAGGACTCATTTCCAAAGTGGATATGAAGCTATTCAAGAGGAATGTCAGCAATTGGACTTTGGACAGCCTTCAAAATATAAAATGTTGCTTCTGCTACTTCAAAGTCAAGGCCTGTGGAAGCCCATGGAGGGACAGAATCCAAGTTCACATGCAGAGGTATGTTTTTTTTTTTTTCTTAATACAATATTCTTGGTGTTCCTAAAGTACAATTTTTAAATACAGGTTAACATGTTGTTAATTTGAGTTATATTTATATCCAGTTTAATCTGCAGTACTTGGTTTTCTTATAAGATGTTATTCAGGTTGTGGAGTTTTCTTGTTGTACTTTTTCTCAGTGGAAAGATTACATGATTGAGTTTGTTACTGTGGCTCAGTGCAAAGAATATGTCCCACAATATTAAGGAAGTTTGGTTTGAATTTCTGCTTTTTTGCTCCTTCTGCTCTTTCATGAAAGGCAGTGTCACAGTGGAATAAGACTATGTTGAAAAATGAACGTTGTTTATTGAGAGAATGTGACTTAAAGATTGTAATCGTCTATTCCTGTCATTTTAGTTTCAGCCCAGGTTACCTTTTCAGTTAATTACTTGTGGAATTTTAGAAGATAAAAAAATTTGACTTTTTTTTCCCTTACCGCTTACCAGTGTTCAACAAAGATTTATGAAAGAAATGACCCATTTCTTCTCACATGCAGAATGAACAAAACCTAAAACATTACTTTGATGATCACATGTAGATCACCAGTCCTACATTAGTGTCTGAATTCTGTTTCCTGCCATCAGAGACAGGCACGAACCCCAGTCAAACACAATCACAGCTAGTTGTGAGCTTGTTACGTGACAGTTATTTCCTTCACTTCTCCAAAGGAAATGATCTGTGTCAATCTGTCCGTCGTTCAGCAGCTCACCCCCATTTCCCCCCTCTGTGGAGTAAGTGATTATGTGTTTTGCCAATGCGTTTGTGGAAATCTTTTGATATGCACATACACAGATTCAAATGCGTCGGCAGCGGCAGCTTTTTTGGGCTGACGGCTGATTAGGATGCCGGCTCATGACTGTGTCCACAGGGCCCCAGCTGGGAGCAGGGAACATCGCTCATTACACATTTTCTAGAGGTGGGGAGGAGGGGCTAATTCACACTGCGGCACAGCATGCCAGTGTAGGTGTAATCATATCATTCTAAATCACCGGTCAGTTACACGCCTGCGAAGCCGAGGCTCGTGCCAGAGGGCCGGCTGGAGCCTGATTAAAGCTGGGCCAAAGACAAAGTGACACGTCCTTAACCTCATCAGAGGAGACGTTAAGCAAACCATCACTTATCCGTCAAGGTGCAGTTCACCCCGCTGAGACCTCCAGCCCAGAATTATTTTTTTATCCTCTGCTTCTCCCTTTTTTTCTTTTTGTAAATTAGAGCTTTCCTTCTCATGGAGCTGCATGCATTTTTTATGAAGGCATCATGGCTGATGGTGGATGGCTGCCTGGGCGTTCCTATCACTAATACGACACTGTCCTCTTGATTTAATTAGACGTCGGCCCCCAGTATTTTCGACAAGGAAATATCTGCTCTAATTAAGCAGTATACTTCACCAGAGAAAGAGGAGACAGTGCTATTGGATGGAGGGTTAATGTGGTCATAAAAAATCCATGATTTCTTGCCCTTTGCCCTCTTTTTTTTTGTCATTTCCCAATTCTCTCAAGCCATGTTGAAACTGAAACTCTTTTGTTCGCTGTTGTTTTCTGAACGAGGTGACGGCTTATTTTGGTTGGTTCATGGTTATTCGTGTCGGAGAGTCTCCAAGTTGTTAATGGATTAGGCTGTGTTTTCGTACGCTCATTTAACAAAACCCTTTGCAGGCCAACCTTTCCACTGAAAAAGGAATGAATGTAGCATCACATGTATGTAATTCTTAAAGGAAGCATTGCCTCTGTAGCCTGCAGGGATTAGGCCCTAATGACAGAAGTTAATTATATTAAGAGTAATTTTCAAAAACAGTTCATGAACTGCAAATTATACTTAAAATTGCACCTTAATGCTCTTAACTGTAATTAAGTTCCCTAATATCTAAAGGAAATGAACATGTGGGGCAGGAGAATTGGTTAAGTGGAACTTTTTCAGGGGTTTGGAGGTTAATGATCCTTGGATGAAATTGTTAACGTGATATTGAGCTGGGTATTTTTTCCTATTCATTATTCAGTAAATTTTTGGACCAAAAGTGACTAGAAACAGCACATAAATGGTGTAGCTACTTCTTGAGGCTGGATTCTCCTGTTGTGATGGTATTTATGCATTGCAACGCTTCAGTAAAATTCATAGGCATGCACATGATTTGGCCGTACAAGACTGCAGTAGGTCTCACTGTCTGTAATGCAAAGACTCGTGCTACTTTCTCCCCCAACGCTGCCTTCAAACAGCCTATAACAGCTCCTGTCCTCTGAGGAACTAGTTTGCGTACTGGTTTTTCCTTCGCTACCCTATAAGGTGGTGAAACCTTAACGAGTAAAGTGAAAGTAGCTGATTTGTTGTATATTTTAATCCACTGAATGGTTGATGAAATGCATTTTTAGGCATATTAGCAGCTCTTACGGGGGAGGAGGAGGGAAGGAGAATTATGTGCGTTTGACTGCCTGTAATTAGGTGTATTCCTTACTAGACTTTTTTATTTTTTTAATTCTATGATTGGCTTTTTTCTGTGAGAACCAGTACTTTTGAAGTATAATGATTCTCCACTAAGGCGACTTAAAAGGTGGAGGAAATGAGGATATGAAAGAAGGGGGGAAAAAGAGGAAACATTGCTCCTTTGCCGCTTTTTAATCTGTACAAAATTTAGGTTTGCCTTGCATTTTTTAAGACCAAAGTGTTGCTGGAAGTATTATTCACTCATAACTACTACGTTAAACCTACTAGCGAATGCCTTTGTTGAAGTACTTACAGGAGGCTTTTCACCTCAGAAGGAGACGTTTGGAGGCTTTCCGAGTCATGCCATTTGTGCAACTATGCAAATTAAATCGACTTGGAATTTTCATGTTTCTCGGCCTGTATGTTTTTGTGTATTTCGAGTACATGTGAATCTGTTTGGGGGTGTGGTGGGGGGGTTCTCTCTCTCTTTC
>NC_024320.1:12143453-12149496 GCF_000523025.1 Cynoglossus semilaevis
TGCATGCACGAAAAACACACACTCTTGTCGTATCTTCCATCTCTGCCGTGAAGCCAGACCCCCCTTGGCTTTTCTCACTCGGAATCATGTCCAAATTTGCACAGGAAGGCAGAGGGAAGGGGAGAGAGTCATGTGAACTTGTGTGGGTGTTTCTCTCTCCCTCTCTGTCTCTCTTTCTCTTCTTCTTCTTCTGTCTATCTCCAGTGCCTGAGATCCAGATCACCTTCTGATGCATCTTAAACACAAAGCTTAAACATTTTCTCTCTCTGTTTCTTTAACTAATAGAAAAAAATGGCTCTAGGAAAGAAATTCTGCTTCTGCCAAGAAACGATACATTCTGTCTGTTAAAACCTTTAATGGTAGATCTTAGTGGTGGTTAAAGAATGTGTAGAATTATGATTATGATGTAACTTTAATGTGAAGGCAGTTTAATCTCCTTTAACATTTTCTGTGGATTGAAGAACAAATACTATATTTAAACATTAACTTCTTTCACATGTGATGCATTCTATATAGCTCACGGTCATGGACATTTAGCAGCAGTTTGTACACAATACAGACAGAAAGCCGATCTTTGGTTTATGATGTCGCCAAAGCTTCGTTAGATTCTTCTTTTTGCTTTATCTCAATATTTCAGACCGTGACTGTTTATATTACACAGTCAGAACCTTCTCAAGTTGTCAGTTTCTGATATATCCAACCCTTATCAATTATTCAAAGTTTTCCTTACAGGTTCTGCTAATTATGTCAGCGGAGAATTAGTATTTTTGTGAAATTTGATCTATAAAAACAGAATTTAAAAAATAGAATATTATTATTTTGTCCTACAACTATATGGGATGCGAAACACTGCATTCTAAATAGTGTTGATTTTTTGGCTTCTTCAAACATGTCTCCATTTAGTCCATGTGTCCTCTTAGAGCTCCATGTAGATAAAGCAGTCTGTGTGTGTGTGTATCCCACCTTGGCAATGGTAGGTCTATTAGCAGATACCAGGCTGTGTGCTATAGCAGTGAAACAAAGCATTTGTGATAACGCCGGACCGACCACTTCACATTTGTCACCCATGGGCAAAAGTGAGGTGGAACCTTCCAGAAAAGATGATCTGAATACATTCATGGACACTTGTGACAAGGGACGAAAGGCGAGGGTGGCAGCAAAGCTGTGCGGCCCCCCAGTGCCATGTGTGCTGATGAAGTCTGGACAGGACATTCGGCCAACGTGTTGCACGAAAAGTGACAATGAGATGAAAAAAAAGAAAAAAAGGAGAGAGATAATTCTCCTATTGGAGAAGAGGATAAATGACTTAATTTGTTTGCCATTCTTCTAACTTCAAACTTTCTAACTCTACTGGAACATGGCCACGGTCCAACAAAGTTTGGCAAAAAAAAAAAAAACTGAAGTATGGTGATCTGTTTTTGATAAACTCCTATTTATGAGATGTAGCCAAGCATCAATCTGCCCATCACTGACGGTGTAGGTGGAAAGGGTTGCTGCCTCTGATCATGAATGAAGGTTTTAATTAGTTGCGGCTCAGACTGCAGCATGTCAGGGCCTGAGAGGAGAGGAAGAGGGAGGGAGAGGATGGCATAGGCAGACTCTGTAAAGTAGGTCAGGTCCAAAGTGAGTGGACATGCAAGTGACGTGACCCGTTAGAGGTCGGTGGGTTGGATGGCGTTCTAATCCTGACAGTTTCAGCTGATACAGGGCACTGGTAGCCACAGGGCAAACAAATCAGGGGACGTCAGGGTGAGGCTGGCTCAAAAGTTTCCTGGTCTAGTCCCCAGTAAACTTCATCTCTACGGTGCTTGTCATTGTCTCTATCCTTTTTGGCTTTTTGTGGTGGTTGATGAGAAATATTTTAGGTGAGGTCTACCTAACTGTCTGTCTATCTGTGCGTACGTCCGTCCATCCATCCATGACAGGATCTTATATTCATCTGGATCAAGGTCTGAAAGTGGGGGTGGATTGTGACGTAGCTAGGTGTGTATGAGTGTTGACTTTTCAGAAATCAAAATTATGTTGCCTTGCTGCCGCAACCTTGCAATACCTTCTTACTTCGTAATTTAAGAATGAAAAAAATCCACCAGCTGTTTAAAAAATGGTCTTGCGGAGTACTTAAATTTGACAAAAAAAAGTCACTGTCTTAAATATCTGGGCTTTATGGTACTGTATGTCCATATGGAACAACACTTAATGGTTTTCTTGATTGTTTTTTTTTTGTTTGTTTGTTTGTTTTTTTTTAAGAGGCACCAGTGATATAAGGAATGACAAACTCTGAAACTCTGTTTTTGCTACTCTCTGTTCTTTCATTTAGGTTTTGGAGGTTTTGGAGGTAGCCTAGTTAGGGAAACCGCAAGTCTCAGGTGCTCCCTTGATACGTTGGAACTAGTATTACTTCAGCCTACTTCTAACCTCATGGTTTCGGTAGAATATTTTTAGTGCATTAAAAGCTTAAAGATGCTTAACGGCAATGTCATTGGTTGCTTCTTGCAATTGTATCTGTTTATTTTGGTCTTGGCACTGACTGAATTGCTGTGACTGCATTTTCTGGAGTCCCCGGAGAATGTAGGAATAAATGTTTCCTGCAGACAACCCTAATTCTTTATATGTTTAAAAAGAACACATTTGCTGCTCAGCTCAGATCACTATCACATAAAAACAGTTTTATTGTCAATTTTATAGATAGGTAAAGATAGTTTGGAAAGTATTAATAACATTAAAGGCATGGCTCACTCATGCCTTTACTACACAGTTTGATTCATCGTCCATTGTCTCTTTTCATCTCTCTTTATATCATTTTCTTCTCTCCTCCTGGCATTGTTCCCAAGCCTCCGTTGTCTTACCTGACATTACAGTTTCCCATTCATCGATACTTTCGCACCTACAAAGCAGAACATAATAAAGAATTCACACCTGCATCAGCTCAGCATCCACTTGTTTTTCTCTTTGCTGCCAAATTGTGTGGAGGAATCACCACAAACACTTGGGAGCTGCACGTCTTTGACCGTGATATGAGCTGGTTTTCCTTCTGGCCTCAGTGTAAGCAGGGCTCATGTAGCCAAAGGGCAACAGCAGCATATCAGAGGTGATCATCATGAATCACACACAAACACTCACAGCTCTACCTTCTATTGGTTAAAGGGATGGTTCACTAACCTTCCTTTTAAAATATGGCTGAAGTAATTTATTCTTAAAGCTTAAAAAAATACGAAAGGAGCAACAGAGGCTACTGTTATGTCCAGGAGCTAACTACATATCTCAGTGTACAGCCATTCTGAAGTCCAGTTTCATCTCCTGGTGAAACCATCTGGCATTTTCCAAAGTGACAAACGCTGCCCACCTTTGTGGCCTGGGTGGAAGGCCACAAGTGTGCACTCAAAGGGACTTGAAAAAATTGCAATTGTGACCCCAAGCACAGAGCAGATCCACACACAGACGGCTCAGTCCTACTCCATATCTCCGTTGGCATAGTTAGAATTCAGAAGAACTCCACTTTAATGGGAGAGCCCTGCTTATTAGAGTAGACCCACAATGCTTTATGTTGTTGTTGTGAACTTTTGCAATGCGTGGGCCAGGCTTGGGCTGCAGCAGCAGCGGCGGGCTGCTCTGTGGAGTCTGCAACTGGGCGGAATATTTGACATTTCTGCGTGATGACAGACTTGTTACTACTCTGGCTTCATACTCTGTACATCCTTCTCTTCTCTGGACCCAAGTCTCCTGTGGCAACACCAAAAGTCTGATCTGAACAACAAACGCGTTCCTGTTTCGGAGTGTGGACCCGCCCGGCTTTGCTCACATTAAGAGCTGTTATTTTCAAGGGCTGTTTGACATAGACTGGGCGTGAACTCTGTGGGGACTCAGTGGTACAAGAGTGAGGATACATTTCCATTTATGTACATGCTTAAATCACTTCATTTCTTCATTCTGATTTGGACTTACTTCTTCCTTGAGATGTATTCAATTGAAATAATTTGAAAAACATTTTTTTCTGACATATTTTTGGAATATTTTTGAGTCTAAATCAGCGTATATGCTGACTGTATAGAAAAACTGGACAAATCTCTTGCACTATAAATTTAATTTCAACACTTTAAGTAAACATAGCATTTTATAGAAAATATTGTTTCACCTGTTTTGTTTTTTCTATACTATTTCTGGTGTTAATTTAAACTCTGTTCAACAACACAAAATGAGTCTTTGAATCACACGCTCTTAATGCTGTTTTGAAATTGCCCGGTGTAGTAATACATGGTAGAGTATGTAACCTCATTGTTCCTCTGGACCAAATAGAAAGTATTAAATGAGAGAATGTAGAGTCTTTGGAGCAAAGTAATACATTCGTATGGGGAGGTGAGCGGCTGACAATGAATCCCCTTCACTTCAGGTTTAGCCTGAGAGAGACTGACTTGTTCATCCCTTGTTATGCTGCTAATGTGTTAGATTTAAGGAGGAATTATGCACATCTCAATGTGCCCATAAATGACATTATTCATGCACAGGTGCTGCACTAAGCAGCTCCTGAATGATAATTAAGATAATCTTTCTTTTTTTTTGTTCCTTCACGCTCGCTCGCTCCCCTTTTTCTCACGGATCCACTTTGTTAGGGCAATATCTCCTGTGTCAATACCTCGCTAGACTGCAGCCCCTCTCTCTCCCCCTCCGCCCATTGTCTGATCCTTATTCAGCACTAAAATCCGCACTAACAAGTGAGACCACGTCTGTGTGTCTCCCCCGGTATTTCTGAGAAATAACGTGCCAAGTTGAATTAAAGTGAGAGAATAAGAAAAAAAAACTTTTGCAAGACAGAAACTTGGCTACAGCGATCCCAAGGGAATTCACCATGCAATGAATTTCTCAAACGAGAATATGAAGACACTGATGTTGAGCACTTTGCATATGATAAGCAGTTTTTTTTTTACATAAAGAAAAATGATTAGTTTTAGAATGCTTTGAAATGTTGCTGGAAAGAAAGCGTTCCATGCTTCCACATATTAGGGATATTTAGAATATATTAAAAAAAAAAAAAAGATTACAAATGTTTCAAATCAGATTTTCTGACGAAACCCGGACTGAGAAAAACTTTTACTGCTTGGAACAGACCAACAAACCTATGTTTTCGACGATCTGTTTGGACAGTAGCGAGATACGCCACTGCCAAGTCTTTGTATAAAAAGTCATCATCACATAGATGCAGTTAGTAAATCCAGCTCTGGTTGTGTTATTGAGGAACCGGAGGCTGTTTTCTGGGGATGGGATGCTACTCCGTTGTGGTAAACAGTGAGTGATGATTATCGTCGCTTAGTGAGAGCAGATCCAGCTGTATTGTTTTAACACAGGCCACTTTGTTTACATGAACCTCTCTCCAGTGGACGGTTGGTGCTTGATTTAGTTATTCTTTTGTGTGGAAATCGCTCATTTTGTTTGTGTTTGTTTTGATTTTTCTTGTTGTGTT
The DNA here is from genome assembly GCF_000523025.1 of Cynoglossus semilaevis. Taxonomy (NCBI): domain Eukaryota; kingdom Metazoa; phylum Chordata; class Actinopteri; order Pleuronectiformes; family Cynoglossidae; genus Cynoglossus; species Cynoglossus semilaevis. The sequence goes on from NC_024320.1 coordinate 12,148,909, forward strand.
ATGTTGGGAGTCCACGTTCCCTCTCTCTCCGGTCCACGCTTTGAGCGAAACCAGCCCGTGTCTTTGTGGGCTGCAGCTGGGTTTTATTACCCAGCTTCACCACACCCTTTCATTTCATATAAACACACTGGGTATGTAAAACAGAGCAGGGGGACACATAGGAACTGCAAATAATATATGCCATTTATTTTTCGATAAGAAATAATAAACATCTATTTCCAACACCGTTATATAGTTCCAACAGCCGACTCTGCTGCTCAAAACTGACAACGATGACAGAGAAGGGCAACCTAAAGATGTCTACAGCCTATAGGAATGCAGTGAGGTGATAATTATCTTTGCCTATAGTCACCATACCCATAATTAATATGAAAATATGCATCGATGCCAGTTTAATGACTGCTTTTTTTACTTTTGAACAATTCCCGCTCCACCCATATGGTTCTACAGCAAGCTTAAATTAGGCCTTTCTTTTGAAAGTTAACTTTAGATGTTTGCCAGTTGTTCATAAATTTTGCAGCGGTTTTGCTCTAGAACAACCTGCCGTCAAAGATTTGTTTATGTATGGTCATATATATATATATATAT
>NC_024320.1:12149596-12152727 GCF_000523025.1 Cynoglossus semilaevis
ATATATATATATATATATATGCAGTGACAGTATTTCACAAGTGTTACATTCCATGAACTACATAATTCACTTGAACACTTGCTGTGGTCAAAAGGACAAATGTTGTGATAGACACAAATAAAGACTAGAAGTTAGTTCATGAGTGACACCTTTTTAATGAGCTGGTTAACTGGTATCAGGTTTGGTTATCAATGATGAATATAGGGGAATCATCAGCCGAAGGCTTGATCCTTGTTATTTAGTTCATCACTTACGGCTGAACTGCGCAAAAGGTCAATGTTTCCATTGAGTTAGTGGCATCCTGTAAAGATGCCCAGAATAGGCAGAGACTTCTGCTGAATGTGCATGAACAGAGGATAAAAAAAGTTCCTTCAGAATAAATTACAAAAATAGGGCAGTACTATCTAATGTAACTGAACAACTTAACAAAGATCTAGTTGATCACAAAATTTGAATTTTTTCGATGATACATGATTATATTTGGATTAAGTCCTGCCTTGGAGGCAAGGATTTTGGCAAGGACCAATAGCAGTTCACTTAGACACCAAACATGGTTTTAGAGACAGCGTGCATCTGCTTTACTGCCCTGCCTGTGTCCCAGGAAACAAAGGAAGGAAGAAAATACATGTTCTGTGTGTTTTCTGTATATGTACCTATGTAAAAAAGAGCTCAGTTTAGATATTAAATATTAAACAACCTTGCAAATAGATTTCACTTACAAAGAAAGGGTAATTTTAAACAAACACATGAATCACCGATCTTCATTTATAAATATATAGATCTAAATGTTTGTGCTGCTCCCATTAACCAAAATATGAAAACAGCAATTATAGTAATGAGTATGTGGAGGGAGAAGTGATGCCCTGAATGGGCAAACTTGAAAAATCCAATTATTAAATTAGTGCTTCTGTAGAAGGGAGATCTGTTTATTCTATCGGCCTGTTAAGACAAATCAATAATTATCCAGACAATGATATACCATTGATGTGTCTTCCCAAAATTCCAAGAGCAGAAGAAATGTTTCAGGATTTATTTCTTCTTCATAAGTTATGAATCTCAGACGTCACTTCTACTTATGCTACCATACATTCCCTAACTTTGTGGCTGGAATTTCAGCTTCTTGCGATGACAGAGTGATGTCCTTGTGGAAAAGCCCATGGTGCCATGTTGTTTGAATCAAGCTGTTTGAAAATAGCTGGAGTTTTATTTTCATTTTCCCAGTGTGAGGTGAGAGACGGTGAAACGCTGAAGTCTTTTCAGAATGAAATGCCATTTTATGTGGCCATTAGTAGATTGAAATTTTAGTCACACAAATCTTTTACAGAGGCAGCAATAATATCGCTGGAGTTCATGGGCAGCTGGACGGAGGCAAAGATATATAACCTTTTTATATTGTATGTATTTCTTTGTAGGCACTTTAAAGGTATTCCTCGTTATATATTTCAAAATCTCATTTTACATTTTTAATATCATATAAAGTCTTATTGAAATGCTGCCATGACCTGCAGGATGCACAGGGACCAGAGTTGAGGGAGAAACTTCAGGTTAGCTTACCTATGGCCTAACCTTTTTAGATTAGTGTGTAGGTCAAATTAATACACTTTTAAAACTGAATGTAATTTGTAAATGTACATCAACCTTTATATCAATGGTAAAGGGACCAAGGAATTACCTTCATTGTTTTTACTGGCTAACCAAATTATAAAACAGATCCTATTAATAATTGATGACAAACTCGCTGCTGGATCACATTACCTTATTAAAATAGAAATTTTATCTGATTGGGAACTGAATTGTTGAACTACATTTAAGCAGTAAAAATCTAAACATGATTGTTCTCAATTTTAAAATGTTAAAAGTTTGAATAGTTTCTGAGAAGTTGTTTGATTGTCCTCTTTACAATGTGGTTGACATTGTCTATAGGACACAGATCTGGACCATAGGCAGGTCAGTCGAACACATGCATTGTACTGTGTTGTCTACAAAGTGTTGAATTTGTGCAAAGTGAGAAAACCAATGAGTGAAGTTCTTGATGGGAGCCTCTGTCTGTCTAAAATTCCAGTATAAACCCAGTACAAATATGTAAATCTCCAGCGCCATGGCTACTGCTTCAGTATCTGAATGGACAGATATCCAGCCGCACTTTTTGACCTGAACTCTTCGCACAACAATTTCCTCTAACTCTTTGACTAATTTAGTAAAAATTATTAACTGCTGATGATTATTGACAATACGAACTGGTGAGTGATGAGCCATGGATGTGTGCAAACCACATTTTTTTGGTGGGCGTTCTGTTTACACCCAGCTTTTAAACCCAAACCTGTTGGAAGTACTCGTATTCTGCTGTATTGCCAAAAGAAACTTCTGCCGCATACGTTTGTGCGCCTCGTATTATTTTCAATATCGGCATCTCTTAAGATCTTAAACGACCAAATCAAGCAAACAGAAGAAGAGATGTGTGCAAGTGGTTGGTGGGGGGGGTAAAACATCTTTGTTCCCTCTGCTCTTCTTAAAGCTTTAGCCAACCCGTCTTCACTGAAGCGTACAGGATGTGCCTGATGTTTCCTTGGCAGAGGAAAAGGTAAAAATAGAGAAGATTCATCTGGTTTGAGTTCTGCAGCACCGCATTACTTTAGGGTTCGTTTTTTTCCTGCCTTTTTATTTTTTGTGTGTGTGTTCAGTGGTCCTGGTCCCCTTTTGTGTGATTGAAGCTCAAACAGACCAGGAAATGCAAATAATCCCAGTTCAGAAGACGTCCAGTGACGTGATTGTTGGGACGGTACGAGTAGGCCGGCCAGCTCGCCACATTAAAGGCAGAAGTTGAGCGAAAGATGAGTGGAGACTGGGTTAAGTTAAGCGAGAGGAGAGGACTTCAAAGCGTGCTAGGTTTGCCTGCCATATTGAGAGTGACGAGATGTGTCTTTTATTAATAGCATTCACCAGAGTTTCTTGTTTCTTCTCTCAACGTGTTCCATTGTTCTACAATCACCACAATGTGGGGACAGAATGGAAGAAGTCATTTCAAAGCTGCAGACCAAATTACACCTTGATTAGATGTGAGGGAGGAAGTTCAAAGACTTTTTTGTTTATGACTGTTTGACATGTGTTTTTATCTTCTTTTCTTTCAGACT
>NC_024320.1:12152751-12162825 GCF_000523025.1 Cynoglossus semilaevis
CTTAGTGCCCTCAGTGTAGGAGGTCAAACACCTCACAGCATATATACTGTATACTCAGAACTTGGTTCTATCAAAATTGTCCAATGATGGTGTTTAGTCATAAGTGTGTTTGTTTTACCACATATGTTCTTTATACAGTTGCATTTTAACGTTAAGCCTGCAGTTACCAGTTAAAGAAGTTAAAACATGAGAAATAGATGGAAGGAATGCAAGAGGCAAAAGCTAAATGAGGAAATAAAAGCCACAAAAACACTGAAAAAAGAAACTAATCAATATAAAAACCAAGAGGGACAAAAAGAAAGGTGAAAGAACAAAGTGTTATATTTCCTATAAGAAAGGAAATAATACATTTTAAGTTTGTTTAAGTGTTAAAACAATTTAACCTTTCAGGCTAAGAATATTGAAAAACTCTTGGGAAAGTCAAAGTATTGTTTAAGGCAGTCCTGGTTCAAATTTCTATAAAGAAAATGTATATTAAAATGAAAAAATATCATTAATTTAACAGTTGGAACATAGAAGGTGCAACAGAAACTGTATTTTGAAAAACATACCTTTTATGTCATCAGGCTACTGTTGGTGAATGCATTAAATTCATTTTTTGTGTTCATAAATCAGTGAGAAGAATCCTCATTTCCCTTTTGACTCTCATTCATACTAAGTAACTTCCAAAACCAGAGCACCGCTCTCTATCTATTTCATTGGCTTCCTTTTGCCACTGCATGTTGACCATGCATTGATTTGAGGTTTTGTTTTCCCAGAAATGTGACCAGCATTTAGCTCTTACTTACAGTGTTTCTGTGCAACAGTGTCTCCCAATAAGCATTCGTATTTTGGATCAATACTAATTCAACTCCATCTTAGGGTCACTGCGATGTGGCCACAGCATAGACATGCGCTCAGGACACGAAATATAGGATAGTTTGTTGGATGTTATTTTATTTCCTCATCATCAAACATTAGCAGCATTCGTTTTCACTCCTCGGAGCTTCACACACTATTTCACAGTCATGTGATTTGCATATTATAATGCAAGCACTGCCCATCATCTCTTCTCCTCATTAAACATCCAGTATCTTGCCTTCTTTTCTTCAGTTTTTGTAAGAAAAGGAATGGGGGGAAAACTCACGATTCCCTCATTTAATTCTTCTCATCAGAATTGTAATTGGTTGTTACATGATTGCTCCCCCCCTCCACGCCGTCCTTTCCCATAAATCCTTGTCAATCTCAGTTCGGTCTAGCATGTTATCAAGCAAACAGAAAACAAATACCGCCACAGTAAACATTCCATAATTGACTGTTTAGGAGTGCGATCATCAGTTAAAGTCTGATTTGAGGATGTAATCTGCTTTTTGTGAACTGCTGGGTCTATTCAACCAAAAATGGACGCCAGTGTTAATACAGCTCTAACCTCTGAGCCTCGTACGCTTGTTTAACGTACTTGTCGTGATTGAGTTTGAAAGAACCACGTTTTATCATCGGCCAACATAAGAGTTGACAATCTTAAGACCCTAAACTAGAAATAATTAGGATCTTTTTGAATGCTGAGTGTGATGTGCAATGCTGAGACAAGAGCTAAGCCTGTTAATGAATGTGGTGGCAATTAAATGGCTCAACCCTCCCATAGTGTTTATGATTTTTTTTTATCACCTGAAAAAGTGATTAGGATTCTCAGCATTGATTTAAAAAAAAATCTCCATTGGCATAATTGAAAAGTGCTTGTTGTTGTGAATGCCAGCGAGCAAGTCTTGTTTTTCCTGATGTTTTAAATTGATTCACCACAAAAGGAGCGAAAAGTATTTATAGTTCCCACAGATCCCACGTGAAACCTGAGCAGCCAAGTTGGTTTAAATTAGTCTGTGCTGCTTATTTGAATGTTTTCCCCCCTTTTTTCTTGCCTTCATCCTTGTTAATTTCTCCACATAGTTTAACATTAAAAAATCAGGTCAACCTTTAAGATTTATGAGGAGAGAGAAGAAAAAAAAAGAAACGAATTAATAGTATGCTATTTTTATTCAGTCAGGCGTCTGTTAATTTGGTATGACCTTAGTCAAAGGCGGTGAAATAACAAACTCTACTTACTTCATAAAAACCAAAACCCCTGGTCTCCCATGTTGCTGTGCTGATGAGAAGTCCCTGCCGCCGGCCTGCGTTTCTTTTACTCTTATCTGCAAAACTCAACACAGGAGGCTTTTCAAATGGCTTTCATCTAATTTCATAGTGTATTGACTATTTATTTAATAGTCAATTTAAGAAATCAGCTTTGGAAATGATGAAAGGTAACTAAAAAGGTGTATATAAAATTAGAGTGGAATTTTTGTTTGTGCAAAATGAGATAGAGGGGCGAAACAAAAACCGTCCAAGGCGTGATCTGGATGTCTTTGTCCATAAATTAGGGCGAGGTACCACTGCCTCCTTTATTCCCTACCTTTCTCTTGCTGATGAGTTCCCAGTGTGACTCTCCTTGTGACAGCGTGCAAACTTTGCAGCCTGAGTGCTCGCTTCACCCCCCAGTGAAGCATCCCTGCGGGGGTTCTCTTCATAGAGAAGCTGGAGACAAGCACCAAAGGGGGGGAGGAAGGTGAAAGTTTGTCACCGAGCAACCGATCTCCAACAGCAGAGGCCTTTGTCTCTAGGTTGCTCATGCTCTGAAATGTGGTTGAGCCAGGTGGCCTCTGACCTGACCTCGACTCGGGGGAGAACCGGTAGGCAGACGGGCCGAAATAGAAATAAAGAAGAAAGAAAGGAACAAGCAAACTTGGATGAAAAAAAGACCAGAATAGGAAAAGGGGAGATGGGGGAGCTGCATGAAACAAAGTGTTCAGAAATAGGTCAACCAGTATCTCATTTTTCTTGCTAAGCTTGTAATCACCCTTGACAGGCAGACTGTGGAACAGGCTTTTCAGTCAGAAACCAGGACTCATCATTGAATTACAGACCATAACCGTCCATCCCATCATGTAAGGGGACATTTAGAGGATATAGGTTTCTGTCATTTTAGTTTCTTAGCTGGCTATCTTCACTGTTAGTTATTTATGTCTGTAAATTGTTGCATCAGGATGTCATTTATGTTTGTGATACGTCTTCAAAGACATACAAGGAGAATGTAGAGAATTCAAAACCACCGACTCGTATGAAGTGAATGTCCGCCCTACTTAGAGATATGCTTGAATTAGGTTTGGATTTATTGATATACATGGGGGAAATTCTCATGCTAGCATTAAAAAAAACACCTTAACACTGAAGGTTGGGCCCTGTAGATGGCAGTATTTCAACTGATTACCGAATTTGAATCGGTAATAAACAGATAGCATTTTGTAGGGTGAGCTAAGCTCAATACTAACTGTTGGTCAAGTTGATTTCTGTTAAGTCACAGATCACGATTTAAATCTAATGTTGTACACTGGTGGGGTACAGTTCCACCATACAGTGATGCTCTGTGCTATTCACCCCTAAGGTCAAGTCTCATACAAGTTGTGATTGATCACCTATGTTTCTATGCACTTTTGAAATTAACTATATTTATTTTTTTTAGGGCCATTCCCGGTTGGTCTTTCTGTATAGAGTTTGTATGTTCTCCCTGCGTGTGTGTGGGTTCTCTACAGATACTCTGCCCTCTTCCCACAGCCCAAAAACATGCTTAATAGGGGAGAAGGCTGATCAGAAACTATAAATTGACCATAGTTGGTGGGAATGGCTGTTTTCCCCTATGTTGTCCTGCAATGGAATGGTAATGGATGAAACTACATTTTTAACATGACAGCTTATGTACTGTAGGGATTACTCATGAACTACATCGGAGATATCCAAGCTACCTAGCCTACAATAATTGTGCACAACTAATAAATGCACATCAAAAAACAGTCATCACACCATCTTGCCACAGATTTACATTTGATCTTGTTAAGCCACTGTAGAAGTGAATCTCACCCAGAGGCGGCCAAAGGATACTCCATCTCTAATGAGGTGTGCATCTGCCTAGTGGGTAATGACAGTGTCACGCCAGAGCTATTTTGACTCCTGAGGGCAGCTATACAGTAGAGTATGTGGCCCAAGCCCTTGCTATTGCCTAGCATTGATTTGATGTGTAGTTAACAAAAGCAGCTAAACTTTAAACTTTCACTTCTGTTTATATATTTAAATGACAATTCAAAATGCTACTGTATTCTTTGGTAAAAATCAAACTAAGCTACAGAGTATGGTCCAGAACCTCAGCTGTCACAGACCGTAGAGGAACGATCAATACATCAATTGGTGTCCACTGTGGCTGGGTGAATATGCAGAGGATACTGGGAGTGCTCTGGTGGTTGCAGATCTCACCCAGTTCTTTATACAGTAGCTTTAGCTAAAATCTCTCTGAAGACAGTCCTGTAGTCTCAATCAAGAGTCCTTGATCTTCACCTGTAGAAGACAAGGTTAGAAATGCCACAATTACATGCTGATGTAACATGTCTTTGAAGGTAGAATGGCACAAGGAGGCTACGGGCAGAAGTCATAGTTTCAATTTCTGATGGTAAAATAGATTGACCCGTGCTGGAGGAATTAAGGTCACAATGTGAAGATGCTTCCAAAACCCTGAAACTATAAGAGTTCAGGGATCAGGAAAACCCCTGCTGTTTCCTCAGCATTTAATCAAACTGGCATTAGTTTGATGCTCTAGCTTAAACTTTGCTTACCTCCCAATCCTGGCAAGAGACACTTATATTGTTGACAGTTGCTGTGAATTCAGCTATAGACTCAGCAACTTAAAGGATGATATGAGCTTAAAGAGCTTTTTATAACTGGCTGTTCATCTTAAACACTGTCCATCCAGACAAACACACTGACTCGGAACACCTGGATGAGAGGCCACTGTAAAGGGAGGAGATATTTCAAATTAATGTGTATATTTATGGCAAGTATTTAATAATTATAATTTTTATTATCACCTTGTGAGCTATGAAAGTATACCCTTCTGCATGTACATAGTTAAGTAACGCTTAAATTCATGGATGGCGTGGGCCTCTGTGATGTCTGGAGGTCGTTTGACCCAGATAGGAGGGAATACTCCGGCTCAGCTGTGCATAAAAACTATAACACAGTTAGATGTGATCTGGGTTTCTGTGCCTTCAGAGTGCGTGGCATTGTTACCAACGCTATTATAACTTGTCAAGATACATTTGTAGATAATGAACTTGGAGACTTTTGCAAAAGATATATTATCAATTGTGAAGCAGTGCCAAAAGTGATTTGTTTTTCCCCACACCCTAATTTAAATAAGATATTCTCATTCTTATGTGTTGCTGTGGTTTTGTTAAAGGCATAAAATTACATTTTGTTGATTGTTTTAGTATTTTTTATGTATTATTTATTTTTATTAACAGTTAAAAAAGGACAGTGATGCCCTACAAAATTTACCAAACACACTTTCCCACCCTTATGACCTTAAGTGTTACTATACGTTCACCACTTCTGGAATTCTGTAACTTATGGAACAAGCCTCAGCTGCAGTCTCCAGTTCTCAAAAAAAAACCCAACAACAAACAAACAAACAAAAAAAAAAAAAAAACAGGAAATAGCCAAAATGTCAGAACTTGCTTAAATAAATAATGGGATTATATATAAATATTTTCACATTATACATTATTTACATTACTTAAAAATACTAGCAATTAGAAAAGCATAAATAGCATATGACTGGTTTAAAGGTTTGATTTCATACTAAGACAAAACAACAAACCAGAGCATTGAAAAAAAATAAATAAATAAATAAACACCCTGCAGCAAGGCTTAATCACGCACAGAGTGGTGTGTTTGTGCATGTTTGTCAGCATCTGTGCAAACCCTATATGTGAGTGATTACATATCAGCTGTAATATAAGTAAAGATCATGATGCAGGCTTTTCGCCCAGAGTGTTTTCGAGCTCATTTTCAAATGGTAATTTGCCTGAACGCAAGAAAACTCACTGAGTGTAAGTAAGTGATTATTTGCATGGCTGACAATCATTCGGCATGCCTGCGGTCTGTTTTAACTGCTCCAGTTTGTCCAGTCTTTGAGAAAGAGAGAGAGAGAAAGAGTTCACTTTGAAATATCTTTTTATATACCTTATCATTAGACACAAATGTGACAAAGTTAATGAGTAGAGAAGACAAAGCAAATGCAACTTCTTTTTTTTCACACTTATTTAAGACGGCATCCAAAAAGTTTCCCTTTAATCTGTTAACTAAAAGAGCTAATCATTTTCAGCAGCCACATTTTTCCATAAACAGAAGTGTTCCAATTGAAGCGTGCGTATTATAACGTTTAACTTTTTTTGTCATGATATTAGCAGCATTGTACTGGTTGGTTAAGTAGACTAATGTTTGGGTGCACTGATGGAAGGAAAACGCAGAGATTCAATATCTGCACTCCCCTCAATCACATTCAAATGTCAGCCACAGACTCACAAACGGCCCTCTTTCTGAGCACGCCCCTGAGACACGCACTGATACACTCACCACACACCAGCATAACATCACAGCTCACAGAAAAACACAACATGAGGATACATGTGAAGATGATTTTAACAGTAAAACCCATAGCAATCAGTTTCATTTTCCAAAGTCTCTGTTTAACGACCATTGTTAGTCTGTAATGAGCAGAATGTAATTATGATAAAAGCACTGTTTGGTCCTAACTTTTACCCTTGCTGCCTGTAAATTTTGAACAACATTTTTCTTTATTAGGACAGAGCAAACAGCATCTTTCCTTTGACTTATTTAAAACCTTTGGCAATATTAGACTAAAGTACACAAAAATTTGAGCCGATTGATAGTATATAATGACATTGGTTCTATAAGTGAGGCCTGGGGGGAAGGGGGGGTGTGATCATAGAGGGGCTGCTATACACAGCACAGAGCTCCTGGGTGTACACCTCCAGCAGTACTGCACCCAGGGGTTGCCAAGGTGGATCATCTGTGGATCGTCTGTCCATCTTTGATTTTTATACCGTTAGACCAACCGCACCCTACAACATTATCTGCCAATATGAAAACTTTACACAGAGAGTATTTTTAGCCCCTTATTAGCCTTCACTAATAAATGGAGCATTGGTACCTTCCCTTTTTATATCTTGTTTTAATTGCATGTAGAATTACAACCTAAATTCAAGCAAACATATTTTTGAACATAATGCTCTATCTATTTGCGAGGTTAGCTTGAACTTTCTACCGTTCCTCTTCTTTGTGGAATTTAACACTCGCAGCTAAGGGTCACATTCAGGCTGAATTTTATCATCTACAAATATTTCTGGCCCAAAAACAAGGCCAGAAGGATTTAGGGGACTCATTTTTCATTTGATGTTTTTCCTAAAGACAATTTTTAAAGACAATTGTTGCCAACAGGAAGCATTCAAAAAATGTGGTATATGTATAAATTCAGCTGAAACAAGTGTGGACAAAGGCCACCAGCACTGCATTCAATACGTGTCAATAGCACTCTGGTATAGGTTTTCCTCTCACACAGGAAAAAGGGGGGAGGCGGGGCTGGGATGCAAAAGTCTAGGAGTCCTTCATTTGGCATGCTCATCCATCAATCAGTATTTAGAGCATTGACAAGTGGTAATTTAATAAGCAGTGACCTGGGCTGGCAGAAAGCCAGCATGACAGACAATACAAACTCATTTATCATGAGCGAGCCATGGTGCTGCGCTGCCGCAGACCCTCTCTCTGATCTGTGATTGTCGCTGCAGGAGTTATCCTTGGAGGAAATGCTGGAGGGGGACCGGGCAACCGAACACGTGACGCTCAGGCCTCAGATATAATACAATTTAAGTACAGCAGGATTTTGTGGGGAAGCCGTAAGAATGGCTCCGTCAAGACTCGCCACTATGCCAGGTTACACAGTGTTTACCGCTAGAAGTCAATGAGACACTTTAACCTCTGAGTTTTCATGTTTAATTTCTCTTTGAGCGGCTTTGATGTCAGCAGAAACCTCCCCTTTTTCCACAGCGTAAATCAATGTGACACGTGCAGAACATTTACTGGTTCCAGCCTTTCATTACAGCTCTATGATGCTTATATTGAGTGAAATGTTTAAACACGAGATTCCATTTTTTTTTTTTTTTTTTCACAGCGGTACCATTACATCACATGGAAATGTTCTGGGCGTCTTGGGCCTAATTTAAAAAAAAAAAATTCCTTTAAACTGTCATTCCACATAATTATGTGTGGAAAGTGCAAATCACCAGAAGACTGATGCATCGCACTGGTCTTGGTTCATTTTTTGCAACAGATGACACTTAAAACCACTTGCAGATTTCGGCTGAAAGGTAGATTTTTTTGGGCATTGTTGAAACATTATTTTTGCTTTTAGGCAAAGAAACTATTGCTCACCTACTTTCAAATTTTCCTACACTGAAGAAAAGACGTCAATCTCCAAATAATGAAGAATGCAAGAAGGTTATTTATATTAATGGGTGATTGCACAGACAAACCAAGGTCAGCTGAGGATCCTGCTGTTTCTTTAAAAAGAGCAACTTTCTTTAAGCCCATCTGAATTCACCCACATTACATTATACATTATACACCTTTGTTAGATACTGGCGTGTTGTTGCCAAATTGCAATTAGTGGGCAGGCGTCCTCAAGAACTTGTCATTAAGCCAAGTGAGGTGAGTCAGCGGGCCTGACTCGTGACACACACTGCCTCGCTGGTGAGAGGGAGTAAAAAGTGTAATATGTATTTAAATGTGTCCTAATGATGTTTTGTTTGTATCTGGCGCTCTTTATGGTCCTGGTAGAGGCAGCAGCATCACCTCAGAAAGTGGACGTAATGGAGGGAATGATGATGGCTAAGCTGATGATGTTTAAGAGTGACATCCTCCGGCATAGTAATGCCCTCGCTAACCTCATAACCCTGTTTATTAGGGCAGGACAGAAGTGGCTGTGTTGCTTCTAATGCAGGAAACATGTGGAAGGACTTGTCCAATCTAGATTAATCCAATCTAGAATATTTTGGTGAATTGCAGTTGCAGTTCACCAAGTATTCAGGTATCTTTTTTGCTGATGTTTTTACAACTGTGATTGGGTTTGTCACTTTTACCTTCTCTGAGTTTCGTCTTCCGTGTGAACATATTAAGCTTGAGGTAATGTCATGCCAGCCTGAACTTTTAATACCCAAGTCGGAGAGCTGAGGAAAGCAGCCCTGGAGTCCAGGGAAAATCAATGGGATTCTGATTAGTGATGGCCAAAGTAAGAGTCATGATTATTACCAATGAAGGGAGTTAGATCAATGACTTTTCTCTGTGGTTAGAGTGACTTTAAGACCCACAGCTTGATCAAATTTAAGATCAAGTCATCAGTGGAAATACTGCTGATTTATAAACAAGACAATACTCCCCCCATTGTCCCTCCCCCCTCGCCTGCACTACCTCAATCCGCTCTCGCTGGCTGTCTAACACATTTATTGCTTAGTCAAACCTCTCCCCTCCATTTTTAAATTGCCTATTGAATAGTGAATATCTCAGTGGACCTGCCAGTCTACCGTTTGTATCCAGCTGCAGTCTGTATGTTTAGCCGCCCTTTAACGTAGAAAGAAAGGCTCACTTTTTGTATTTCAGGAAGAAAACATCACTCATAACCGAGGAAATAAAAATATTCATAAAAACAAGCATCAAGGAGCTTGGTGTTTCCCTGTAAAAAATCAAATCAGCAACACCTCAGTTTTCACAGACTGACAAAAGGGATAATTTGTTGATCTCCTTATTGTCAGGTGTTTTCCCCAGGTGAGAAAATCAACAACTCAGAGTCGTAGCTGTGTAAATTTAAGAGGAAGCATTGTCATTTTTTTACATTTCATCTTCATAGACAGAAGAGTACCCTTCAACACCTGTCACTTAAGAAAAGCAACAGTTCTGCTGCACCTTGCGATTCATGCTGTAGCCTGGTTCTCACCAGCCTTTGTGCTGTTGCAGGTGATAATTTTGTCCCAGAGAGACAAAAACTTATGTTATCTCAATGCACTTGTCATGATGACAGTTATATGAAGCAGAAAGGATCTTCATTAACCTTTAAGCATCTTGGAAAGTGTTTATTCAGACATCAGCCATGGATTAAGGGGA
>NC_024320.1:12162872-12170217 GCF_000523025.1 Cynoglossus semilaevis
CCATGCACAGGATGATGTTGCTGTGATGTTTTTTTCCACAAAAAAGACTTCTCCTTTGCATAAATAAGGATATGAAAAGATGTTGGGGGCTCACTGCATATGAGTTACACCATTACAGCACAAACGTAAGGCCTGGGGACCAAATCCAGTCCATCACATCATATTATGAGGCCCACAATGTTAATCCTTTTCAACCCACAACTAAGACCAGGTTTTGAATTCCAGACCCTAAAGTGATTGAGTTTGACATCCCTGCATTACACACTTGATTACAGCTTAAGTGGTTGGTGTCTATTGGACAATTTTGCTACTAATCATCAATATATTAACCCTTGAATTTCTACCATCTCTCTTTCCGTTCTCATGTTCTAATTTATATAACTGACCTGATATTTGAAGGGTCAAGATTGGTAACTGTGATTTAAACTGTAGAACTGTTGGACAAGTGATTACTGATGTAACAAATCCACAAACCAACAGAGTAGCGTTCCAGTTCTTTTATGAGGCTGGATCTTACAAACACATCTTGCAGCAGAAGTCAGAATGTCCATTTCTCTCCCTGTTTCTGGTCAATGTTAACATTTGGTGAAATGGACTTACTTTGATATAAATACTGTGTCAACAGTCAATGTGGAACCAGTAAGTGCATGTTTCTACTAGGTTTTATTTCACCCCCACTATGCACTTTTTTCCTGTCCAGATCAGAATTGTTAAATTTGGCTGACAGCAGTGGCTACATTTCAAATTAGGCAACACCTAAACAGAGGCTATCCTTTTCAGCTGCTGCACACTGGCCTGATTGGACATATTTCAATCATTCTACAGCGAGCTGAGCCAATCAGGACCAGGTCCAGCTGTGATGTATATCATGCATGGTGACTGAGAAACAGTCTGGAAATAAAACAAACATTAATTTGACCTCTATAAAAGTACACCAGATCCAGCAATGCTCCTGTTTAACATCTGTCATTGTGTATTTAAAGGGATATGCTGACATTTTTATGCATTTTTATCACAGAATATATATGGATAAGGATATAGAACACCTAAACCTTTCTGTGCAGCACCCCATCTACTGCTCTCTGTACTGGCGCCACCAAAAATACACCACCTGCAAATAGCTCCAAATCCCCAAAGGGGGACCCATCCCTTACTTTGAGACCCACTGCTATAGAAAAGGTATCTAGCTTTCTAGTATTGATGATAGAGCTGTAGGTGGACAGTAGAGCAGCTCACACCCTTGTGATGTCACGATGGGCAAAACTGCAACAGTATTGCTGTTTACCATTCCATATTCTATTTAGAAATTGTTTCTAAAAATAAATATATATTATCTTTACTATAAAACAATAACTCGATTTAATATGTAAGGATACAAGGGTAATTATAGACTTAGTTTTCAGTTAAAGAGAAAATCTAGGAATAAATGTGCTCATTAGTATGAGAGCATGATACTACTCGATGGTACTTGTTATACCCTTGATTTGAGATGGTAAAAGAACTGTAGTACAGCCCACCTGAGGTCTTTTTATTCTCCCTCAGTCAGCTCACGCAGTGGCCTTGTGAGGCAGAACAAATTGCCTTCACTGCAACTATACCTGCGTATGTGCTACAACAGTCCCTATCATGTTTTTCCTGTTCAGGGACAGGCTTCACCTCGAGAACAGCTGAGGCAACCACCAACCAGCCCCCAGCCACCCACCTCCCTCGGCATGTTTTGTGTGTAAGACACCTGGAAACTGTGTTTAGTGCAAGTATCAGTGGGCCGCACTCCCATCACCGGGGAGCCACTAGGCTGGGAGGGCAGGAAGCTGCACATCCTCACGGCTCAGATGGGATTACAGGTTGCTAACACTTGATGACACAAGCTGTTTCCCGACATCGTGCCCACCTTGTGTGCAACTTAACTCGCCCGCTCACGTGCAGGTTCAACACTCAGACACAAGGAAAAACACACATTTTTCTTGTTCATTGTGCATGGTTCGACTTCCTTCACGCATGCATAGGCCTGGGTGTCGCTCTCCCCCACATGCAGACAAAGTTGTACATAATATAGCATTTGGAGATAGGAGGACGGGAGAGGCAGGCAAGCAAGCATGAGTGAACAAATAATCCCAGTGTCATACACATGGAAGCATGCACACCAACAAAAGGCAACAGAGTTGTATACTTAAAACTGCGGTCATGTTTACACGCATGAGTGTAAGAGGGGGAGCAGGCACGCATCTGCGGGTAAAAACAACCCTAGGCACACACACATACACACACATACACACACACTCACGGCTAATCTCACTAATGGAATCACGGTGATTCACTAAAATTCTCAGTATCACTTCTCACTGCAGTATCAGTGTTTTTAATTGACCCTTTTTATGATCGCTTGGCCTCAGATCATGTTCTTTACTGTGGAAAAGTTTGATATGAATTACACTTCAAGGCCAGGAAGAGGAGCCTTTTAATACAAAGTTGATTAAAGCTAAATTTTGATGTAAAAGTGCTCTAAAAGTGCTAATCGAGTCCCATCTTGATAATTGGGTTCGAGAGGCTTTTATAGCCTAATAAACACTGCTGACAAATGGCTAGTTTGTTTTGGCAGCAGTTTAACAAAAGTATATTTAGGTTTGACATAGAGTAGTGAGTACATGAGTACATGTTTGTTATTTCTCTGTAGTGTCAGCTGTGCACTCCAGTGCTAATTATTTGTTGCAAGGGTTTTTTTTCTAAATTTTAAATTAAAAAAATATATTGTAAGGAGCCATTTTTTATTGTGTGTTCGAAGAAGGGGTTAATGTATTAACACGTTAAGGCTACAAGGAAATATATGGTGTCTGCGGTTTTAATAACATGTAACATCTAACTGGGAACATTTCTTAATTGTTTTACTGTATTTATAAAACTATCCAGCAGCACATAAATCTAGGTGCAACTTAGTTTAATGACCCCTACGCACCTCGACCTGGCACACCGCTGCAGGTCTCACTTGCAGAGTAAATTAATTTTCTCTGTCTTTTTTTCTCCCCTAAAGTTGTTTTATATCCACTAATGTTCATTATTACCTGAACATCCCCCTTTATGCCCCACATGCACCCTTCCTGATATGACTTTGAAAGTCCACCATATCTCCAAGGCCTAATTAATTTTGAAAGTGTGTGCATGTATGAAACTTTTAACCCTCTCTTCCAGCCTGGCAACAATTTGGACTATTTTTTTTTTTTTTTTGTTTTTTTTTGTTAAATGGTGTATGTATATATATATATTTGCCCTGCCCTTTATTCATGACAAATGATTCTGCAGAGGTTGTCAATGCATTGATGGTATTTCAGCAGTTATGGTTGTAATCTTTGTGGGTGGGTGTGTGTGTGTGTGTGTGCACATGTGTATTTTGGGAAGATGGGCTGGGGGGCTTCTGGGCCAGCAGGGGGAAAAAGACGGTTTGTTTTCACACTTAAGCAAGACACGAAATGGAGTGTCCTCAACTTAATCACCACCTTGTTTTACTACATTTGCATACATTTACATATTAATTGGCCTGCCGATTAAAAATTGGTTTTGTAATTTTAATTAAGTGTCCACAAAGGTATATGATTAGCACTGTTTAAAATACAGCCTGACATAACTAGAAGCAAAAAAAAAATCCTCTTTCCTACCCTCCCCTTCCCAACACCTCTCCCTCGTTTTATTTTCACAGAGGAGGGGATTACTTATGGGGAAAGCCTGTTTCATGATAGCCATTTTTTTTAAATCTGCAGTAGATTAGGCTGCAATAGAGACTAGGGGGTGGGAGAATGTGTGTGTGTGTGTGGGGGGGGGGGGGGTGTTGCTCCAACCCATTGAGGAATTTTAAAGATCGAAACATTGTTACATGTTATTTTTTTCTGCGGCGGTAGTTGGTAAAGAGTGTCTCTTAAGTGACTTGTGTATGAGGCTGTGTTCACGCTGCAACTGAAATGTAGTCCCAGTGCATCTTTTTAGTGTCATTTCCATTAATCATCCTGCGTGTGGTGAGAGGTGATGATGGTTCAAGAGGCCCGCAGCTGAGAAGGGCCAACAAAATTCCCACAGGGGCTATTTTTTATTCATTTTCATTCTGATTTCTTTCTGCCCTACTGTCAGTCAACGTAGAAAAGAAAAGATTTGGATCTGGATTAATGACAGCGAATGATAATTAATGAAAATAAATCAAAATTCTAATTTTTTTTTTCAACTTTGGGGTCGTGACCCCACATGGGGCTGCCTGTAATTCAAATCGGGTGGCCTAGTAATTGATGAACTCTAATATGACTAGTCTGTATTTGCAACACAGTACAAATAACATGATTAAAAACTGATACTAGGAAAAAAAATCTCTCTGGGGTTGCCATAAATCTGTGATGTCAAAATGAGGTCACGAGTCAAGAAAGGTTGGGAACCATTGATGATGAATATTTGAAAATATTATAGTTGTTGTTAATCGTTATATATAACTATATACTTTAAGAGTACAGCTAAAAATGTCTAACCTCATACAATTAAATTTAAAGTTTGTATGTTTTCCAAAATCACTTTGCACATACAAAACAGTACTTAATACTTTTCTGCTCGGGAGTGGAATTAACACAACGTTTGAAAAATGTTCAAACGGACTTTTGCAGTGGGGTACTCTGCATGTTCTCCGCTGTGCATGCATACAAGTTTTCAGCTGGGAAAAATTGGGGAAGTTTTCTCTCCCACACTCTTAATGAGCACAGCTTTTTGCCAAGTCAAATGGCCTGACATGTAACAGGGAGAGACTCGTGCACCGTTTTTCTGATGCAATTACAGCAGAGTCAGGGTATCATACTGGGGACTTTTTCAGAAATGCAATATTACCTCATTTGGTCTTTGGTGTGGTCTGGAAGGTTTTTTGAGAGACATTTGGAAGCATTTTACTCATAAAATACTTAACCATTTAAGTGATAGGATACTGTTTCCTGGTTTCGGTCCCTGCTGCCAACCACAAAGGATTGAAAACGTAGGGGGAAAAAAGTTGGTTGCTGGGTGCATGTTCCCCTGTCATCTATCCTGGGCTTGCTTCTTGTGTTGAGGCAACCTCAAAATTAGTTTTTTCTCATCAACAGTGGTTTAGAATTTGTATAAAAACATATTGTCCACATTGCAAAATATCACATTTATTGAGCACATTAAAGGTTTGTGTTGTTTTTTTCTTTTTGTAAACTCTAAGCCTATGTAGTTTTATAACAGACAAAAGGAGGCCTCCTCTTTCCTCGGTGCAATTGGTCCATGTTAATGCCTGGCACTGAGAAAGTCCTCTCATTACCAGTGCTCATACCCACCTCTGTAATGACGAGTCTTTCTGTCATCCAGTCCAATCCTCAAAGCTGTCTTCTGGGAGCCCTCAGAGTTATGGCATTAGTTTCCCTTTTTTCCCCAATCCCTTATCCTCCTGCTCCTTCTTTCACTACTAAATTGCTGCTTCTTGAGTTACTAAGCTGCCCTAATAGGTACAACCTGCGCCGACTCTCTGTCCTCAGATGGGATGTACCTCTCCTCAATGCCGTTCTGCGCACAGAGGATAAGGAGCTATCCCACAATGCACCCTGTCACACGCAATGCCGGCTTGTGCGGTGATTTGGCCTGGCTCTCCAACACCGTCCTTAGCGCCAGAGATTTAAATGTGTTTCCTATTTCTTGTTTTTGTTGCTGACATCAGAATGTTTCCAACCTCAGTTTTCGTGCGTGTGTGTGCCCCGCTGAAAAAACACATTTTAAGAAAATGCATGTACACTTAAAGGCATATATGAGACACTTGCAAAATGTGCAAAGATGCTACGGTCCCTGTCAGATTAAAGCCACATGCTTGCAGAAACACTTGCAGGCTGGGTTATCATGATTAAAAAAAAAAAGTGTTTGCATGCTGCCAGCTGAGCCTGTGCAGACCAACAGATGCCACAGGTCCTTGATCCAGTTAAAAGAAAGTGATTACTAAACCAACACGCAATGAAGACGTTTACCCACAATAGAGCCAGGTTGTGTAACATAAGGCCTGATTTCTGCTCTTGACCATATCCTTGGCCGTATCAATTTTATGGTAGTGATATATCCATTCTTACACGATATAACTCTTAGTTTCATACAATATTACTGTGTCATAAAGAAGCATGTCTTTTTATTTTAAAATTCTAGAAATGAGGTTCCCTGCTGTAATGTGATGATGTTCACAATTTGTACACAGTTTGTGTCTTACCCCAAAAACCTACTTTGTACTGCTGGTGCAAAATACTGTCGTTACTATACTGTACGAGAGTGTTACAGTGTACAATCACAGCTGCTGGTAAAAACTCTCAGGCAACTTAGGTGGCAGTAGGTGATGAATGCAATTTCCATTTGACGCCTGAGCATTAACATAAATAAAATAGAACACAAACAGCGGCCTTTGCGCTCTAATGGAATTTGTCAACATGAAAGAAGTGTTTTTGAGCTGCATTGCTCACTCTCTTCTCTTTGCTGATGCCTTGCCAAATACTTATCCCCTCTCTGGTGGGCATTTAGCGTTAACTCACAGCAGCTCCTGGGAATCGCACTGGTGTAATGAAATTACCTCGGCACAAACAAATAGGGTCAAACTCTCAAGGAGATGAGCATTAGGGCTGCATTTCGCTAATTACTTGTGCTTGTTCTTGCGGCCGATCTGTGGGAAACACAGTTAGGTTTTGCAGGACGGCAGCATGTCCAATCCTGGGCAAACATGCCACCAAGAAGTGGAAGAAATTATACTAAGTAGAGAGGGATTACAGTGAACGGCACCTAATATTTTGTCGATTTGGAGTTGATAATTAGGGAAATTTCATGCTGATTTGCAAGAGGAAAGCTAATACATTAGCAGAATAAACACAACGCCAGACTGTGGGGTTTGTAAGGCATAGAAAAGAATCTCTCTCTTTCTGTAGAAAGCAGGGAAAACACACGCAACAACACGAGTGTATGCACGCCGTCCTACGCAATCAATGCTACTTCATCATAATGCCAATTCTTTACCATAACACTGCTATCAGGTCTGTTTTCTTCAATTCGTCTCACCTGTGTTATCTCCGCCGGCAAGCGAAAGATGCAATTGCCTACATGACCGTGACGGAGCATATTGTAATTATCGAGCATGCTCCTGTTGTAATTACTTTAGTTTACTGAATTATAAAAGCTGCAGCTGGGATGAGGGAGGAAAAGCTGCAGCCCTAAGCAAGGAAAGATTTTTTTTTTTTTTTTCTAAAGGCTGAAGAGCTGAGACTTTACTTGGCGTCAGAATTATCACTTTCACTCATCTGCCAGAGACTGGTGACAGAAAACATGCCCCATCAGCAGAAGTAAC
>NC_024320.1:12170251-12179171 GCF_000523025.1 Cynoglossus semilaevis
GCCCCCTCCTTGCGTGCACCCTGACAATCTGACAAAAGACAAAAGCTCCCCAGTGAGAGATATCAATAAATCAGACAAACAAACAAGAGCGGAGACCACCTATTTTGCCTCCTACATCAGCCTCTCTCAAAACACCGTTACAGTCCCTGTTGCATGTTTTTGTATGTTTTTTCTGGCTTTTGTTGGCCGCCTACTCCGGAGCTAGTGACAACAACTATCCTGTTGGTAATCTTTCTTTTAGCGTTCCTCCCTTGTGCTTGAAATAAGCAAATCAAGACAGGATTATGTCCTCTAACATGCTCATAAATTTGGGATTTGTACAGAGATAAATTGCGAAAGGAGGAGGCAACCCTTTTTGCTGGTAATCCGTGAGCAGTGAATGGGCCTGTAAGCTTCTTGTTTTCAGAGTGTGTGTGGTACGTGCGGAGACGGACGATGGTGATGTTGGTGTCATAAACAAGAACAAAATAAAAATGTAAATGAAGGTCTCCCAGTTTGCATCATGTGAAAGATCATGGTACTGTAAAACTGGATTTTAAATCTGGATCACACAACTGCTTCTTTTGCCACCTAAAGGGGGTGCTATAAAAAAGGTTTTAAGATGTAGTTATACATTTGTCTTTGAAATAAGAGATTAACGTCATCTAAACGTAGGAAATGCACCATGTGACTTTGTCCATGTCCAGTGCTGAACTATTTTAGCAACATCATGACACATCTTCTTGTACACCCTGTTTTTATACCTGAAAAGAAAGTCAACACTGATTTAAACTCACACACTCATATACTATGAGGTATAAAGTGTACAATAACTTGGTCCTTTGGATCAAAGACATTTCCAACGAGAAATACTTTGACCATTGCACAAAAAAGTAAAGAACAAAGAAAATCCAAGCAGTTGGGAGAGTTGCTGTAGATGAATATCCCACAGTAGACATTTTCATAACTGAGTGCCTTTATTTCATGATTCCATTGTTAATTGTCTAAAGGGATTTGTAATACTTACTTACTGATGCTTACTTTTCACTGTGATGATATCCATGTTGTTGTTGCTAATGTTGTCTGTCAACACAACATACGCCTTTTGGACTGTCCAAAAACACCCTACACTCACCTGAAAGCAAGGCAGACTTGTACTCTTCTTTCTTGACTCTGTGACCTAAAGATGGGGCGCCTTCAGCAAACCTTCTTTGACCTTGAATTTTTCTCAAGACATGATTTTCCTCACTCTAACTCAAAGGTTGAAGGTGGAGGATTGGTGCCTTGAAGAGGGACACTCCACTCCAGTTTTGGAGAGGACTAAGCCCTTCTATCCCTCCTGTATTATCCCATCCTGAGCCCAGCTCAGAGGCAGAGTTCATCCTCCAGATTGCAGGTTATCCTTGTGGCCCTTGGCTTTAGCTGGTGCTCCAGCCTGTGGGATCTGAGTGGGTGAGCACTGATTTCAGTTAAAAAAAATCTCAGAGATTCTGGCAACCACTTGGCAACTGTCCAACCAACTGGGCTTGTCTGGCCTCCAGCCTGCTGCTGCTTGTTCGCAACTGTTAACAGGTATCGATGGAGCTGATGGGGTAAATCATCATCCAAGAGATTTTTTTTATTTTTTATGTTTTGCATTGCTTGGCTTCAATCCCATGGCCCACTCTGTTCAGATGGCCTCTGATCCTGAGATTCCACTACCTGGAGGGATTTCCAAATGGTTTGCAAAAGACAAAATAACCTCCACCTAAAATAATAACCCCCAGCCTGCTCCCTCCAACAACAGTAACAACAACAACAACGCATAGAAGAAAGAAACTTAGACTAACTGACAGTGAAAGCAATTTGTCGCTGGGGCTTGCTTCTCCCTGTTTTCCTGCACTATCCAGATTTCCCATAAGGAATGGGGTAAGGTATAATTCATCACTGGCCCATACGGCACACTGCTTGTTCTGGCGGTGAAATATGAGTCAGTGCGGGGAGGCATTTTCGCATGGTAGCTATGCTG
Organism: Cynoglossus semilaevis; assembly: GCF_000523025.1. Lineage (NCBI taxonomy): Eukaryota > Metazoa > Chordata > Actinopteri > Pleuronectiformes > Cynoglossidae > Cynoglossus > Cynoglossus semilaevis. The sequence continues at coordinate 12,172,239 of NC_024320.1, forward strand.
AATGGGGCATTATTTTGGCAAGCTCCCACAAGATCCCCCAACACCTTTTCTCTGCTGTTGCAACACGCTGTTTATCAAATGTCTCTCGACACAACAGGCGCACAATAAACATCAACTTTCCAATAACATGCCTTGAATGCCCAGCATATTACCTTGTACCATAAAGAAGGGACTGTGAAGGAGACACAGCACTTCATCATGTTATAATAACTCGCCTCTTTATGAAGATGGAGCATGACAAGAGCCTACCTGCCTCTAAGTGTGAAGCTGAATGATAGCATTCACACTCCAGGAGGAAACAGGAGATTGTGCCGCATGTGCATAATTCTCCTAATTAGCTTCTTTATGTGGGAAACTGTTGCTAAATCCACACCTTTCTTACTCTTTGGAAATTTACTGATGGTGGCAGTTCATAAAACAGTGATAATAAATCACTCTCCAACATAACCACTCTGTCCTATCCACACTAAGTCTAATTACACTTGTTAATCATTTTGAGTATAATAATTGTTAAAGGATGCACATTATAGATTTCTTTCAACCAAAGCTGCAAACTGATAACTACTGCTCATTTTCTAAATCTGTAGAGTCAGGGATAATTTCATATTTTTCCTTTTAAGAAATAATGATACTCACATGACCATCACAACACTGAGGTGTAGTTTTAACCAGACTCAAAAAAAGTTTTCTTTGTAAAGAAATGCCTGCACCCTAAAGTTTTTTTTTTTTTACTTTATCTCTGTATTGGGAAAGTTCATGCACATTTCAAACATCTAATACAAACATCCAACCTCCAATCCTTCTTTTAAGCCTCACTGCTAATTGCTACAGCTGCGACACTGCTTCAAAGCTCAAAGCTCGTCCTCCAAAGCTCAGTGGATGGACAGCTCACTGTAGACATTTTGCTGCATTTATCTGACAGTTTATTAACATATGTTACAGTAATACCACAGTATCTGCTGATTATTTGTATGATCTAATATTGTTGTACATTCCTATAAATATGGTGTCTATACATCTCCATTGCTCACCAGCCCATAGTTACCATTGTTTGATTCATCAAAAGATCATTTTAAATCATTTAAGAGATAAATCTGGACTGGACTGCAGGCAGGCCAGTGTACAGACAGCACAGTCAGCAGCATATCTTCCTATAAGCTATTTCTTTTCCTTCAGCAGATTGTGTGAGGTACAGTGGCCAAGAAAGGGCACAGTAAACATCTGAAGTACTTTGAGCTCAACAGTAAAGAGAGAGAAAAGGAGAGAAAGAAAAGGGGGGAAAGAGATAAAGGGAAAGTCGGATAAAGAGAGATGATGAGAGACAGTGTGGGGGGGGGGGGGGGGAGAGGAGGAGGGGGGGGGGGGGGGGGGGGGGGGGGGGAAGGGGTGGTCGTGGAACTATGGGAGAGTCTCTATCCCAGTGGGAGATGACAAATGCCATATGTCCTGACCACATCGCTTGTGTTAATCCTTGGCAGGTCACGGCAGGCCCACATCTGACTCTACGACCTCTGTGTGGCGTTAACCTCCCAACTGGTTCGTCTGCTACCACTGTGGCTCCATCACAGTAGCCTGGTGTTCAGGTAGAAACATATAATGAATTGTTTTCATTGGATAAATGTGGCAGGGCTCGTTCTAAAATTCTGGTTTCCAGCTGTGGAACAGCAGAATTTCAAAGTCTCTTGTGTAAAGACCTGTTAGCTTTTGCACAGAGTTACAGCCAAATGTTAAGACAGGAAAAAAAAGACAGCGTTGATTTTTTCTTTTTTTATCAGGTGGAATGATTGGTCAATGGCATAATGGATAATTGGAAACTGTCCATTAAGAGCTGACTGGATGAAGTCGCTATCATTGTCACATTGGATAAATAAAAAATGTATTGTCCATGGTAAATGACATCGTTGATGCCGCAGAGGAACTAAATATCTAAACATAGGTCATTTTAAGTGATTTGTTCTTTTGTGCTGAATAAACCCACTTAGTTGATTAATTGCATGTTGCAAATACAAAAAATCACCTAAAAACATTAAAACAGTCAGTTCTGGTTACAACAACCACTTTGATTGCTTCAGTCTCTGCTCAAAGTCCAAACAAAAAGCTCTGCCTCTGCCTTCACTGAACCCTGAGCAGCAACCAAACTGAGACCTGGAGACCATTCAGCCGTAACCATGTGGTTAAAGATGAAGTTGCTTCCCTTATGAGTCGAATCTTCTCCTTAACTCCGTAAACCACAGTCGGTAACTTTGTCCAAAAATGATCACATAAAAAAAAAAACAGTATTAAATTAATGGCTAGTAATAACTGTTTTCCAATAAATCATTTATTTATTTTTTGTTAATACACTGACTGACAATCCCAAGCCCTTATTTGCAGAGTTTAATTATTTAAAGGGCATATAAAACATGTAGCTCATGTATTTGTTGTGGATTTGATGCAACCGTGGCTGAGGAGTCAAGCAATTACTGGTTAAAGAGGGGTTAAGTTCCCATTTATTACCTGCGTATTTTAATATTCCATCATTCCACCTTCTACTTTATGAATGGCAAATGATATAAATGCAAAATGAGGTGAAAATTTGGTAATTAATCCACTGTGGGTGACAACAGCGGAGGCATTACTGAGGCTCACCCAACCCCGTTTGTCTGGCTAACATTAAGGGGCTAATTTTCCAAATCTAGCATGCAGTCAATTTCCCAGGATGCCTCAGGGGTTGAAAGGTAGGGAGTGACAGGAGGGGCTAATTTTACCCACCTTATTTACCCCTATGCATCATACAGCCTGCTCTCGTCTGACACGAGGATTGAAAGTAGACCGACTGTGGCTGGCACTGAGAATTTATGATTCTGTCTTACTATTTGTTTGTTCAGTGTGTATGTCCTCGTGTGCGTCTCCCTCCCTCCCTCTCTCTCTCTCTCTCTCTCTGTGTGTGTATTGAATGCATCAGAAGAGAAGAAGGAAGGGGGGGGGGGGGGGGGGGGGGGGGGGAGAAGGCCCGGGGAAAACCTGGGGAAATACATCTTTTTAATAACAGTCAGTGAGGTTAATGCAGCTTACCTTGGAGTGCCGACAGCAGCAGCAGGAAGAGGAGGCAGGCGGAGGGGGGAGTTATTTGACAGAGGGAAGATAGACGGCACACAGAGAGATGTTTAAAGCTGCATTTACCTACGCTGGAGTCATGACTCTGTGTCTGATCGCTATTTGTTGTACAGAATAGGGGGAAAAAAACAGTCGGGAGATGAAGGGGAGGCAGAGGAGTGTGGAGGAGGTGGGTAGAAAAAAAACCTAAAACTCTTAATACTATTGTCTGCCTATAACCATCTGTCACAGCTAGCCTGGAGATGAAACTGAGATTAGGAGGAATAAACGTCGGGGCCATAGAGCATCGGTAAAGCCTTCAGGGCAACAGCGAAAACATGGGGGAAAAAAACACACACACACAAAACCGAAGTCAGAAAGGATGTAGGAAGAGAAACGAGGAGAAAAATCAAACTCATGGAGGACATTCTAATTCTAGGCCAGTCATGGATTACGGATTTTAACCTGTGTGACAACCAGGGAAAAATGACAGGCAATATCACAGCGAGACTTACAGTAGACGAGGTAGCGATGATGATGATGATGATGATGATGTTGTCATAATGGCAGTGATGATGATGATGATGATGATGATAATGATAGTAGCAGCCATGCTGGAGGTAATGATGGCATTTCCCGTGGTTCCATCTTACGTTCTTCAAACTGAAATGAAAAGGCAGAGGATAGAAGAATGAATCATGGGATATTGTAAGAATGAGTGTCTTCTTCTTCTTCTTTATCTTCTCCCTCCCCACCTCACTTCTTCCTCCTTTTTTAACTTCCCCTCCCTGCTTCAGAATGCTTAGGGCTTAAGGAAAGGCATTTGGTAGCTCCTACGGCGTTTACGCATCTCCTTCCTCAAATTTACTGTAGTGTTCTGAGGCTCCGTGTTCTAAAGGATGTTCTCATCATCACACTCTGGGTCAAATACAAAACATTAACTATGTAATGATACCAGAAGAAGAAGTCTTTTTAAAATGTTTTTCCTTTAGTCAAACTGACTGATCCAGTTGCCAGTTCCTATGAGGCCTTTGGTTTTCATCCTTGTTTTACATGCAAATCATCTATGCATAGATTGATGGTAACTCATACAAACTAAAGCTGTCCTTTATTAAAAAAAAAAAAAAAAAAGTTTTTTAATGTGATATTCTGTCATGAAGCTCTGGTAAAAACGAAAGTCAAGTTGAATAGATATTGTAGTTTTGATGCCTTAAAAAAACATCTGTACCTTAAATACTATCCAAATGTTTGGCTGTTGAAAAATCTGTTTCACCAAATTTGAGTTTGAACACAAAGATTTTGACCTGCACCTTCTTTTATTTAGAAAATCAAATAAAAGCCTTTCAGCCCCATGTGATTCATGATGTTTGGACCCATATGGCAAATGACCTGAGACAGTTTGGGCCCAACACGGACACCTAATGGTCAGAATTATTTGATTTTTAACTTTTTTCAACATAGTTTTTAATGTTCAATATGATGACAGATGTAAGAAGGCTGAGTGAAACCTGGCAGTTTATATTTAATTAATTATTTTTTAATATATAAATATATCTGATATGCATGAACTGATGGTATTTGGTGCTGTGCTGGTCTCTCCACCAAGTGAGTGTATATGAATGGACGTGTGAGTGTGGGATCAGGAGGGGGCTGCGGGGTAAAGCTGCCCTTCCCACTGCCCTTGTCATACTTGGTCCCAGTGCTGCAGGGCTTGTTGCTGGTTGGACAGCTCAGGTCAAGGTCTCTCCTCTCCTGATCTGACCGACGGGCTGTCACGTCAGCAGCACGACCGCTGGCCGTGTCTGTCAGCTAGACCGCGTGGATGGACACACACACACGCACGCACACAAACACATGCACTCTTTGTTCAATGGAACGCTAACCCACATATGCTGTGAAAATGCATTACATGGACACACCAAAATGCACAACACAAATCAACTGACACAATGCCCCAACACACACACACACACACACACACACACTGGTACACAAACATACCCTGCCCCACCTACCCCACCTCCTGTAGACTGACAGTGAGGCTGATTGCTGCTAATACTCCCAGCTGTAGCTGTGGAGCAGCAAGAGCAGCATCCTAATGGAGAATGGAGTCATTTCCTAACATCATAATAACATGGGTGAGCCCAGTATTTGATCAACAGGGGCGGCTCATCTAACTCACCACCTCCCAATTGGTCCAAGGCCACAGAATCCATTTTCTAGTTAGTCGAGGTTGATGCGATTTCTGATTTATCTAAACTTTGTTTACCAGTGAAAAGGTCGTAAAAAATTGAAGGAGTATTTGTCTTTGTAGGGGTGAAAAAAGGTAAAAATTTCTAGTATTTGAAGTATTTTGAGATAGAATTCATTTTCATTGACAAATTAATTTTCCCCAGTATAATATACACTCAAATTACATTTATTTTGTTATAGTGTAAAATTATTTTTTTAATTATTAATTTAAAATAAAAAAACAAAAAACAAAAAAACAACACAGAACCAGATAAACAACAGCCAACATCAGTTTTACATTATCACCGTTGACCCACAGTGTGACGGAGGCTGCAGTGGCGTCACCGCCTTCTTTCTGAATTTTAAACATTAATTCTATTTTGGACTTTTCTTCATTAAAGCCATTAGTGTTTCATGAAGCTCTGCAGCCTCCTTGCACTAATTAGGTGTCTATATTTCTATATCTCGTTATTGGATGTATTTTATATTGTGCTTAATAGTAAATAGTGTTTGAATTTTAAAACACACCTCATGGGTGCAACATAAAGGGGAATTTTTAATCACATTTTTCAGTAAATGAAAGGGCCTGGTCTGCATTTCTGATTTTATCTTTTTTTTTTCTTTTTCCTCAATTTTTCTAAATGTGTCTTAATGAGTTTGCAGGTTTTTTGAGCAGATACACACTTTGATTATACTTTTATGCACACACACAGTCACACACAGAGTATCGTCTTCCCACTCTGGTCGCAGCGGGGGACAGTCCAAAAATCATCATCACAAGGTTACCCCATGATGCTTGTGGGAGGAGGAGGAGGAGGGGGGTTAACGTAGTTGATGATGGTGACTGCGGGTTGCCCCAGCAACCGTTTTTTATTTTATTTATTTTTCCATTATTTATTCCTCGGGCCGCGGTGATGAGGCGTGGTAATGTAGCACGCCCGCCTGTGCCGCCCCTACCTGCTGATGAGCAAGGGACTCCTCTCCCCGCGTTTCAGCCTGGCTTGACAATTAAGACCTGGGCGACTGTAGCCAGGGGTTAATACCGCTCATTAAAAGAACTAGGTCATTAGCAAAGAATCAAGGCTCTCAAGGCGGCAGGGGATATTCGGGGGAGGAGGTGAGGGGCATTGATGGAGAGGAGCAGGAGGATGTGAAGGGGGAAGAAGTGGGTGGAGGTGGCCGCGTTGAAGTAAACTCTGCGTCTCAGTGAACATGCAGGCCCCTTACATTAATTAACCTCCCTTTTTCCTGGCTGGGGAGGTGTGTGTATGTGTGACAAGGGGAAGGGGGGGGTCTCCTGTTATCATATATGCACATGACTGTACACCATTTAATTGCACAGATGAAAAAAAGAAAGAAAGAAAGAAAGCTATTTTACAGTCCTCCCTGTGGTCACCTTGTGTTCCTGTGTGACACCAAGAAACATTATTTCAGAGATGAAGGATAGGTGGGGTATTAAAATTAAGGAGGGAATCATAGCAGAAATCAGCCTTTGCTCAACCACAGGGGAAAGAAGCAAATAGAAGCTGCGGAAATGAAAATAAATAAGCTTTGTTAATACCTTACCTTAAGGAGGCGCAGGCGAACCCAACTGAACCTCCGCTCCTCAGCGTTTACCTAGGTGTT
>NC_024320.1:12179178-12207039 GCF_000523025.1 Cynoglossus semilaevis
AAGCTGTTAGACAGGCTGTTTGACCTTCACTTAAAAAAAGCTCGAGGTGGGGGTGTTTCAACAAATATTATTTTCTATTAAAATCATTTTTTTTAAATCCTTTGGATTGTCAAGTGTCAGACTGTGTGAGAATCAGTTGGTTTAATGTCATTGTTTTATGGCTGAACTGATTCCAAAAGCTCACGTCCTTGTTGTTCACATGTTATATACAAAAGACAGTGACAGTGTTTGTTACTAAGTTGTTGATATTAAGGGATCAACAAATGCCCAGAATGCAATATTGGTAATAATTAGTACTGAGGCTTTAATTAACATGAATTACTAACAGACAGAACCCCACATAATAAAAATAACTTCTCCTTTATCAGTTACTAAATTTCTATAACAACAGTATCACTGATGAACTCCAAGTCAACGATGCACAGGATGTAGTACTGTTGGTATGTGACATCGCGGACATGTAGTTTGGAGAAGGGATGTAAGATCCGACCTCATTGCTTGGCTCCTTTGGCAAAACTATTAAACTTCCAGATGGCAGCTTGCATAAGAGCAGAGTTGTGTGCAAATTGTGCAACAAAGACTTTTCTTATTACCCCAGCACACTGGTATCACCTCAATAATGAATTACAAAAGCTCTTAATAACGCAATTAGTTTGTTTTAATCCCATCCCACCACTGGTAATAATCCAAAAAAATAATAAATGTGTTACAGAGATGTTTATTTAACCAACTGGCATCTTTGACAGTAGGAACAGACGACACTTTAAAGGCTTCCTCACTTCATTATTCACTACATTTTTTTTCCCTAAAGCTAATAGTGAATTAAGAAGGTTGATTAATGTTAGGTGATATAAAATATCTGTTTGGCCATTCACCGAAAACAGCACCGTTTTTTAAATTTAAGGAGGTTGAAAAGTATACATGAAGGAGATGTTAAGGAGTTACAACAGAGAAGAAGACCAAATAATTCTAGCCTGTTTTGATCAATAGGTTTTAGTATTGTGCAAAGAATCGGGAAAAAACAGTCCACCAGCTGCCAAGTTATCACTGAGGTGCTCTGAGCTTGGCACCGTCCCTGCCCACTGTTCACTTTGGTGATGGGTAAAAAGCAGAGGTCACATTTGGTCGTGTGCAGTGGTGAGCTGTGTCACAATGACAGGTAGTTGAGTTTCACATTCACTTACAGGTGCAGTCTGCCCTGAGCTATAGCTCAAATTCCAAAAACACAATAAATAACAAAAAAAAAAAGCAATTCACTGATCATAACTGTCATTTTTTAAATCTCAAAATCCAAATCTAGAAACGTCAAAGAAGCCATCAATCAACAAAAGTCAGGAGTTGTTCTGTTGAACCACTTTGTGTAAATCTTTCTCCAAGTAATACAAAGGTCTTTGAATGCTTTATCTTTTTAAAAGGTAGAAGCTTCCTTTAATGTCAAGCAGCTGTGAGAGGTCTCCATCTTTTCATTTACTATAATAAAGTGCTGAGAATACGAAAGGAGAAATTCAAGGGAAAAAATTAGCCTTAATTTCAGGTCCATGTGACAGTGTTTTTATCTGCTAATCTCTCAAGCGTCATAATGAGATGGCACCCAGCGATGGAGCGATTTGAATTTAAATGATATAATACTTGATATGGTCCCTAATTCACCCATACATATTTAATCTGACATATTATCTTGCTCCTGCCACGTACTGATATGGTATGACAGCTTGGCCGCTCCGTCGGAAGGAGAGGGAAGATGGGGTAAGTCGGGGAGGGGGGTACAGCAGTTCAAGACATGTGTTGTTTGACAGGAGAAGGTTGCCAGGATTTGCTCTTCGCGTTCAGTCACTTTGCATGGCATTGTAGTCCCTCGTCATGAAGATAACATAGGAAAATATTACTGATTATGACAGATTTTCACATCAATACTGATTCCTGGAGACACCGTCTGGCATCTCCTCTGACTTACTCTACTACTCTCTGTAGTTTTCATAGACCCTTAAAATATCTTCACTTGTCATTAATGTTTAACTGTAAATGTTTTTCTGTTCTTTTTGTTGTTTGTTAACTATTTTAAAAGCATTGCCTTTCATTTGGGATCCCAAGCATTTATCAGACACTTGGGAGTCAAACTCCTGATGTTTTGGCAGCCATTTATATATATATATATATATATATAATATTTTATATATATAGTATTTTGAGAGTCTTCCTGGAAATTCAGCAATAACTGCCCTGTTTCAACAGTATCGTTATTATACTATTTTATTTTATTTATTCTTACTCTGCTATATATATGTGTGTATATATATACTGTATATTTACTCTCACTTCACCTGAGTCTGTCAGGTGCTGCTCACACTCATATATCTCCGCTTCTTCACACCTTTGAGTGTTTCTGTTTCTTGAAGTTACAGCATCCCCAAAAAATGACACCTGGTTGTCCTGCAGCCTCAGCAATCAGCTGGCAGGTGCTTGTAATTCAGAGAAGGAAAAAAAAAAAAAAAAAAAAAACCTATTTCAGCTTGGGCTGCACTCACCTCAGATGTCATGTGTCCCATGTAGGCCATAAGCAGCTGACTGTGGTTCTGTGCCAGGGGATAATTGCAGCTATAGGAGGGTAAGAAATAAGAGATTTGCTCAATTAAACAATACAGCCCAGCTGAGGACAGCACCTGTGCATATTGCACTCCCTGTGTTTTTTTTGCCGATAACATGGCCGATTACCCACTGGTGTGTGCAGCCACCGAGGGTTGTGGGTTGTTCTCTTACATCTCCTACCTGCTGCAGGAAAGGCAAGGGATGATGTTGTGTTTAATTGCTCTGCTGGTGTTAATATGCATTAGTGTTTGTAGGGTTTCATTTTCACCCTCCTGGTGAAATGATAAGCTGATTGTTGGCTGTCAGTTTTAAACAGTTGGGTAAAATGGTAATCTTACTGGAAACCAGCAGCTCATTGGTTCAGGGAGCGAGAGAGAGAGAGAGAGATAATTCTAGTACAAATTGGCTTTAGACGTTTATTTTGAATGCCAGACCACAGTTATTTGGGGTACTTTATTCAGTTTCAGACAAGTATAGACGAAGTATCTTAGGCTACGTAAATAATGTGTTGTTGCTGAATTACGGTTTTTGCTCAGATCAGATAATTTGCCTGGTTGTACATGGTGTATTTAGAATGTTACCTCTATCAGACTCCAGCGTGAACAGTCCGTGGACACGGAGTGACCCACGTGCACAGAAAACGATGTGACATCATGCTTCGTGTTTGCGACATTTACTATGGATGCTACACATGTTGTTGTTGTTGTGTGTATCGATTTGGACGACGTCGTTCAAATCGATATTTGATCTGTTCTGTGGGGAAGCTGAACCTCCAGCTGAACTTTCCATAGCTGTGATGAGTAGAATGGGTAGGAGTTAGTTCTTCTGTCTATTACTGCCTAATATGCTTCAGTAAATAGACGGATAAATGTGCTGTGTATATATATATATATATTATATAAAAAGCACCACTGAGGAGGTAGAGGTTATACTCAATGTGACTTTTATGATGCATTTTTGAGCATTCATGGACTGTGGGCCATATGTGCTGCAGCTTTTTGCCCATGTAATAATGTCCACATTTCATATCAATTTATTTCCTGTAGTGGAGAGAACAGAAGTCTTTCTTAAATTTCATTTTCACGTTACCTAAAGTGACAGTCTTGTCCTTGGATGTGTTATTTACATTATATCTGCTGCCTCCTCCGGCACAAAAACTGTGACGTCTGTTCTACCTCTGTGGTATAAAATGCAGATGAAATAGAGTGAGGTCACTTTAGATACCTGTCGGACTTAGAACCACATATGAAATGAAGAAATATCAGATTTGTGCTGTTTACACTGACATGAAAGAAATATGGGTCACATATGGGTCACATATGGACAAGACATGGATATGGGCCACATTTCCATGTAGTCTTTTCTTCACTTGAGCTCCTCCAGTCTGGATGGTCGCCTGGCAGAGACACAGGGTTACAGTCAGACACGGCACAAAACTAAATTTAAGAACCAACTTTAAAACCCAGTGTTTACAGTGTTTATATAACATCATGTTTGTCGTCACAGTCACCACAGCAACTTAGTAGGGAAGGTTTAATTTACTTTTGTGTCACACCATTCTTTAACCTACGTGCTAATTATCTCTACAGATATGAAAATGCTGGAAATGGGGAAAGTTTTTTTTAGGTGTAAACCATATTTTCTAAATTTAGCTAAATGTTTTTAGGTCTGTTATTAACTTGAACTGTTCATTTGATCTGGGTCATTTCTGAATGTGAATTATGGGAATATTCCTTATTCTGTGTAATCACTTGCTTTTTTACTGCTTAAGATCTGGTGAAAATGAACTTTTTTTCCACAGCTGATGTCAGTTTCACTGCGCACCTATTTATTAGCCGTCCTTTCCTTGAACTTCCTGTAGTTATTCTGCGTTGCTTGAGATCAGATCAAATAATAAAAAACACTAGTCTTTCTGTCAGAGAAGTAGAACTCAAATATGCACACTGCTCATTGTCCCACAACACAAACAAATCAGATTTTTGGCGATGTCACTTTAAAAAGAGGAGAAGAAGTTTGTGAGCAGATGTCAGTTGTGTTTATCTCTCTGGTTTTCCTCTGCTCATGCATGGATCTTCTATCAATTTTTTTGGCTTGATCTGCAGACTAAACAAGCCATAATGATGCAAGCTTGTGTAAAGATGTACACAGCAGTCCGACAACAAATGCTTTGCTTGATGTTTTTATTAATGTTTTCTCTCTTATTCCAACAGTCCTTTTTTTGCCCACATCTTTGTTTTTGGGGATAAAAACGCAGAGGGGACTCTGTTTGCAGAGGTACAGAGACAAGGACAGTCGTATATGTATGCCCAAATTTGCCCCTGCAAACTCAAATTCCCCTGGAGACAGTAAAGACGGATTGTGGTACGATGTTCAACGCAAATCTTAATCAGAAATATTCAAATGTTCCACCAAATCAGTTGGGGAAAAGTCAACAATCCTGCAGAAAAGGTGTATTTTCTAGGACAGCATAATAAGCCGCCTGCCACTCCTGCTGCTGCACTGAAAGTAAAATCGGCATTAAGTTTTCAAGACTTTTCTGTATTTTGTTACAAGGTTGATGTGAGAAGGAAAAGTTAGCAGACACTCTCTTAAGACCTGCCGGTCTCATTTCAATGCAGGGATAGATGGGATTGTCAGGGGCTCTTCTCTGAAGTCAAAACTTCTGGCTCACTTGACGGGAGGGGAACGTAGTGAGATCTGCTCACTAAACCCAATCAAAAGACCTGAATTCTATTTGTTTTGTTTCAAGGGAAGGCGACAAAGGGGGCCTCAAGGTCTTCTTCAAGATGGCTCTGAAGCCAGAAAGAGTAAAGGGAAGGGAAGAGGTGGGGAGAAGGAGGAGGAAGAGAAGACCAGGGCTTTTAAGTGCCCGTCCTTGGTGGGACCTTTGCTGCAGTGCCAGGTACACCGCTTTTAGAGGGGGAGGGGTGGGAAGACGAGGCTTGTTTTTTTTTTTTTAATGTTAGTGTGTGGTTGGGAGTTATTAATATTCTCAAAGACAGAACCCCCAGCCCCCACTCCGGATTGAAATAATGGATCATACTTAAAAGGGGTAGAACTCATTTCAGGTTTTAATACGGTAAGCCTGTTGGAACCAATTATTGGAGGTGCTTTGCCATTGTCATCTTGTATTTCTCCTTGAGGAGATTAACTGGCAATGCTGAAAAGGCCTCGCAGTATCCGGGATTTCACTCATTCTGAAAATCTGCCTGAAATGGAATAGTTTGATTCCCCCCTCTTCCCTTCTCTTTCTCTCTCCATATCTCTCTCTGTGTGTACTGTACATCTGCGTGTGTGTCAAGTTCCAACGAACTTCACGTATTTTTGGCTTCATGTTCTACCTAATTATTGCAACTTGATCCTAAAGCAGGAGTGGCCCTAATCCTCTGTTGTACTCTCAAAATCCTGTTTCAGAAACTTTGGTAATAAATTTGGCCTGTTTTTAATAGAGAGTGGGAAAGTAGCAGTGTGACAGCAGAAGGACGGCCTCCCCAGGAAGCTCCTCTCTTTCCTCATATGCAAATGCATGTAAGCAGAAAGAGAAAGCTAGTTCTGAAAAAAATGGAAAATGTAGAAATCTTTTGTTTTTCATGTTCTTCCCATCAGTTTCTTGAAAGTTTCATAAATGCTACAGGCTTGGTGTGTGACAGCAGCAGCATTGTAATAGCATCGCATTTTCAAAGAAAAATAATAGCATCGCATTTTAATAGCATCGCATTTTCAAAGAAAAATACTGACATCATCCCGTATTATTACTGTTTTCGTTTTTTGTTTTTTGAATGCAATATCTTTATTTTTATGATAAAAGAAAACACAATTTTGTTTTGTTTTTTACTCCCCAAATTAGTTATTATTAGATATTATTGTTCATTCTTTTTCTATTTATATCTATCAACATAACATTTCCTTAAGAGCAAAACAGCAGTGGTCTGTGAACTTTTCAGACAGCGCCACCTTTTGTAAATAGGATTATTGTCGATCCATTGGCAGGTTATGCTTCAAAACTCAACTGTTTCTACTAAACTGTTATTCTTTGCGAACAAAGACAATAGAACCGTCAAGTCAGTGAATTTTCCCACTAATGCAAAAATCAACATTAAAATGTATTTCTGTTTGTCAAACATAAACTAACTTAGGAAGTGCAGCACTTAGCGTTGAGCTATATTTCTGTCGTTGATGCTCCTTTGATACCAAGTCTTTAAAACCAAGTCTGTTATCAGATGAAATGACCTTGTCTGTCAAAACTGATTCAATATTTTTATATTTTTACCTTTGGCAGTTATGGGTTTTTTTAACGGTTGCATATTTCCTAAAATATATATTTTTTAATATTCTAGTCACATTTTCTTTCAATAATGGGACATTCTACACACCATAAAACACCTGCAACCTTGATTATGACTGGTGTAAACATAAACAAACCTCTCCTCTACGTGAGTAAAGTGACGACCGTGAGCTAATAGGCAGCTTCTTCTCGATCAGACAAAGTCATATAAAAGAGATTTGGAGTCTTTCATCACACTATAACATTACACATGCAACCTAACCTCATTGTAGGACATGCTCCTTTGTTATGTTCACACTCCCTCCTCCTCATATCACCCTCCTAAGCACAAGTGCCAGGAGTGAGCATCGTTCTCGGATCATTACTCCTCAAAGAAATTTAAGCGCGGGATGCCATTTAATTTTTTTCTCCCCTCCCCAAATGCAGTCCGTCATTAGAAATCCTAGCTGTCACGGCCATGCCATTTTTGGTGCAGAGTGTTTGTTGCCTCATTTCTTTTAATTTTATCTCCATTAGCTTAATTCTTTTTTAATATTTCCATCTAACGAACTTTACAGTCCATTTTGTCTCAGTGTCTTGGTAAGCGAGTTTTATGAAGCAGGCGGTTGGCTTTTTCCATTTGTGAGCGGGTGAGGAGGGGAAGGTGGGCGCAGGCGGGAGGGAGGGTAGGTAATCGAGGGGGGCCGATGCCTTTGTCAGCTTATTTTTGGCACCTTAGCTAGCAGTTCTGCTTCTTTGCCTTGATTATACAAGCAAACAACTGCATGAAGTTCATTAACAATAAAGCACGGGCTAATTAAGCTAAGCCCCACAGACAAACCAGTCCTGTCGTCCCACATGTGTTCAGAGCTGATTGAGCTGTTAAAGATTTACCTTCACTTGTCTTTTACCTCCATCGTTCCCTTGCAAGGGCCCTGGCTGATTTGCCTCCAAGGCCATTTAGCCTTACGGAGAGTCAGCTGCTGCTATTTGGTTTGTAAACGCTTCACTTCAACGTAGAGCTGCCCTACAAGGCCACACAGTGATGTTGTCTTTCTGCTCTCGGCATGTTGTGATGCAGGCAGCATTAGATCTCCTTTTTTTGTGTGTCTATTTACCTACATTACCTACTACATCTACGTCCAAGTAATTCTGTTAAACCACACCCTGATGGCGCTCCACTACGGGCTTTGACACAGCACCATAAATTACACCAGAATAAGTCTCGTGTCTGCCCAGAGGTTTGAGATTCGCCATTAGTAAAATGGCCCTCTGGCCCTTTTGTTAATGTAATTTGCTTAATTGCTCTGTATGGGTGTACAGATGAGACGTGTTTACTCATCAAGGTCCACAGAGAGCATTCTGGACCAAGTTATTTTAATACTCTTATGGGTGTTGATCCTTTTTATTGCAACGTGTCCAGTCATGACACTAATAGGTAAAGAAGCCTCAAGGAGGAAGCGAGGGTGTGGGGGTGTGTTACAACACTGAATAAATATTATTTTACTGGGGAGGGAACACGTGAGCCAGTGTGGTACAATAATGACTAAAGTGCAATATCTTGCCATTTCGTTTGGGGGCGATATGTGTAATAAACCAGACTTAAAAAGCATATATTAAATTGAAGGTTATAGTAACAGAGGCAGCTCTTAGACTGTAGTTATTAATATTACTATTTTTATTTTCTCTTCATGACAATGCTAACAGAGTAACTAAAACCATTAACGGTCTCATAATAACATATTTTGATGCTCCTGTTATTTTACTCTCTAAAATGTTTACTCAGTTTACTGCCACTGTCTTCATGTGAATGTCCAGTTTTTCATACTTTCATACAGTATCTACCAGCTCCATAGCCACATGGTGCAGCAGAAAAGCAGAAAAGCAATTTCTATGAGTCTAAAGACAAAGCCATTTTTTCTGTCTTTGAGTTCCCAATGATGCTACAGTAGTCTTCTTCTTCTTCTTCTTCTTCTTCTTCTTCTTTTTCTTCCCCTTCTTCTTCTTCTTCTTCCAATATGGTGTTGACGTGAACTCTTCCAGTCTACATGTCCGCTGCACTTCTTGTAACCTTCAGGCTACCTTCATCTGTGGTGTCCTCCTCCGTCTCCTCCCCCTCCTCCCCCTTGTCTTTGGTGGTGTCTCGGCTTCACCCCAGGGAGCTCAGAGCTAGGCCCCCTGCTGTGATGGCGTTTAATTACATGGGGAAGACTGAGAAATCTCCCCGTCCTCTGATGAGTCTCTGGACGAGAGGCAGGAGGGCTAATGGAGCACAGACGAAAGTTTCAAGAAAATAACCTTTAACCCTGTGATGGTTGGGCAAAGGCAAAGTGGATGGTGCAAACAGAGACAGAGGACACTGATTAGAATACATTGCAATTCAAATAGAAGTAAACAGGATGTCCTCAGTTTACAAAGTCCTCAACCTATGGCGTTTTATGGTTACGTCGCCATTGCCCATACATTAAAAAAACAAACAAACAAAAAAAAAACTCTTCTTCCATCAATCTGCCGTAAAGCGTTAAAAAAGTAGTTTCTGAGCAGAGCGGACGAATGTCATCATGCAGCACTATACGTGGACGACAGCTTTGTTTACATTCGCTGGTTGCACGCCGTACATTGGATTGACATCCATTAACTTTCTTTGGTTAGTGTTGGGTTTTTTTTTTGGGGAACTTTTTGATCTTCACTGTGGCTCCCAGGCATAAATCAGAGTCTCCTCATGTTTTTATGACGTAGAGTACTTTAGTACAGTCTGTGCGACTTAGGAGAAAATTGAGTTACCTCACAATAGGAACAGAACTCAGAGGTAAGTCGAGGAACCCCCATATACAGTGAAAGAATAGTTCCACAGTGGTACTTCCCCAGGTTGTTATCCTTAATAAGTGAGAAAAAAATCTAAACCTTGACCATTTGGCATTGTCTTATTTCCCTTAATCTTTAGTCCCATAGCTTCTGATGCCACTCCTGCTGATTTTGCGCTGTGGCAGTTTCTCACTCCCCAGGGTGTTAAGTTACTGTGTGTGGTATCCTCTGCGTCTGTGTTTGTACTTGTTTTGTTGAACAAATTGAAATCTTATCCACACATCAGACCGACTTCAAAGCATCGCACTGGTTCCTTTTTTTTTTTTCCACAGCCACGGAGCGTTAAGCATCCTGGATGCGTAGCTTGGACATTTCTGTAGGTAGAACCGCGGTTGGTGATCTAGAAAAACGGCCTTTGATCCAAAAGAACCTGCTCAGAGACCCAGTGTTCCAGTTTAAGGGCAGCACGACATACGAGCCGTCATGGGGGAGATATGAATCAGTGCTGTAACTCAGAGAAAAAGAGATTAGAAGGGGATAATGGTGTCATATCTCAAAAGTTAACAGTGATGCCCGCGTGAACTGTGAATAATCTTATAATTACTGATCTAATGCCATTAGGGCCCTGACAGAAATAGAGAAAGCAACGCTTGGATGGGGTGCAGTTAATCAACTGTACACTTCTTGTTGGATCATCAGTACCACCATGCATGCCCGGCCCACGAGTGATGATAGGTATAAGTTTAAATGACAGCTTAAAGGAACATTACGCCGCATTCGTATTTGGTTAACTTCCCCTTACTAAATGGCTGGAAAACTTAGGATTTTTTAAATGTGCCTTCCAGCCTGTTATCACCAGCTCGATTTTTTTTTTTTTTTTAATCTTTAATGCCTGAGGCTATTCCTCTTCAGGGGAGAATTCAGAGTGACTTCAGTTCCCTCACCTTGTGCGCTTGTTTGATCACAGGCAGCGAGAGTGTAAGTATCTGATTGTGTAAACGCTCTGTTCCAGGTTGTACTTACAAGGTGAGAATAACAACAAACTCACAGCGCTGGAGGCTCTATGCCGTCTCCAATTCATGCCGTTCAGCCTGATGTCTCTGAAGAATTGCAGTATTATGTCAATGTACACACCCAGCTTTAATTTTTTTTTTCTCACAGTCAAGAAAAGGGGATGCAAAAGCAGCTGTTAATAAGTCTAGGGGTTTTTTTTTTCCCATTTTGGGCTAAAACCGATGGGCTGCTGGTACCATGACCACATGATGATCTTAATACCGTTTTGACTTTAATCCTGTTAGCTTGGTTTATATCTAATAATAATTTAACCTTTGACCTTGTAGAAATATGGTCAGATTTTTCAACGTTTACAAATAAATTCTTTCTGTTGTGCACCTACAATAATTATGTGGAAATTAAAACTTTTACTGCTACATAATTAGTGTTTATTGTCAATTCAAAATCATAAGTTTTCAATATTTTCATCATAAACCAACACAAAAAATACTATCTTTGGTACTAACAGCAAACTCTTAGGTAAAGTAAATTGTCCAGCATGAAATTAAGGATAAATAATTTAGCATTAGTTATTACAAACATGCAGGTTTAAATCCTAAATACAGTAAAAATCTGAATACAAGTTTTAAAATTTATGAATAACATGTTTGTCAGAAAGTTGTCCGTGTGCTTGTACAGTATCTATCGCTGGTAGAACTGGAGGCTACAGTCACACACTTGCAAGTTTGCAAGCTGGATAGTGTCACTAAAGATGTGTGTGTTTGCGTGTGTGTGTGTGCGCGTGTGTGAAAGTGCGTGCTCTGTTTTAGTGGTTGTGAAACATGACGTGATGGCAGAGAGCGATCCCACGAGGGGCCTCCATGTCATGTCGAAAATACCATAACATGTGCATTACACTTAAGTGATTCTTCTTCCATCTGCTAAGTATGACAGCATTAGCATACCCATTTAATTAGCAGCGTGCTCAAAGCATTCCCCCCTTTTAATCACCTCATTTTATTTACTCACTCACTGATAGCAGAAGGGCTGTCATTAAAAAAAGAGGAAAAAATGTCTACCATTTAGAAAAGAAAAAAGAAAGAAATTAACATTCTTTTCTAATTTGAATGTACATGAGTGATATTTTAAGACATCAAATGGGCCCCCTAAAATAATAACTTTGACCTGAAACTTCTCATCAATTCATCCGGTTCATTTGTTGTCCTCTCGTCTGTTTTTGTCAGTTCACTTTCCACTTGTTTTCATACATCTGAGGGGAAAATAAAAGGTCTCTTCCTCCGCCTCTTTTCATCTTTATTAGAGCAAAACCAACACGTCTCATCTCCATCATCTCTTCTTTTACCCACTTTTTCATGTTGCAGGGCCTCCTTTTGAAAATCAGACTGTCAGTGAGGGGGTGATGCTGTGTGTGTGTGTGTGTGTGTGGGGGGGGGGGGTGATTGAAAAATTGGGAGGCTCTGTGAATGGCTTGCATTTACATTAATGAACTTGATTTGAATGGAGTTTCATATCAAGCCTCATAGATTCTGCGCCGTGATTTTATTAATTGCAACAGAGGCGTCATTGTTTGTCGTTTTTGACGCCAATTCAATTAAAATCCCATTTAGAGGGTAATAGATTAGGCTGCGTAAACTTTATGTGGAAGACGTCTCGTTGACTAATATGTGACACTATGAAAGCCACGCTGAGGAACTAACTGCTGTGTTTCCTCGCGCACGCGCCTTCTCTTGAACCACATGTATATCACTCGACTCATAGGTGTTTTAGCTGTGCCCGTGCGTGTACGCTTGCGTGTGTGTGTGTGTTATCACCTCCGTTTTTTTGTTCACTGAGTGGATTCACTGCCGGCATCTGTGCAGCTCTGTTCCCTTTGATTCATTAAACGTCGTCTTTTGAAGGAATTAGCAGCCTGTAATTCTATACTTTAATGTGAATATTCACAGTAAAGATAGATGGGACCTCATGCAGTCTGCTCTCATGAAACAATTAGATTTTATATACTGGCATATAATTGTAGGTTAATGTTAAATATGTGGTAATATTTAACCAATGAGGCGTCCTTTTAGAGCACGACATATTCGGCGCGTTAACCTTTCTGTTTTTAAATTTTGTGAGATGGTAAATGAGACCAAATGAGTTTTCCGTGATTCAGTTTATTATTGCGAGAGACTGTAGATAAGGATAAAGGTTTTAACCATCACTCATCTGCTGTGTCTGCTAGTTTTGAAGGATTTTGACTGTTGGGTAATTTTGTAAAGTAAAATATAGAGAGTGGGCTTCAATTAGTCTGAAGCTCATGGTGCAAAGTTCTGTAACGTACAATACAGGGGGTATACTTACTTACTTATGTCAGAGTTTTGTTCCTATGATATGAACACAGTTGTAACATCACAATATAGAATATAAACAAATCAGAACAGTCGGACTTGATAGCTATAATAATGGGAAAACAGTTTAGGAAGAAAAAACAAACGAAGGACAGCGAATGTAGCACAACCCATTGTATGGTGTACAACTCCTCAAAGTCAATGCACATTCAGCAGTAGGTTCTGCTTCCCCTAAACCCAGGCATTTCTCCTGACTTTTTGAATCGTTATTATTGACCGTAGTTGGTTCCAGATGTGTGTTTGTTAATGCTAACTAATGGACTTCAGTTGAACCTTTTTAGTGTAGTCGTGGACATCGTTCTCTGATTCTGTCAGCTGAGGAAAGTCTTCAGTGAATTACCACAAATCAGCAATGCTAAATACAATTTTTTTCACTGTCTATTCTATCATCCTATCTGGTATTACGACACGGTGTATTACAGTCACTGCACATCAGCTGGACGGTCTCCTAAAACCAGATTAGCCTGATTACAAATGTATTGTATTTTGCTGTTTTAATTTGACGCTGTGATCATATCTTTTATTTGATTTTCTTAATATAATTACATAGACAGTTCATCCAAAGCAAACCTAACCTCAAATCTCATATAAGTAGACAATCATTACCTTACTGTATGACCTGTGGAAGGCACCTACAAAAAGCCCGGCTAGTACAAATTCACCGTGTTTTTCTTGTTCACTACAAATCTGCTAATTCACCCGGAGGAGTCCAGTGAAGTGCACACAAACGCCTTTTTTTTTTTTTTTTTGCATTAAAAATCCTTTTGAGTGGATGTAAGTTTGTGAAGAGAGCAGGAGGAAGGGAAAAAAAACCTGTCTTTAATAATGCAGAATGTGAGACGGCACAGAGCAATATACATTTTTAATTACTAAAGTGACTAATATCTAGGTTTGGCTTTGAGGTTTTTGTCCCATAAAATATGCATTTGTATTTTGCTCCTTCGCTGCAGCGCGTAGATACACACACACACACACACACACACACCTGAACACAGCCGTGGAGATGGTTTAATAACATGATATGTTCAGGTACTAAATGCAAATAGGTGAATGTGAATTTTATGAGGGGGAAAAGTAAGTCATGCATACCTAAGGAACTGTCACCATGTTGGGAATAATAACTCACTGAGAGCAAACTCTACATTCAGGCCATTGATTCATACAGTAAATGTCAAATTAATTCTATGAACTCTCCTATATATGAATTCAAACCTTAAAAATATCAATTGTTGATAATTTATTTTCCCATAAAGTCACATATCAGCGGTGGAAGTGATTTTGTACATAATAATAATTTGCAGAATAACCATGTGTCGCATCAAGAAAATGTGGTGTTAAAAAAATGATTTGAACTTTTTACGGTGTCAATCCAAACAAATTATTACAAATTATTCAGAATTCAGCCCACTTGTGCTTAAATAGGTCCAAACTCGTTAGTTTTTTTTTCTTATTTTGACTTTTTTGAGTCCACGCAGAGAAGTGTTTCAAAACAGGGGGACAGAAAAACAAAAGGAACTCTCAGGGCAGAATCGTCTTTTCTCTTTTCCAGTTAATCATTTTTCTCTGTTTTAGTTGGAGAACCTTCCCTTTTTTTTTTTTAGATGGCGTGCATTATTAATGTCGGCGCCTCAAACACTCAGTAAAGGCTTTACACACACACACACACACACACACACACACACACACACACACACATAGGAGCGCCTGTTATGTTTTTACCACCAAGACAACTGGGCTCTCCTGACACCAACCTTGTCTCCTGAGTGGGTGACGATGGAGCCTCACCTTAGAATTCCCCCATAAATTAAAGTTAAATGAATGCGACTGTGAGAGCAGCAGAAAGTAAGTGTGGCCTTTAAGAGGAAAAGTAAGTTATTAATCAATCATGTGTCTCCTCACTCCGCCCACACGCCTGTTTTAAAAAACCAATGTCCAAGGGAGAGCCAGTTGCCAACCAGAGTTTTGGATCCCACGTCTACTTCCCTTTCAGCAGCTACGTTTCAACAAAGATGTTCTCCCTGGTAGCCCAGGAGGGAGAAGCCAACCTGCCTCATTTAAAGGGATTTTTAAAAATCAAAAATTCTATTTCACGCAGCACACATTTCTAATTTTGATGTAATATGCCGTTTAAGTGAACTTAGCTTTTCCTTTCGTTCACATAAACTCGTGCATTACCGCGAGCTACTTCCTTAACAGAGAAACCGAGACAAAGAGGGAAAACGTCCCCCTCCGCCTCCCTCTCTCATACGTACCGGTGGGGGAGGGAGGGAGGGAGGGGAGGGGTGTTTACCACGACTTTTCTGAGTTCAGTCAATGCAATATGATGTCAATTAAAGGTGACAAAAACTTTAACACTTCCATATGCAGCAGCGGTGCTTCAAAACCACAGACTTTGGGAGTGGAACCCTGAAGTGGATGCCAAAAAGTGTGCCAAGTGTCCATATGTTTCATAAGGTGCACTTTTTTTATTATACTTTGGAAGATTTGTCCTCGACAGCCTCAGACATTCTTTATTATTTTCCTTCTCGCCAGATTTTTTTTTTTCCTTGTGACATTTTTTTAAAATGATTTCAAAGACGCCTATGCTCTCTTCACCTCTTCTAAATTTCTTCTGTTGCTTGGCTCACAGTTTCAAATTTTAGTTGCATGCACAACATCCTGTCTGTCTTGTTATCTGCTTAACCCCATCCACTTCGCTGAGCGCCTGCAGACTTCAAATCTTGAGCCATTGTGCAAAAAAATAAATTAAAAATAAACAGCACAACAACAACACATATTTTGGTTTTTAACGGTAACATCAAAAATGTGCCTGGAACGTCTTAATAAAGCAAACAACCAAAAAATGTCATGAAAATTTGAATTGTTCATCAGTGTGTGGTTTAAAAGTCGACACCTTAGTGTCTGAGCAGCTGTGGTTGAGGATCTGTGTATTGAGGATCTATTTAGTGACAATAATGACCACAGACTGAAGGGGTTTTTTTTTCTGGGGGCATTGGTGTTTCACTAAACTTCTGTACAACTCTCCCCTACTCATCAGCTTTCATTCCCAGCGTATTGGTGGGTCAACTAGTGTTAAAGTGAAGCCCAAGATTCCTGTATGTTTTTCAGATCAGCTCAATGGAATGTTGTCGTCTGTAGCAATGTTTACCTTGACAAGTTTCGTAAGCGGTGCATTTATTTCATACAGAAACCCAATTCCACCTACAATACTACAACAGTGTTATCCCCAAATCTCCTGTTATCCTCTGTCCCACACATGCAGTAAATGTTCAGTCTGGTGACCCCAACATTTGACCTCTCCTTAGTGGCTCCTTGTAATCCTCAAGTGCGGAATCATCAGCTCTCTTGTTGCCAGAGCTGATTATTTCTGGACCAGAGCATCAGTAGAAGACATAAATGTAACTATATAAAGAAATAGGAGTCTATATTCAGATGATTCATGCTCCCTGATCTGGCAGTGCTCTGTCGAACTCCTCCAACAGGAAATAGCTAAGAGGGAACTAAACCATAGAGGATGAATTAGGTATTTCCTCTGAGCCTTTGTTAACTCTAACTGTACTGCTGCAGGACTTCATCTTCACACAGATACATGCAGACAACATCTGATACACTACACTACAGCTCTTGTTTTCAATACCTTTTTCTCGGACTTACCTGATTAAACTGGTATTTAATCGTTCAGGAACATGAGGAAGTCAGATTTTCCTCGGATCTTATCTAATCCTGATATTCACGCACTGATTGATTTGGGAGGGGAAAAAAAAAAACTCCTTAAAGCCACAATTCAGATTTGTTGCTCAGCATTCTACACAAATTATTTTTTCCTCATTAGACAGGGAATGTCTTCCTTATAGTTCTTGGATGAATCAGCCTACGGTAGAAAATGTTTAATTTAGCTCCTCTCATCCTCATTGAGATGTTTTGTTTGTTGCCCGAGGCCTGTTGGATATTTTTGAGCAAATATGTTTTTTTTTACTGCAACCCCAAAAATCCAGGCAGAGAAACTACGACGAGCCAGAGAGAAGCATGATTGTCGCGTTCTGTCATGTGTCGACCAGATCGACGTTCAAGTCCTTGTCAGTTATTACCATATAATGATTAGTAGATACGCGCTGTCTCCACTCGCTTTTCTTGTGGTTCCGTATCTTTTTTTGTGGAAGACGGGAAGAAAAGGAGACATGGAGCAGGAGGTGGTGGAGAAAGAGAAGGAGGAGGAGGAGGTGTGGTCCCTCCTGGCAGCTGAGGCCGCTGAAGATCTGTGACAGATGGAGCCGAGTCACAAAACTCGCTGCCTCAGGCGAAACTCATCCC
This sequence comes from Cynoglossus semilaevis, assembly GCF_000523025.1. NCBI lineage: Eukaryota > Metazoa > Chordata > Actinopteri > Pleuronectiformes > Cynoglossidae > Cynoglossus > Cynoglossus semilaevis. The sequence continues at coordinate 12,196,546 of NC_024320.1, forward strand.
TAGAACTTTCCACAGGGCGCCCAGATTTACCTGATCAGAGAGTTGAAGCGGGGGTGGGGGAGGGAGGAGTGGGGTTCTGTCTGGGTGACAGTGTGTGTACGTGTGTGTGTGTGTGTGTGTGTGCTGGCCTCAAAACTTGTGAAAAGAGAGGAAGCCTGGCCGCCTTTCATGGCTGACATGAACCCCATCTGCCTCAAACCTGTGGCGCACTCACTCAACCCCCCCCCATCCAAACCACCCCCCACTCTCCGACTCCCTTCCTGTGAATACATATAGACACACTCCTCTGAAAACCATCTTCATCCTCCCTCACCCATCCCAACACACCCCCCCCCAAAATGAGAGACAGACACTGTGATGGCTACACATGTCACCAGCATCGCATACCTTCAACTACACCAGGACTCTTACTTTGAAACTGAGACACAAACACAGACTCACGCACACACACACACACTGTCAGACTATAAAAGATGAGGCTTATGTGTCCCATATGTGATGCCACATTGAATTTCCGGTCAAAATATATATTTTTTTTCCTATTTCTCTATTTTATTGGACGACACTCGGCTGCTGGGATTCCAGCTTCCTGTCTTTGTTTTGCTTTTTCTTTTTTTTTCAAACTGGTAGACACAGAAAGTGGATTTCTTCTCTTGTAAAAACAGGCCTTCTCTCTTGTACAGTGACTGCTGGGTCACTGGGCTGCTGCTCCCTCACTTTGATCTTCCTGTAAAAGAGGAACAAACAATATTGTAATGCCTTTTTTATTACAAATGACGTTTTATAACTGTCAGGAACCAGCTACAGAACATGGTAACAAGGGGCGGGTCGGAGCGTATGAAGACGGAGGAGGTCATTGAAAGGAGTTTACAGCAGGCGAGGCAGAATGAAATCTGTAACAGCTCTGCATGAGCTGAATGATGTCACATTTCAGAAAAAAATGTAGCCGTATTTTACCTAAGAAACAATGGTGTACTGAGCTGCCCCTGCTTTTTAATATATCTCTGGCTTTTATTTTATATAAGTTACTGTCCTGCCTGCAGTCCAGACCTGTTGATTAGTAGATGCGACAGGTCCTCCACTTATGTCAGGGTTACGTTCCTACATCACAGTGTAAGTTGATTTTCATAAGTTGGAAGTCACAAACTGTACATGAGGACCTATGTCAGTCACCTACGCTCACACAGTGGTGACATCATAATGGACATAAAAACATTAGAAAAGTCTGACTTGTGCCTGTGAGCCATATTGAAGGGCAAAATGTTCCAAAAAATACACAACACAACCACACATGTAAACAAAGTGATCTTGTGCCTATAGCCCCGCGTGACGACTTATCCAACCACTTCACCTCCAACTAGTTCCAATGTGAAATTTGTCTAACGCCATATGTCGGAATGATGGTAGACTTTCGTAATAAATTAATAGTAAACGGCAACATAGCCTTGACATCTGGTTTAGAGACGTAGCCTTTGTGGCAAGGATGATGCCACTGATGATGACTACAGCGTCTGCTGTAATACATGAGAATATGTTTCAGTCAGTTATTACAATTCAGTGAAATACATTTGTATGAAACGTTTAACTTCATAGAAACCAAATTGACAAATCCCAGCTCTGTTTCCGTGTGGGTAATAAAGATCAAACATCATGAAACAAAGATCACAAAGCAAAAAAAAAACAAAAACAAAGCTAACCAATCTAGTCATCATTTGAAGACACTCAAGTGCTGTGCAGTTTATTAGGTTTCAAACAAAGAGCTGAGCTTAAAGGTAAGATAATTATGCTTTTTTTTCCCACAAGGCGTTTATGGAGCAATATCAGTTTCACTAAATAAAAAACGAAATTGCCATTTAATTTTATTGCCCCCCTCCAGCAGTCACGGACACTTGTAGGCCTACCTTGTTTTGACAGGGAGAAGTCATGTAATTAGCCTATTTTATTCCTAATAATGCAAAAGATAGAGATGATTACAATTTTTTTGTGTTCTCCAACTATCAGTCTATCCTCGCTGAGGATGTTTTCCTCTGCTACTGCACATCGCATCAGCCTTCAGTGATGATTTTAAAACGTGTGGCCAGTCAGACGGCTAAAGTTGTGACGGATTAAACGCCTTGATCAAAACTCTGACAGAAATTGAGGACATCAAAGATCGTGAGCCAAAAAACAAGTTCTGGACCAAGTTTTTATTGCGATGGGAGTCCATTAACTCCCCCCCCCACCCCCCACCCCCACCTTCTCAGTACTGTACATTGTGAAACTCCACTGTTGGGTTGATTAAGCCACTGTCAGAGAACCTGACAAATGAAGAGTTGTGAAATACAGGGACTTTAATTGGTGTAACAAAGGTGTGTTGTTGTGCCGGCTGTTTGTGTGTAGAACGTCCAATTTCTTCCAGTCTGAGACGTCCACCTTTTTAGCTCCTGCTTCGCTCTGTAATTAACACCTGCCTTCACAGTGTGGCGCGGTGACGGTGTGTCACCCGAGCCACACACTTGTGTGTATTTGTGTGTGTGCGTGTTTGTGCATTTAAGTGATGGAAAAAAAGTAAGTTTGCCAAAAACAGAAAGTGAGAGAGTGACGGTTGCATCATTAGTTGCTGCAATTGCCAGCATGTGTGTAAATATGTAGGGGAAAACAGTCGGCACTATCATTAGTGGCGTTGCCTCATTACACACACGTACACACACTTTCACAAACACACGTATAGACAGAGGGGCCAATTTCAAAAGTTTTTTTTTTTTTTTTCTCCCGTTTACAAATCAGCAGTACTGGTGGTGCAAATGTTCACCAATGTCTGTCAGAAAACATGGGGGATTTTTGGAAACTGAAAACAAGAAAAAATACTTACAAAATGCAAGAATTTTTCTTTTTTTTTATGATAATGTTGCTATTTGACTCACTCTTTTCCGTCCTCCAGCTAGTACTATTTGGAGATTTTTACCCTTAATATATAATATATAGTATTATAATAGTATTATTATTAATAATAATATATAGTAGAGAACATATTGTATATGCCATTTAGAGTTACATTTTTTCCTGACCATAACTTGTGTTGAGTGTTTTTGTAGGACTTCTTGATAAAAATGAAATATTCTGTCAAAGACAGACATTTTTATAAAATATTTTAATTGTTAATTTATTTTATTAACTTGTTTATCACCTATTATCATCTATTTTTATCTTTGAATTCTATTACAAATCTGATTCAATTAAACAGAACAGACAATTAAAGGTAAAATATAAATATTGAAGCGCACTTGTCCTTTACTTACCGAAAAAATCTCGTTGTCATTATGTTTCCAAGTAACGCAGTTTCAGACACTCGACTTACAAAGTAAAGCATGAAATGTACTTGTAAATAAACGTGTTTAAAAAAACAGGCTTTCACCGTGTAAATAAGAAAAGAAGAACATAAATATAAGGAGCAGCAAATGAGGTCCACTGACAGCAGTTTACTTAATAATAACCAAACCCTGACCTATTAATATAATGTCTTTCAATTTTCCTTTTTTAAATATTTTGAACATACAATATATTTAATAATAATTTGTTTGTATGCCCGTACCATGGAACTACTACTACTACTCAGCAGAGAGAGTATTGCACATTCTCTCCTAATGATTTGTATTTACTCTATATTTTCAGGGCACGTTTGATCAGTTTTCTTCTGTTTTTTATATTTTGGCCAACAGTCTTCAAAAGGCTTATAGACAAAATGTGAAATCAACAAAGCCCCTGCGCATCTGACGCTCAGCAGTTTGGAAACAAACCAACTTGATCATAAACAACCAAAGAAAAACAAAACACACTCACATACACTCTGGTGGACTGTACGTTTCTGTAAATGACTTGGCAAACGCTGAAAATGTCCCCAAGCCAAACCCCACCTCCTCCCCGGCACCCTTTAAAAAAACATATTTACATTTGCGGTATTATTGCAGATAACCAGTTAATTATCAAGGCTACACTGGTTAACAGATCAACCACTGACTCTGGCAACATTCAAACTCCATCTCTCTCTCTCTCTCTCTCTCTCTCACCCCAGATCCAAACCTCCATCCCATCACACACGAGTGAAAGAGTGAAAAACTTTCAGAAACACTGGGATGTCAGTGGTTTTGATGAGTGAAAATCTCTTAAACCACCCAGATGGAGAAAAAAAAAAAGAAAAAGAAAGATGGGAGGGAAGAGTAAAAATAAGTCGAAAGATTGAGAGTTTGATGGGTGGAGACAATTTGGGAGGAGGAAGAGAAACGAGAGAGTGAGAGAGTGAGGGAGAAGCACAGTGGAGGACATGTTGGTGGTCACACACTGCTGTCACCTTCTTTTTGACCGGAATTCATCCTCCCCTGGCGAGTTTCTCCCATCTGTTCCTCCACTGACTAAAAGCTCTGCAGCTCCCACCGCACACCGACGTGTGTCTATTAAAGGGAAAAGAGAGAAATATTGGCTTATAAATCCTTCAAAATAAAAGTCACAGTTAGGTGTCTGTGACACGTGGGTTCACCCTGGACAGACACTGACACAGTTGTATAGCTGACAATAGAGTTCTTTATTTATTAGAGCGTGCGTGGTCGGCTCTCTGCTGTGCTCCAGCTCGTCTGTCCTTTGCCGTGTGCCGACGTGTCTGCACTCTCCAGTCCTCTCTCTCCTTTCGGTCCTGGCTCCTACTAACATGAGGAGAGCCATAATTACCTGTGTCAGGTGCTGGAGCTGCAGCATCACTCCGACACTCTCCCTAATGAATGAAGAACTAGCGTTAAAAAAATATTTTTTTAAAACAAGATGATACCAGTTTTGTGCTAAAACAAACAGATTTGACCATGCGTGACCCTGTAGCAGTGAGCAGATAACAATAAGTAACAGATGTGTTTTGAGTGTGTTACATTGTTTACATAGTAACCTTCTATTTATATAAATAACTAAGTTATTTCCAGATACTAAATGTCTCCTAGCTCTTTTAAAATTTCAGTCAGTAATCACAGATAAACATACAGTTGTTAAAGGAATCCAGCATAACGATAAAAATATGAACAAATACGTCAACAACTATTCCTACTCTTCTTTTTCCAAAGAAGAAGAAGAAAACACATCTTTAATTTTTTATTTTAAAGACAAGTTGTTTGCTTAAACATCACTGGAGGGATTTCTTTTTTAATCATGTAAAGACATCTTACAGAAGCCGCATCTTTGTATTAACTTCTTAAATTCCAATTACTAAGGAGGTTTAGGGTCTCTCTGTGGACTTGGACTTAGAGTCTGTGTTTGATCTAACGTTCTCCGCTGGGAGCTTTTCATCTCCCTGCTCTTCTCCTGCCTCTTCACCTTCTCCATCCTAATATTATTCTAATATCAGCCTTCCCCTGCTCTACTTCTTTGTTCATCTCTTTTGACTTTTGCCCTCTCAAGGCCATCTTTTGTCCTCCTAACCTTCTCCTCGTCCTTTCCCCTCTTTATTTCTTTTCTTTCACTTTTGCCCTGCAATCGTTCTTTTCCTACATTTCTGGAGGGGGGATGCAGAAAAAATGCAAGTGATTGTGTTTTTTTATTATTATTATTATTTAAGAGTTTCTTAACATTTGCTATGACGATAGAACAGGAGCTTAACACCTTGCAGAATCCCTTTAGTAACAGTAAGTTGATGGCGTAACGCCTTTGTGTGTTTTTGTGTGTGTGAGCGAGAGTGAGAGAGAGAGAGAGAGAGAGAGAGCAAATCCGCGACTACCTCACTACCTATTTGGACTTAATAAAGGAGTTTCTCGGTAACCATTACCCCCACAGCCATGCAGAACAAATTACATTTAATAGGGTTTCTTTGCCCCCACAGTCGTTTTCGCCATTTGCTTCAAAATTTCAATTTAGTGCTTAATGCTAAGGTTTCCTTCAATGTATTATAGAGCAATATTATACCAATTACGGCGTCTGCGAACATTAAATTAAATGCATTAGCACAATAGTGCAAAGAAAGGCAGCCGATTGAAACAAGTTCTGTACCAAAGCGATGCTGGCAAATGATCCGGGTTATGAAAGCTGTGACAGAGAAGCTTGACATCGAAAAGCAATTATGTTTGTTGTCTTACAGTTTTATCTTTGCTGAATCATTTCATTTTTTTTATTACTCCATATGGATTCTGCGAAGCTGACACAGTCTTCATTTAACACGGTGCAAATTACCTGACAATTACAGCCTGGGTGTATAAAAATGTTGAGGCTTGACGTTGAGCTTTGGGATTTTAACACAGCAGCACGGTGAAATGTCGGGACAAGTTGAACCATAGATACTATGTATAAAGACACACCAGGAGCCCCAAGGTGTGATGGGAAAAAAAGGTTCTGGAAATTAACCACAGAAACTAAATATACTAATTCTTAGTAGTCATTTTTAGTGAAGAAGGTTGACTTTGCTGTGTCTACCACTTGCTTTATTTGGTCTTATTTTTCTAATTTGAACATTTTACTAAACCAATGTCACAGGTGCACAGCAGAGCTCTGCACTATGTTTAGCCACAGAGTCACTGAGATTAATCCATGTCCAACCGGGGAATCACCAAATCTAAATGTGTTGCCTACTGTATATTTTTGAGCTTTCCATTGTGTTCATAGCACCACCTGCAGGGAAGATGGAGGAGCTCCCTGCCATCTAACAAGCGAACAAAAAAAACTCATAAATCAGCCTTTCACCCATTATATACTGCAAACACTTCCTCTAAATTTCATATCCAACAAAATCTAGCTGGTTACAACCCAACGATGGTTAGACAATGAGGATTTCTGTGCTTTTCAGTAGAGCACAGTAAGGACAGGAGATGTGGATGAAGGGTGGCTGGATTAGAACCAAGCAGGGAGTGGTCACATGGTGGGAAACATGCCACGGAAGTTGCTTCCTGCTCCCCCTCCCCATCACAGCAGTTGGTGTCACCACTCTACTCAACTTCTCCACAACTATCTGCCTGAATTCAAGAACCCTTCTGAACAGATTGGCCAGTCGGCGAGGATCATTGGCGGAAAACTCTGCTAATCTCCTGCAGACTGCCATCGATCACACTGGCATATACACTGATGCTTTTTCTTTCTTTCTTTTGTCTGTGCACACTTTGTCTGGAAACTGTGCGAAGGGAGGCCTGATGATTTACAAAATAATGTCCCCAAGATTTTTTTTTTGTTTGTTTTAAGAAAATCAGACATATTTCAGTGAGGCACATGATTGAAATGTAGCCAAAGCTTCGTAGCCTAAAGCAGTTAAAACTGAAAAAAAAAAATAGTATTAAAAATTAATAGTAGCGCAGAAAGTGATCTGGGTGTGGTTTGACTTAAAGTTTTTTTTTATACAAGTCTCTGGGTGCTTTTTAATTGGACATTAACACTTTAATTTATGAAGATGAATACATTCAGAGATTTGATGTCTTTGTGATATCTAAATAATTACTTTTTTAACTTATAACATAGAATGGAACTGCACTGCACTCGAAATGGTCATTTTTGCAGGTTTAGAGGCAAAAGTCAACAAAGATTCCCATATGAACTGTTGGATTGCCTGGCAGGAAGTGAAAGTGAATTATATGTCATTGTGTGAACACCACAGCATTTTAACCCATCACCAAAGTCAGCAGGGGGCAGCTTTAGCACCTGGGGAGCAGTGTCCGGGGATGGTGCCATGCTCAAAGCACCTCAACGGTAACTAGGTGGTGGACTCGAACCTGAAAACCTTCCAGACAGTCCACTTCCTTAACTATCGAGCCACCACTGTCCCCATAAAAAAAAAACATAGTCGTTTATGTCACTATGCACTTGTAAAGATAAATTTGCTTACTATATATGTATATATGTATATATATATATATATATAGTAACCAATTTATATACTGTATATACAAATATATATTTGTGGCAGTAAATGGTTGACTATATACCGTGACTGTTTAACGTGCAAGGAAATGTACTGATCATATTGTTGCAAAGTGAGTGATTGACTATTACTATCCAGTAATATACAGTTGCCATCACTGCATGCAGGGACACCACCTCAGGACCCTCTATGTTTGGGCCCATTTGGTATTTCAACCATGAGATCCACAGTAATGTCCTTAACCCCATGCCTTTATTGCTTAATGGAATCATCCGTTTGCTTTATGATCAGTGCAGTGGAGATAAAGTTATCATATCAACTTTTTCCATTTTTTTCTTTGCTTTTTTCCTGTGTAGTATTGTTGCGTCCTGCCTGGTGGGTATTTTTCCCCTGAGAGTTGAGCGGAGCCAAGCATGAAAGTGACTTCCTCGATCATCACGTACAGCCTGCAGCATTCTGTCCAATGTCTTCATTGCCACAATGGACTGTAGGGTCACGACTGACTTCCTCCTAGAATCTCACCGTTACTGGAAAGTCTTCAAAAATGGTATGGAAAAAAACACAACAATTACACTCACACTCACAAATCCCCACACTGGCTCACACTTACTACGATGTTTACAAGAAAGAGAAACAGCATCCCTTTGTTTGTTTCTGCTTATATGTACGTTTACACACAGTATATACTGTATGTACACAGTATATGTTTTTCTGTATTTTGATTCGTGATGATTCACCAGGTTTAGATTTTTTGCTACTTGTAGAGAATCTGTGCTAGAAATAGGAGTCAAGGCTTCCAACAATCTGATTCGTGGATTTGATACCTGTGCCTAACAATTCTGCTCACCGATTCCACAGAATATTTTCTTGTTGACATATTTGACCCGACTGCTAATGTCTGTGTGTACAGACATTATGGCTGAAACAAATACCCAGAGCCTGTAGAAGCACGCAGTCAAACACCATGCAGTTAATGTAGGATCAATGTGTCGTCTTTCATACCTGCTGTCTATTTAGTGTAACATTAAACCCACTCGGGCCCTGTTCTGTGTTGTTTGTTAGTGACTTTCATCCACATGCTGTCACTTTAGTGAATGATGTCAATCCTTATTATGAGGTTGAGTTTGTGGCGCCCACAGTGGAGTTAGTTATTAAATCACTAAGTCACCATCAGATTCATTTTACTACTGCAAAATTAGTGTCTGGAAGATATTGAAGTTGAAGCGTCTGAATAAACAATAAGTATCCGCAACATTGCGGTGTTCCTCTTTTTCCAGTGTCAGTGTAGTTTAGCGTTCATAGCTTTCAGACACAGACACAGCCTAATTTATCCAATGTGACTGAGAGGCCTTAGGTTAATTTCATTCACCTTCATTATTAAAAAAATGTTAATTTTACAAAGGTGATAATCACGTATGCATTTTTTTTTTTTTTTTTTTTTATGCTGACATGTACATTTTTGCAGAAGAAATATTATGTTTTCCTGATCCTGGTGTTGCAGAAATTGACTGATGATTTCTGAGCTTTCAAAAACAGAGCATTATGTAGATTAAACCCAACTCTGATATAACTTGATTTAATTTGCTAATTCAGGGAACATATATAACATATTTTTTTCATTCTTTCGACCCTTGTTCCTTTGTACCATTGTACAGACTTTTGCTGTACTGTGTACAGTGATTTCAACACCGGATGAAATGTGAAGTGCTGTCATTAAAAAAGAGAAGAGGGGAAACTTTCGCCTCTCACATCACTCTCTTGGAATCTGAACGGTTTGGCAGTAAGACAGTGAACCATGTGATGCAAACAGCCACAAAGCTGACAGCCTGCTGCTCTTGACAATCTCATACAGTATCTCTCTCTTCAATAAATTCAATAAGGACTTCCGTAGAAGCTGTGTATCCCCCTTCTAATATTGCCATGTGAATGCTTTGACTGTTTGCGAGCAGCACTCTCTACCTAAAAATTGTCACTGTGTCGAATTGATTATACCGATGTAGAACAGAGAGGACTGTGTTCGGGACATCTGTGTAATTCTTTGAGCGGTAGCATGTCATTTTTCATGGGTGACTTCACGCAACTTTGGAAATCCCTTAAATCTACAGTAGGAAAATGGAACGCCCCCTGATCTTGTTTATTCATCCATTCTCAGTCACTTAATCTATTAGGGGTCATGTGGAGCTGGTGCTGAAGTGGCTGTAAATCCCCTAAATGGCCACTTCTTATTATTTAGAGTCTTAAAAGGTAAATATTACTCACTGCAGCCCAGATGGTGAAGTATCCACTGAGATTCACATACAACCCAGTTAAGACCCTTACATGTCATTATTACTTACTATACTATACCATAAGTATTATTTTATACCTGCTCCGTACTGCTCTAAGACTGCACCACTCTCAGGTCAAATCGACTACATCTTACATATTGACCTTAAGGTCCTAATGATTTAATATGTTTATCTTTAATATTATATTTCCTCAGTTTTCAAAAAAAAAAAAAAATCAGTCCTGTGTGCTTTTGGGTTGAATGTTTCCTTTTTTTATTTCAAAAATTGATGACATCACCAGGCTGAAATTTCTAAGTGTCAGACACAGAAAAAATGTGTATTCCAATTTACATATATATATATATATTTATATTT
>NC_024320.1:12207084-12222084 GCF_000523025.1 Cynoglossus semilaevis
AAACATTTCTTGTAAAGCCAAATTGTTGGCTGTGATGGTAGGAAAACAGTTTTGTTTGCTTGTTTACCAAATGTATTTTTAAGGCGGAAAAGTTTGGTCAAATAATCTTGTAAGCTACCGTTGCTACGGCCCCCTTCACTAAGTTTCTAACTTTTTCACTGTTGTGTCCACAGTTACAAACTGTTTATCCCCGATGCTGCCGATGTTTTGCCCCCACCAGTGATATTTGGTTCTGCTCTCACAGCGGCTCCGCCTGTAAGAAAAGATGTGTACAAAAGAAACTCTACGATGTGACAAAGCCACACTGGCTTTATTAAAATCTTTCCCCAAAATGTGGCCCAACATAAGATCACCAGCGTGGAGTTCAGACCTCCTGGCTGTGGTTGTGTATGCCACCGAGGAGACAAACACCCTGTGTACTTTAAATGTGTGAAATGTGGCGCGGAGAGGCAGCAGGGACCACCAGGTGCTGCCTCTCCACCTCGAGCCGACTGAGGAGCGCTTCTCCTCTCCAATGACCCAAAGGGCTGAGATGCCACTCGCAGCAGCTGAGCCAAAAGACATTTCAAGTGTGTACTTCAAAGGGGGGCTCGGATTATGTTCGTGCACAGTCTATCCTGAGGGATATCCTTTGAAGGAAAACTTACTGCAGAGCCACTGGTGGCCACTCGGTTTCTGCATGTGTGTTTGAATGTGTGTGTGTGTGTGTGTTTGTCTGTTTAAACCTATTTTACTCTTTATTTCTGCCTGAACACTGTGGGATGGCTTTCCTCCTGTAAAAGTTCCAAGAAGAAGTGAATTAAAAGAATTATACATCACAAAAGTATTGAAAAACAAAAACTGCAGATACATCTCAAAACTAAAATATTTCCATAGTCAAAACAATGCATTGTGGATACCTTGTTGGGAACCTGATGCAGATGAGGGATTATTTTTTTGTAGAGATACCAGGTTATTTTATTTTCCATCAATATCCATCAAATTCATGTCCCCCTCGCCCCACACTTTGAGTAACCGAAATAACCTATTTCTTGTTCCTTAATCTGGAGGAAGCTAAGGCTCTCGGGGACATCTCCTACACATTGGCCCAGGGATCAAACCGGTGATCCTCAAGCTGTAAGGCAAGTGTGCTGCCCACATCCACATGTGGCCCCTTGTACATTCACTTCATCAAAACCTCCTGGAAAAAGCTGAAAATTATTGTTTGTAGTTTGTTTGTTCATCTCTTGGAAACTCGGTCTGTTGTTGTGGAAACAACAGAAAAATCATTGTGTCGATGTTTTCATTGACCGGATGTAACACTGCGTTTCAGCTGCAGTCAGACTTAACACTGAGTCACCGCAGAGGTGGCTGCTGATTAGCGGCTAACTAATTGCACAGCGTCGATGGGAGGCGACTAAACATCTGTACAGCACCTGCAGTTGCTGATGCCAGAATGTAAAACGCCGCTAAAAAAAGACATGGGGGAGAGTAGAGGGATGGAGGGGTAAGGAGAAACAACAGCAAATGTGGCAGACGATTATCATAATTAAAGCTGCATCAATTAAGAGGTCAATCATGGCGGCGGCTGCCACCCTTCGTTCACAGATGGTGGAAGTTGTTTAGATCTGCTTGCCTGACGCTATAGAGGGATGATACAAAGAAATACGGAGATTGACTTTCATCAAACATAAACACAAAGATATGTTGATGCTGATTCAGGTCCAGAATTGATCAAAACACTACATTTGACACGAGCTACACACAACCTGCTCCATAGACTTTGATGCTGAATGATTGTGGGTAAAGTAAAGTACAGATTACACCTCATTTTTGATCGATAAGTCCTGGAGGATGGTGCTTGTAGGTTAATGAAGGTTAATGTTTCATCTTAATAGGCAGAGGGCTAAATCACATTGTCCTGCTGTCTAACGGATCACTGATTGATGAAATAGTTCACTGGAGAAGTCACGGAGTGGTCCTCTGCATTTAAACAGGAAGTGACTTCACAAGATCAGCCAAAGAGCTGCGGTGGCTCGTACTGAGATGGTTGTTTTAACAAGTTGAAATAAAGGTAAAAATAAAATAAATTTAGCTTTTAAAGTTTAAAGCTTTTGTTAATTATATATGTGTCTAAACACACAGAGATTTAGCCCTGGCTAATGTATAAAAAAGCCATTTTTAATTCAAAACAATCTCAGGGCACCATGGTCATGTACATTCAGCAGCACTTTCTGCCTTTGGCCTCGGTTTGAACCTCATGTTAATCTACAATACTTCAGATACACATACGTGTTACAGGTTAACCAAAAAAAAAAAAAAAAAAAACGGATTTTTTTGATTTACAATCTTTTCGAGATATTTTTTTTTTGTTTGTTTGTTTCTTTGATATTTTTATTTCCTTATTTATTGTTAAAAAAAAGTTTACACCTCCATCTGTAAAATAAATATTTTAGGAATACGACCAAACTCCACTTTTTGCATTTTACGTGTTAAGGAAGTACATAAAGTTTTCTAGAAATTAAGTAATTATTAATCAGTCTCCATGGCAACATGTGGTGTCAGGTATTTGTTGTCAGGGCGAAGGTTTCATGGCCACATTATGCATTGATCGGATTAAACACCACAGACTGGCCAGTCATTCTCCCTGGTGAGATCACGTCTCAACCAAATGAAGGCAGTAAACAAAAAAAAGGCGGAGTCGCAGCTAATCCTGACTTGCCCTGTGGAAGTTTGGAGCTTTTAGCTGCCGCTGACCTGAAGAAGGGAAGTGTGGTCGGCGACGAAGGCTGCAGGGCCGCAGCAGGGCGCCGGCTTCCGCCCAAGATGAGGACTGACACCGGGGTTCAGGGGTTAATTTGCGTAACAGGCAAATTTGCATACAAATGAAAAATGACAGAATTTTTCTGTTCTCTGCAACTTTCAATGTCATCCGCATCAAGCCCAGCCTATCCCCCCCCCCCCCCCCCCCCCCCCCCCCGCATGCTGTTCAAAAAATATTCATTACTTGTGAAGCTGGGGCACCTTGTTTGCTATTAATCTCCACCGCAGGTCAATGACTTAATTTACCCAACTTTATCAGTGGTGCCATTCACTTTTTCTTTCTTTCTCCACCCATCCGTTTTTCTTTGTAGCTTTTTCTAATGTGCTCTTGTTGCTCTTTTTTCATGGAGTGCAGCTAAGCTTTTTAAAGTACAACAAAGGCACCGTAGCTGTGGTTTCTGTGAAGACATAAATGAGTGACTTGAGAGGAAGATATATTCCAGCTCTCAACGATGTGGCTACACTTTTCTGGCAATGGCCGACAGCTACTGGAGAGATTTCTTTGCAAATTTCCCTTTTTTCCCCTGCCTTTTGTTTTTATTGGATACACTTAAAAATAATAATAATAATTCTGGGAAATCACTTCCAGGATGAGCCCAATAATCACATTAAAAATATTAATGGCAGTAGTACAGAATGCATTTAACGATGAAGCTTCTTCTTTGGGGAATGACCACCTTCAAAAATTAGCTTCACTCCAACACTATTCTTTACTTCACGCCGTCATTGATCTTATGTTTATAGTGATTAATCAGGACGGTCAAATTATTTTAAATGTGATTTTCACAGGGTTGCTGTGAGGTAATCACTAATAATTAAAAATGGTTAACCATTCCCATAGGTTTACAGCACTGCCCTGTGTTCAGTAAGGCTGGTCTGATTTAAGCCAGGCGTCTAACCTGAAGTAGAAGCCCTCACAAATGCATGCTGGGAGTAGAAATTATATTTAAACTGCAGCTGTTTTGTAAAACCAAAACTCTTTCCTGTAGTGTGTGTAAATAGTCACTTTTTCATATACACTGTGCGTCATTCTACCCATGCATTAAAATGTGTATAATTACAGTGCTAAACTTAACAGTGCTTTTCCATATAAACCTATGTACCATACATACAAATCTAAGGTAGAGGGCAGCGTCACTGCAGATGAACACTTTAAAGAAACCTCCTTCTTTATCCTGTCTTTATTCTTCCTGGTTGAAGCTTATGGAGCTTTAGTTTATTATTATTATTGGGCTCTAAAATAGCTTTATTCAAACACACTATGGCAATTATTTTACTGTAGTTTTACAGTATCATTTGTGTATTTTCCTAACTTCTGTTCAGACTGAACTAACAACCTACCATTGACTAACTACGCATATGAAACAAAAAAAAAACTAAGCATCCGATTTTTCTTACACTGTATGTTGTTGAGCATTGAAAGATAATTCCACACTATCTAAGAATATTTACTCTGCTGATGTCGACAGTCGAAGCAGCTTTGGCACCGCAATGATTTTCGTTTACTTTCAACAGTACGTGGAAAATGAGAATCTGGAAGAGAATCCTTGCATACGTTCATCTGAAGCAACATATTCTACCATCCAGCAGCTGAAACCTTGATATTAAACCAAGGAAAATTGCTTCAGCTACACTTGTTTACTTCCTGGAGGCATTTTTTAACATTTAAAATCCAAATTTCCTGCTTCATTAGAAACCCAACTCGTCCTACCAGGAGAGCAAAGTTGACCCGAGTGTAAAGCCTGAACCAAGAGAGTCTGAGTGAAGAGGAACCATTGTTTGGATCCTTATGCAAAAAAAAAAAACCTGCTTTGTGCTTCAAACTCTTGATCCCCCATAGGCAAAGAAGAGGAGCGTATTGATCTGTGCTGAAAGGAGACGGCCCTTTCATCACACTTCCTCCTCACCTTAGACAGCTTTGAGGGAGCTCCTCCAGGATCGCAGCACCCTCGCCTGGCTACCGGCCAGAGATTAGGACGGCAATAACCAACGCGCTCTAATAGGTAGTGAAGGAAAGCAAAGGGCTGTCTAATTAGCTCTGATCAAAGCCGAGGACTTTATCCCCAAAACAAACCTGAGCATTTGAATTTTCTAAGACGAGGAGAATAAGAAGAAGGAGGGCCTTGAAGTTTGTGAACTTCCCTGACATGGAGCCCCCTCCCCGCCCTTTTAGGCTGTGTGTTATTTTGTTGCACTGTATGTGTGAGTGCTGAGAAGCCAAGATTCTTTTGATGATGAGTTACGAGATGATGCGCAAACTCAAGATGCAAACCATCGTCACAGGCAGAAGGTTGTTGAGTTGTGTGAGTCTCCGCTGACTGGTGATAGACAAATATATCCAATAAAAATCAATTTCTGAATAATAATGATTAAAAAAAATTAAATGCACCACACCTGACTGTCCTGCCTCTAGTCCAGATCCATTTGGATAGAAATTTCCTAAATAAAAACCAAATGGTCTCCATTATTATTGTAACCATTTTTGTGTAGCAGCTAATATTTTTTTTCAAAATGTTTGTATTTTTAAAAGAGGAATGCAGTTGATAAATTAAAACACTTCGTCTTGTCCTCTGACAGAAGAACAACTTTATTGGAATGTCTTTTTTTCATTTAGCATCAGTTGGGATGGACAGCTTCAGCACAGGCCTGTCTTCATGTGACCTGAACCTGTTTTTGTAAAGCAGATCTCTGTCTTACCATATCCTGTTGACTTTTATTAGAGAAAACCACAAATTTTATGGAGCTAGAGAAGCACGGGGACGCCCCACTTCCCCACAGGCTTGGCTTCTCTGTAAATGCCCTCCAGGAGAGCCAACTGCCACAATACTGAGACAGACAGACTTAGCTTCAATATGGGGCAAAGCGAGGGTCTTGTTTCATTAAAGGTGGTTCTGAAGTGAACTCCATACTGTTGACACCGAGCAGCTGATGAGTTCAAGTGTCCGATTGCCATCACGTTGATCAAACCACTTTCCGACTTTTGGTTTCCTGTATGAAAGCATTAGCATTTACTGTGGTTTTGCATAAAATTATTTGGACGAAACTTCTTTTTTTTTTTTTTTTTTTTTTTATTTATGGACTCTCATAATTTTTCTTTTGAAGACTTCATCTGTCTTCAAAGTCTGTTCCTTTGAAGACTGGTTGCAGGTCTAATCACAATGAAGTCATAAGCCCCGGGATGAAAAAGAGCTGACTCTGACGCATGTTTGGGACGGCCCTATCAGATTAGGATCTCAATGAAGGGTTTCTGAGCAGGAACTTGTGCCAAAAGTCATATGTGAAAGCAATTATTGTGATTGCAAAAGAGGAAGGAGAAAAGTGCGAATGTGCTGTGGCTCGAGACATCGTAAATATTTCACTTTCCATGGTGGATACTTCTTAGAGAGGGTGGACTTGCTGCAGAGGGAGGTTTGAATGTTATAAACCTAGGAAAAAAAGCAACATCTTTGATATAGACCAACTTGTGTGGCCTTCCTAATGCAGTGACCCTTCTTTATGTGTTTAGTCCACATTAAAAATCTGGCGAATAAAAACATAGCAGAAAATATTTAACTGGTTTTATACCTTTGAGAAAAAAAGATATTTGTATCCAGGAAACTGTTGTTAGAAAGAAGAGTGTGATTTAAATTTGCAGAAAAATGTAGGAATTTGCAAAACTCTTAGTTTCAATCATTGTAAATGATGGATGGATGGATGGATGGATGGATGGATGGATGGATGGATGGATGGCTGGATAGTGTCTTAGAAGTAAAAAGAAAACACAGCTGTGGTGTTAAGAACTATCACGCAAAGATTTGTTTATTTTTAGAATTAATCCCAAATGTTCATATCTAATTGAAACCATACCAAAGTTTATATTTAAATCCACAAACTGCCAATACTTTGTTTGTTAGTATTTTTGATTTAAACCCATTATACCCCTGCAACTTAATTAAACACAAGAAACGGATCTGCATTCTCTTGTAAGTTTTTTAATTAAGCATTAAATATTATTTTATTTATTCCCACTTTTTGCATGTCTCTGTTCTAATCCACAGCTATGCATTGGCACTGGCCATTTTGCCTTATCCTGTTTCCCTTTAATTTAAGACGTCGTCTACCTGTGATCCACAGCATGTGCGAGTCCTCTTTCCTCTGGCATTAAACATATGCTCTAAGCATATGGTCCATGCAACATATGCTGTGCTAAAATTGCACTTGGCTTCTTTTTTATGCCTATTACCATCATGAATAGTAAAGTATAAAGTCCGTGTATTCATTACCTTTTCTGGTACATCGGTGGAGTGTTTAATGGTCATATGGAATCAAATAGTAAATTTCACGCCCCTTAGAAAAACTCAATGAGGGTTATCGTGTGTGTGTGTGTGTGTGTGTGTGTGTGTGTGTGTTGGAGGGAGGATAATAAGCCATTGCCTCCAATCTTTAAGCTTTCCCCCCATTCGGTGCCAAATGCCCGACCCAAATATGACCGTAGGACAACATGTGACCTGCTTAGCGCTTCACTCCATTCTCCTTGTCCCTCCAGGGGCTGAGTTGGTGTTGTTTCAGTCCGTTGTAGTTAGGGGTTTGGGGCTCTGTGCAGTAAAGGTGAGGAGTGAGAGACAGCACAGATGCTACCAGATGGCTAACATATTGTCAAGATCGCAACTTGGGTGCAGAATAATTATTGCAAAGTTCAGCGTTTCTAGAGTCTGCAGGCTGACTCCTCTGTCGATGTGTTGGAAAAAAAAAAGTTGAACAGGTTTTGATAAAATGTTAGAGTTAAAGTTGAACAGGTTTTGATAAAATGTTGACGTTAGTGGATGTATGAAGGCTGCATTCTGGCATATTTAAGAATGGTCATTTATCTCAGTTAATCCTGGTTAATTAAGATCTTGATTAATCATAATTAATTGTAATTAATCTGCAGTCACCCTGTGATTAATCAGATTCATTTTTTCTAACTATTGTCAGCCCTACATAAAACATAAGGTTAGTTTTGTTAACTGTCGTCACGTGTGGGCACAAAGAGAGAAAGCAGGTGTGGAAGCCTAAGTATGATCGCTTACTCACAGTAATTGGCTGCTGGGCTGATCAGTGATCATGTGACCATGTAGCCATGATGGCACAGGATCTGACTTCTTTTTGGACAATTTGGAGGATGATAAGAAGTTATTCTATAATTAACCTTATTTATTTTCTGTTCCTATTATTAGTCCTGTCTGTTCAGTGAGCAGACTAGAGATGGTAGTCTTAAGCCAACTCTGTGTCCTTTGGTGTCAGAAGTTAGAACTAATTCAACCTCCGTCGTCTCCTCACAGTGTAGCCACGGAAATATTTCGGTTCTAATTCTATACTGAAAATCCCAGCATCAATGATCTCTGTGTAGCAGATTTTCTCTACTCGCGCTCTATTGATATGGATCAGCCACAGTCTGTGAACCTGAGTGTAAACTAGGTGGATCTTATCATGATTCCCATACAGCGGTGGCTTCAAAGGGCTTCTCTATGAACAGCTATAATAAAGTTGAAAACAAGCATGTGGCCTGACAGCAGATGAATATACATTAGGCCGTAGCACTGATCCTCTTTTGAACGGCCAGAATTCATTTTATACTAATGACAATAATTCACAATGGACAAGAGAGCGAAAGAGAGAGAGAGAGAGAGAGAGAGAGAGAGAGAGAGAGAGAAGCCTTTCAAAACAAGCACATTCCCCTCTTAATATGATCAGTCGTGATGATTTTCCTCCACGATAATGATTCATCAAACGATTCTGTGGCGGTCACAAAAGGGCTGGAGTCATTAATAAAAGAACAGAGTCAAAGCACCTTGGGGATCTTTTTTCCTCTTTTTTTCATCTCCTTGCATTTGGACCTACTTATCATTAAAGCAAGTAAAAAGTGACTGCTTCATCTGAATGAAATCTTATTGTCGGGGTTTCAAGATATGAATAAAATTCCATTTCATATTAGGCCCTATTAGCATCACTAAGAGTCAGAAGATTCGGGTGACCTTCTTATGTGGATATCTGGATTTTGAAGGTTTTTTTCCTCCTGTTTACAGAATTGAAGCCAAGGTTTTCCTTATTTTTTAACAAATGATTATCAAACTCACAATATTTTTTTCACATTTTACATATTTATAGCTTTGCTTTGACAAAAATTGCAAAATTTTATATATATATATATATATATATAAAACCACCAAACCGATCAGAATGACAAACCGACCATTCATCCTACATCATCCTGCTAACATCTGCCCTGTAAACTAAGAAAAACTACATTTTACAACAACAAAAACCCCACTGTTTTAAGTCATGCAAGCATTTGTTTAGTTTGTTAGGGCATTTGTTTGTTCAGAAGTGTGTGTGACGGCGAACCACAGAAACATCACTGTTCCCCTGCATGTGTTGGCTGTTAAAGCCCCTTTTGTTATCTCTCATTACCCAGTGAACATATAATGCTCATACTAATACTTAGTTTGCAGTTGGACTTCATTTTGTAATTATTGCACATTGTTGTTTCCAGACAAAGAAAAGAGAGAGCTCATGTATTCATCCTATTTTAAGTCACCACAAAACATTATAAACTGCACACTTTCGTGTTATTATTCAGACTCTATGTTCTTTGTCAGAGAGTTTTTTATTATTATTTAGTTCCTCATTCTAGTCAGCATTCATTTCATTCTGTGAGTTGTTAAAGTGAAGAAAGAACCTGCGACTGATGATTTGTTATGAGAACAAATCAACAATTTTGCTTGCGTACATATCTTTTTGTATATGCTGTCAATTAAAGGAAAATGCAATTTGGCAAAAAATAAGCATCTCTTATTTATTTTTGATATTTTAACTGTTCAAATTTACTTTTATTTTTAATAATAAGTCTGAGAAATACTGCACAAAATCACTGCGACATGTTTCACCACAGTCAATCCAACTGGACAGCAGACCTGTTCCACATGTAATAGAATTGACAACTGACCGTATTTATCTGTAACCTGTGGAGTTCAGTTGAAATGAGACTGATGAGAAGATACGGCAGAAGGACAGAGAGTACGGAGAGAGCGGCAGTAGAAGAAGAGAGGTGGGGGCTGGGTTTGACAGATGTAGTGCCGCGCAGGTTCAGAGGTCAGACCAATAAACAAACAACACATCGATTTTCTGCCGCTCTCCCCCATTCCTGGGTAAACCCTGCTTGCTTCCTCCATCCTGTTACGCTCATCTCCACTTATGTTAAAGAGAGTTCTCACTTCCTCGGGGAAGCTTCTCCTCTCACCCCCTTTTTGTCTCTCTTCCAACCCTGCCACCCCCCTCTCTCCCTGTGGTTAACAGCATCCTTTGGCCATCTCATGGTGAAAGCTGCTCTTAAGGTGAACAACAAACAGAAGAATGGCAATCGGTTCATCAAAAAACATTGGATTCTAGCACTTAATAAACGTAAAAATAAACAGGAAGTTAAATTATTATTTCTACCTGTACTCTCACTTCACAATCAAACGTGTCGTGCGAAGACAACTTCGCAGCATGAAGACTTTTGTCTCTACAATGGTAGAGGTGTCCATATGAATACGGAGTGGACTGACTCCAGCTGAGGGCTGGGTTATCATGTCAGTGAGTTGAGCATCAAGTGGTGTGGTAGTCAGCGGTGTCATGTGACACTTTAAGAGGACAAAGAATACCGAGCTTATTCCTTTTGTGGTGGTTGATTGCCTCCAAAGCTGCAGCCCACCCATTGAAACACTACAAGGCTGCTGTGTAGATACCAGGATTTTCAACAGCTGGTATTGATCTGATGTTTCTATCATGCCTCCACTCTGCTGGGACAAGAAACCGCTCAATATCCTCCAGCTTTGATTTCTTTGTGGCTCATAGTTAAAGCTATAAACTTTGAGAAGTTTTTCACTGCGGACGAGCGTTACTGCTATTAAACCACACCACCCGAGAAGTTTGCACATTCTTACGAAAAATTTAGAAATCTATGTCTGCAACAAATACTGAGAACAAAGGGAGACAAAAGAGAAAAGGTCATACAAGTCTTTTCTTTATTTGGAGGTCAGCTGGTCAGTGTTGTGGGTTAGTCAGTTTTAGAAAGAAGTCATCAACCCTAGGCTCTGTTTTTACAAGAAATTAAAGTCAAAATATGTCCTTACCTTGTGCTAAACTTTTCAAAACCTTTGGCCTCAATCTAACCGTACCATGCAAACATTTAAAGTGGTTATACACATTTACTCCATATACATGTTGATGTGTGTTGTTTCCAAGTACTGAAAGCAAATGCCCTGAACCACCAGCATTTTATTAATAGATTAAAGAGTAAAAATGTATGTTTGGTTTTTAGCTTCGTCCCTGAAAGTGGTCACATGTGTCTGCCTGTCTGTGGCTGGGAAACCAGCCGTGTTTCCTGACTGAACAGCTTCAGCAGCCTCTGTGTTTCCACGAACACGGCTGTGCTCTCTGTGGTTCCATGTTGTTGAGAATAGGCTGCTGGTGCTCCAGCTTTTCCTAAAATACTCAAAGGAAACTAGTCAAAATAGACTTTTGAACCGTACTGTATCCCAGTGCATCATAGAAAGAGTTTTTGTCACCATTTGCAGCTCCGTCAAAGGTTGCAAATGCAGCTTTAAACTCCTTCGGGATTGTTGTACTAGAAGCCGTTATGCTGCAGAGATCGACGAAGTCTCACAGGTTCTGGTCTGTTTCCAAGAAACCAGCAAAGGTTAGATTGTGAGAGGGATCATTGTATCATGTCTTTCTGCTAACTGATCATTCATCTACAGTATGCATGAGCCCATACATTTTCCTGTTAACAGTGGAGCATTATATAATGACACATTATATATATACATATATTCGGATATGATCGTCCAAAATTCACATTTGTGCTAGCTTCTTCTTCTTTTTGTGGCTGTTGCCTTCAGGGGTCACCCCAGAGTATAAAACTGCCTCCGTCTGACCGTATCCGCTGCCTCCTCCACAGATACTCCAGCTATCTCCATGTCATGTGATGTTACACCATCCACAGATCTCCTCTGAGGTCTTCTTTTCCTCTTCTCCTCCCTACTGGTAATTCCATCTCCGACATCCTTTGTCCAGTACATTCACTATCTGCCCTCAGTCCATGTCCAAACCATACACTGTTTAAATTCTATTCTTCATCCGTCTGTTTGCGTTACGTTTGCTTATTTATCCCGCTGCTTATTTTTTCATGAGTTGGTAATCCACAGGAGAATTCAGTGCAATGAAACTTTAAAGCGTGTACAGTAGCAGCGAGGGGAGGGGAGGGGGTGGTATTTACATTAAGGCCGGCCACGATCTCAGAAGATGCAGAAATGTAGGTTAGCGCTGCAAAGTTAATATGCAAATGTCCTTATCTGCAGGGATTCACAAACAGCCATCTTCCTGATTGATTTAATAAACTGCTTTTATCTTTCAAAGTGTTAATTAGGAGAGCTGGGCCTGCCTTTGAATCCAAATCCTTCAGTGGCACGTTTGAGAGCTTTCAGACGAATGGAAAGTTACTGTCCCTTATAACACCACTGAAGTCACTTCCACGTTCTCACCCTCGATACACAGTTTTATTTTCTGAAATGAGTGAATGACATAAAACATTATCAAACCTGTCTGTTTTTCTACACCAAATATTTTCCTACTTATCGTCTCAAGACATCAAAGCGTGCCATCGCAAAAGTGTGCCTTCGAACCCGTCCTTGGTGAATTTAAATAATAACACATTTTTCATTCTGCGTCTCCTCCGTACGCTCTCCTGGCAGCAGCCTTTCATGTCTCTGATTGTCCCTGCTCACTTTCAAAACAAGGCCTTGTAAACCCTCCACGGGCGTTCGTATGGACTGATGCAACATCGTCACTTTACATTTACATCTGTAATTGCATCATGTTGGTCGGTTGGAGAACACCACATATATACATATATATCATAACTACAACCAAGAATTTGATAGTTTTCCGGTCCAACTTTGTTCTGGGTATGAAAGGAGCATCCAGTCAGGAAGACGTTGGTCAAGTCTCAACTCTCAGTTTCTAATCATACAATAGTCAATAGCCTGTTGACATATACAGTGAAATATTTTGTAAATATTATTTTAAAAAATATATATGATTTTTTAAATATTTTTTTTATTTTTGTTAATTTTAGTAGAACCTTTGAAGAAAATTTGTAATTTTGTTATTTTTGTAAAAAAAAAAAAAAAAAACCTTTTTGGTGGAGAAGCTGCTGGATGTTAGTAGTTGTTTTGATAAATGCCAGATTAAGAAAAGAAATAGGTTTCAAAATATTAATGTTGGACTTCTTTCTTACTTGTCAAGAACACAAATGTTCTGGAATAAAACAGGTTCACATTTGCCTACATGGTTATTTAGATGAATTTTCCCTGCACCCAGTGTACAGGTGGACAGGAGGATAGTCCTGAAGAGGCCAAAACACATGACGCAGGTGCAACACTTGGCCGTGGCTCAGAGGCAGACGCCAGGTTTGTTGCGTGTGTGTGTGTGCGTATGTGTGTGTACCATAGTTTTTTTTACCACCCTGCAGGGCAAAAGAGTTCACATTGCGAGGCAACATACTGGCGAGCTGTTTGCCAGTGACCAGAAAAACAAGGCAACATGTCGTGGTTTCCCTCCAGTCAAGTTAACCAACGACATGAAGAGCAGAAGCTGCCAAGGCCCCGAAACCAAAGAAAAATGGACACGTCTGAATGTTTCTTTCTCATTCCTGCGTCTGTCTCACGGTATCACCCCATGAGTTTTGATCTCATGCAGTCGGACACTTTGAGGGAATATTTTTCTCCCTGCCATCCCAGAGCAATCTGAATAATTTTCAACTGCATATTTTAACTCTGAATCTATCTTTGATGTCTTATTTGTGTGATTATGTCTCCCTGCTTTAGAAAAAAAGAAAAACAAAAAGGCAGTACGCACCAACTGTCAACCACTCGTGGCACTTTCTTTCTTTTCTTCTTTTTCCTTCTGCACGGTTGGGACTATTTTGATTTTTTTTTTCTTCCTTTTCTCTTTTCATGGGGATCAAAGCAAACTCCCTCATGTTTTACTTCAAGTAAACACATAATGGAAGTGATGAGGAAACTATAAAACATTGTTTTAAAGGCGGCCTGTGGAAAATGAGCCTCGTGCGGAGGAGCAGCCTTGACACCACTCAACTTTACATTTAAATTAATACAACCTTTTTGGACTTTCCAGGCCACCGTTGTAACACGAGACAATTAAAGTTGGGGCAAAACAGCAAATGAAGCAGAAAATGACAGAGAGAGCGCCACTGCCTAATTATTGACTAGCTTCTGTGTCCGCAGCAATTATTCTTCTTCTTCTTCCTGCGGTAATTTATACTTGCCTGATATTCATCATATATTGTTGGTAACCTTTAATTCATCTACTGTTAGCGCTTTTGTCTGCTGAGGTAAGAGTCCTGACTCCGACCAAACAAACAGAAAAACTGTAAATTGGCAGCAGCAGCCATCCGCACTGCCATTAACTTTACAGATTCACAAAAAAAAGGCTCTCTCTAAACTCTTATTTTCACTTTCTTTCTTTTTGAAGTTTGAAGTAAATAAGAAGAAGTGAAATAAATACGCAAAAAATTGTGTTGTTAAACAAACACATGGTTTTTGTTTGCTGCCTCAGTGATTGTTACCTAAAAGCTTTGATTATGATTCCATTCACTGGAGGTTGATACATTTATACCAAATATGTTGTACCGTAAAAAATTAGGCAAAAACTGAGAATTGAAAAAATACATTTTATAAACGTATTGGGGCTGTTGAAATTCACACATTTATTTTGCTAATTATTTTGAGAAAAGTTTCAAGGCATGGGGAGAACAACCCTCACTGTGTAGCCCATAATTCCACTGTACATCTACTTATCATTGTTCCGATACATAATGACACATTTTTATTTGCTTATCACCTTTAGCTTATCACACCCGCCTTTAGTTTTTATCCCATGTCACATCATCATTTCCAGTCACGCTGATGTGTGAAAATCCTCAGACGTGCTCAACAGCGAAGCTGAAAACTAAGGTCTAGAGATGCCGTCCTCTCACAAGTGACCCATGACAGCATGGGCTCCACTCCACACAGCACCTTCATCCACTCCTGAGTCACATCAAGCTGTGTAAACATGATCCCAGCAGAATAGTAATGTCCCATCCTGAGATCAAAGTGGTCGCCTGAATTCCTGCAG
>NC_024320.1:12227084-12233057 GCF_000523025.1 Cynoglossus semilaevis
CAGAGCAACTCATGATATTTCACCACAGACTCCTACTGTGATACAGTGGCATTTGTACAAATGTAAGAATAACTGCAACCTTATTATGAGAGAACGTTGCTATTTTAACTTTCTAAAATGCATTTAAGCTATTAGCTATTTTAACTTTCTAAAATGCATTTAAAACTTATTAGGCAAAGAAACGACCATTAAAAATTACTAAGACAGTGGTTCTCAAACTTTTTCTACTCTGTACCACCTGAGAAAACATTGATCTCTCTGAGTACCATCATGATGAACAACATTAGAATACAGCAGCAGAGGCCTTCTCTGTTAGCTTCACCACAGGAGAGAGGTTTATAAATGTTTAGAAAGATGTTTATGTTTAAAGGTTGTATTACTTGTACATGGTAGATTTCAGATTTATTCAATTGAAAATGTAAATGTGAAAATGTGAATTTTGGGGAAAAAGATACATTTAAAAATAATAGAAAATAATAAAATGGCAAATCCAACTCAACAATTCTAGAAAGAAATTGAGTTTGGCTTAAAAATAACTCTTAGATACACGTTAGTCAAAAATATTTGTTTCCAAGAAAGAAACAAAAACAATGATATTTTAATCTCATTATTGACTTATGATTGACGCAGATTTGACAGCAGTCAGGGACTAAACCTTGAGAGTTCATATTGACCAAATCCTCAGTTCCACTGAGTGCTGTGCACCTTCCCTGGCTGCATCCACCAACACACAGTTTTTTAACAGGGAGTCCAATTATTTGCCCACTTCTCACTTGTGTTCCTGGAGAGCTCCACTCAAGTGATTGGCTGCTGAAATGCACACTGACATCTATTTCTCATTCATATGTGCTTGCACTTATTTCCACTGACAGTAATTTCTAAACTGATTTCCCCACGCAGACTCACCTCAAGTGCCTGCAGTCACTTCTTGTCCAGGCACGAATAACGCGGAACTACAGAGAAGGGCTGCACAACACACAATTTCTAATCTCACACCTTCACTTCCTCCTGATGAGTCCTGAAGTAACGTCAAACCTGAATACCTTGCAAAGTGGCATCAAATTGAGCTGTTGGCGGAGCTGAACAATTTTGCCACTGGGTTGCTGTATTCACAGGTGCTCTGACACTACATCTTGTAAACAACTAGTCTTAGTGCAAGATTACTGCAGCCTGTAAAAATTCAAACGTATCAAATTGCTGTGACTGTTTCCTGACAATTCAGTCAAGCCACTCAAGCAGCAACTGGCCGTGAACCTCAGAAGGTTCGTTTAAGCCAGTGTGCTTGCATAATATTTGCTGAGCGATGACAGGAAGGCAACAGGGTGGCAGTTGCTTGATTGACAGTCACTGAGGGTTGTGCCATTTAACCACAGTGACCTTCTGCACATGTCACTTCCCTAATGAAAAGGTCAGCCTTGTTGCACTAATGAGTCATTTGATTTCATGACGCTGCGACTGTCTGATGAAGCTAAACGTCCAGGATAAATTTCACATTTTATGTGGGAGGATATTGATTGGTGGTTACGTTCAATTTCCTAACACGTTTGTATGTAAATAAGCATGTAAACAAATGAGGGCATTTTTGGTTTTGTACAGCTCCACAGGCCAAAGTAGCTCTGCATTATATTTAATTAACCAGAACAATGGGATTGAAACCTTTATTGGAGTAATTCCTACTCAGTCAATACGCAGTGAGTATCACTATATCGATACCATGGAATTGATACTGCCATCACCATCTCACACCTCATTTTCATAAAGACTGGCTTGAAGATTAACAATTATGTCTCTTGTCTGTGAAGCAGCCCATGTTGTTTGGTACTTGTAGTAATTTTTGGACCAAGTTAACATTTTGTTTCCAACTTTTAAGCTGACTTCACAACCACAGGTCAGCTGTGGACGAAGACAGATTAAAGGTTGTTCTCTAAGACTGTACTCTCAGACCAGTAAAAAATAAAGAGGAAAATGTTAAAATCATCCAAACCAAAATGTTTTTTTAAATAAAAATTAAACTCGACTTCAGATCTACATTAAGCCAAAATATCTTCTCCGTTCACAGAGTTAAACGAGTTCCCATGAGAGAGTTGGAACATTTTTTTTCCATCTGGTCCTCAGATGGCAACTGGCAACTCACTGGCCCTAATGTGATAATTGATATCATCTCTTATCTCCATATAAATGCACAGGGTATGTTCACGTTAATCCGTTCTGATTCTTCGGAGCTGTTGTAACCTTTTGCGATGATGTGATGATGGACTGTAAAAGTAACAGGCAGTGTTGTTGTTGTTGTCGTCGTCGTTGTTGTTGTTGTAATTGTTGCTGTCGTTGTTGTTGTGCTCACCAAACGGCCAACATCAGTCTTTAAATCCACTCAAGAATGGGAACGGTGTGCAGTGCCACACATCTGCTCCTACCTTCCTCTTAGCTTGGGGCCTTTAGTTGGCTATGTCACATAAGGTAACGTGGGAATTAGCAGGATAAGCAGATATTATCTTACAACTCCATAATGGACGCACATAACTAAATACCTTGAGGAAATTGCATAAACAAAAAGGTAATTGATTCCAGGCCAGCTGCAGGTGGACACTTAATTACAGGAAATTTATTAGCAATGTCCATTAATCACGTTGACATGTAGTTATTAAAGGGATGCACATTTTGCACTCAGTGGATAATGCAGTAATATTAGGACAGGATGCTGCACCAACAGGGCCGTTGTACACAGACGTTGTTTAAATGAGATAAACGCTGAGCCACTGCAGGAGGAGGTGTAGTTAAATATTTAGACTATTTTCTTTCTATAATAATTACCAGTGCAGAGACATTAGGGCCATCATTTCAGTGTGTGTACAATACATAATGGCCACAGCACTAGGATGCTGCTGCTGCTGCTGCTGCTGCTGCTGCTGCTGATTTCAGTGTTAGTATTGAAGTTACAGTTAACAGTATCTGGTACTGTTAACTGTAACTGGTGTCTCCCAGCCTGTCCACACCAGTTTTACTTCAACTGTCTTCAGTTTTGTGTCTCCCTGCTGTGAGAGCAGGTTCTCTAAATCATCACAGCTACTCTGTGTTAACTGGGCCATAAGGGTCATGTATGGTATTTTATACATTTGTTTTTCTACTGATTTCTACTGCAGTTCAGGTTACAAACTGACAAACAAAAAAGTCGCAGGGCAGTTTAACTTTGTAAAATTCAAGCAAACCGAAATCATTAACAGGTGTTTGTGAAATGCCGGTTTTATGAGCTGGCAGAGTTGACTTTTAAAATTATATATTTTTAGCTAAAGGTTCAAATTCTACATACAAAAAACTATCTCTATGGTGATATCATTGCATCACTCAAGATAGAAAGGAGGATTCTGTTGTCCAAAAAGCAAGGTGAACCTTGACATTTTGGTTGCTAAGAGAAACACAGGAAAATGTCATCATTTTTTATTCAGACTTCTCATAATATAATTAGAATATACTTTGTGTTTACTAGAATATACAGTATATCTTTTTAATGTTGAGTAAGATGAAAATTTTAAGAATTTTCAAATAATCTTCAAAAATACTTTTTTTTTTAACATTCAGAGCATAAATACTTGATTTTTTAAATGTGTATAATACAAAGTAAAAAATCCAGGGATTAAAGTAAAGATTCTAAAATTATCTCAGAAATTAAAAACATTTTTATTGGGTTTTAATTTGAGCCTGATCCTGTTAGAACAGACATCACCATGTCACAATGGAAAAAAAAAAAAAAAAAAAACATTGGAAAGAAAGTCACGGGAAGTACCATTTCATAAATTAAGCTCTGATTTTTATCTTTATCTTTATATCTAGATTTGGCAAGTTTTGACAAATTAAAAAAAATAGAATAGGTGTCTTTTTTCTTTAAGGATCATAGCGTGAGTGTTTCCTAAACTGTTAGAATCTCATCCTGTCTTTGACGGTAATCCACACTGTGACAGACCTCCCTCTTTCTCCCACCCTCCCCCTGCCTCCCCCTCCTGCTCTCTCTCCATAAGAACCTGTCTGCAACCTCCTGAAGGAGAGTCTTGGTTAAATTGGCCTTATTCCCCACGCACTCTGAGGCAAGTGGCAATTAAAGCACTGATTAACGTGAGGCCGCTCTTGAACACAACTTCATAGGAGTCTGACAGAACAGTAGGGAGAAGGGGAGATAATTCAGAAATCTCCTGACCTTGTGCTTATTATCTCTGCTTAATGACTGCTGCTGTTGGCCTCCTGATGAAGCACGAAACCTGGTCAACCTGTTTGATTAATTTT
The DNA here is from genome assembly GCF_000523025.1 of Cynoglossus semilaevis. Lineage (NCBI taxonomy): Eukaryota > Metazoa > Chordata > Actinopteri > Pleuronectiformes > Cynoglossidae > Cynoglossus > Cynoglossus semilaevis. The sequence continues at coordinate 12,231,360 of NC_024320.1, forward strand.
CGAACGTTCCCCTCCATCATGCGTTGGTCCGTACTCACTGGAAGCCATTACAGAAGTCACATCCTCAGGGGCTTTAACCTAATTTGTTTATGCAGAGCTTTTTCATTTCTATTCTTCCCCAATTATGTGAATTTTTTTGTCTGCCGTACAATGTTTCTAAAATATATGCATTAGGCGCCCTCCTTTTATGGTGTGGTCAATCAAATATTCATCTAAGTGAGTACTCTTGCTAAAATGGAATTAATTTAAATTAAAACAAAGACCACTGACTTACTTCATCGTATGTTTGTAATAAACTAGTTTGGATTGATGAGTGTTATGTTGAGTGTGAGGGAGTCTCCTTTATCTATCTATCCATCCATCCATCCATCCATTATCTCTTTTCTTTATTTTTTTAAAATATTAATTTTAAAATATAAAATTAAACAACCCATCACAAAAACAGTTGGGGTTAAGACTACAGAAATGTTTTCATCTCTTCTGTTCTGTTACTTATTAAAATATGGAATGGTCAATGTCTTTACGATGGCTTTTATTTCAAACAGGTGCAGACCCTAAACGTGGTTTTTTTTTTTTTTTTTTTTTTTTTTTTTTGGATTAGAACATATTAGATTATATAAAATTGAATAAAATTCTATCTGATCTAATCTAAATCAATATTGGTTGATCTAATCTGATCTAATCTAAATCAATATTGGTTCAAACACCTACAGTACACTATCAGTGTTACCTTCCCTTTCACAAAGACACAGGTCAAACTCAAAGGCTTTCGTCGATAAACTCCGCCGTGATATATTCCCGGTCCTGCCTCAGTCTCCTGTTTGATCTCCTGAGCTGCGTTTGACGACACCGTGCCACTGGAGCTGGGACCATTTGTCATAGCCGAGGGCACTAGAAGCCCAGCGAGATGGGGGCTGTACCATGAAAATCTGACTGTCAGTGTGCCCTCCTCAATTTATTAAGTGGCCCTCAGAGTGCAGAGCCAGGATTTTTGACCCCGATATACAAAGCCTGAGGGGTGGGTGGGGGGCGTTGGAGAAGCAAGCTCCCACATCCTGTTGTGCCACGGTCAAAATGAGATGCTAATTAATTACCATTGGCATCTTTAGCAATGCTTGTCAGCCCGTATTTGGTGCATTAATCTGTTGCAGGATCAAACTGAGGCGTGCGAGGCGAGGCTGGTTCCTGCAGCCGCTGCCGTTGACTGGATGCAGGAGTGTAGCCTTTATGTCACCACTGATGCTGAGTACAACCACATGCTCTAGGCAAGGTTCATCCATACGAAAGTAAAACAATAATCAGTTTACATTATAGATCAATATCATTGAATCAAGCCACAGCTGACTGACTGTCTGCTCTTTGAGCTTGAACACTATTACATTTTCAACAATTCCTGATACTCTGTTTCATTTTTCTTTGAAATTTAAGTGAGTCTGGATCTTTAGAAATCCTGACAAAGTGTTCATTTCAGTCTATATGTGATTCAATTCTCAACTTAGATCAGAGGCAGAGGCTTCTAGATGGAATGGTTGGCACTTAAACTGTCGTCTTATCGTTGCTCTTCAAAGAGACTAGAGCTGCCGAAAAGTTAGTGTCTGATTTATTCTCTTCCTGACATTTTAAATTTTAGCAAGGCCTGGTCTGTTGTCAAGCATAAACACGTTTCATATTCCAAGCCACACTTTTACCAAAACATCC
>NC_024320.1:12233092-12242679 GCF_000523025.1 Cynoglossus semilaevis
AAAGAAAGAAGAATTGACACCTGACATACATTTGACACAACACTCTCACAGAATATAATTCCTGCTCCAGCCGATAACAGCTTCAGTCCAATTACGACTAATCAACACCTGAACAGCCTTGTCTGTTTGTTAAACAGTGGTACACACATGTCCTGGTGTGTTCTGGTGTGTAATCTAATTCAGCTGGGTTCATACAGTAAACAGAGACACTGGTGGTTTTATTCATTCTGTGCATTTGACTCGTTTTAAGCTTCTGAGTTTTGATCTCCCTGAGGTTCGCCCTGTTCTCATCATGTTAAATGACAGTGGAACGTTAGAAACTCAGGTGCTGTAAAGATGAAAACACAATTCCAATTTAAGTTGTTCCCTGACAGCGGTCTAATCTTTTTTTGCCTGTTGATTTGGGTGCAGCTCTGTGTTTATATCAGTCTTGTTTGTTTTTCACCTTGGTTTTAGAGCAGTGAATGTGAAAAGAAACCAAACCGACAACAGTGACATAATACAGAAGAGGATAAACTGATGTGTTTGATCACATCGGGGCTCCGTTGTGACCCAGCCCTGCAGTATTAAATTCTTTTCTCAACCTCGACGACCCTGTCAGAGCATTTTTGAACTTTATCAGGAGCGATTCCGTCTGTGCGTGTGGTTCCAGGTTTGGATGTATGGAAAAAAAGGCAGTGAGGAGCGACTGAAATCAAGACGGCTTGTGTCAACATTCACATCATCATTCACTTTGCAGAAGCGTTCCAGTCCTTTAGTCTGAGTTGTTGTTTACCTGTAGGCTTTGTGTTTTCAGTATCACCGTGTTTGAGGAATGTTCCTGGTTTGCGAGATGGAGACAAAAGCACAAAAACATTTGTTGTACATTAAGTCTTCAGTGGGAAGAGGGTTAAAAGAGCAAAAAAAAAAAAAAGCACCTAGGCTGCAGCCCTGGAGAGTAAACGGGGTACAGTAGGTAGATGGAGGCGTCCTGCCTCTGCCAACCACACCGCCGCAGTCAGATACTGTGGTTTATTGGATCCAGGCTCTGCGGATTTGGGGGAACGAGGCACAGCTCGCCCGCCCAGTGAAACCACAACAGAAGGCATGAAAACAAACTTCTCAGAATAGCAGTCCTCTCCGTACTTTGGCTGCCTGTTCAAAGATTTGTGGGGAGATGTTTGATCTTAGTTCAATAATCAAGCATTTTTGTCAAAAAAAAAAAAAAAGGAGCTGAACCAGGCGACTCAGTGCTCTGGTGGCTCCAAATGGCAACGAGATGCAACTGCTTCAACTCAGTGCAACTTTTACTTCATAGCAACAGGCAGGTATTTTCTATTTGTCCTGTTGTCACCTCCTTTTTCCTACAGTAAAATCTTTAATCAACCTTTCATACTGTAAGCACTAATTAAATTAGTTTGTCAATGATCTGCTTTGAGTTAAGGTCAGAAATCTGTATAAAAACAATCTGTCAACTTTTCATTACAAGGATTTTGAAGACAAGAGACGTTTTAAACACTACAGAAACTTGTATATTTTCTGAATGAAGCTATTTGAGGATACCAACTGTAGTTAATGTTTTTGTAGATTTAAGGGTAAAGTATGAAAGCTCATCTTTCCAAATAACATATAAAGTCATAAAAAGGTGTCTCTGTTTGCTCATCATATGGGTTTGATTGCGCTACAGTCTCTAGCAGGTCTGAAGCTAAAGTGGCAATACATCCTCAATGATATGTGTGGAAAAACAGGGGTGTCACACTCACTTTTACCTGGCGCCACATCAGTAATGCAGTTGCCCTTGAAGAGGCAGTTCTACCTGAAACACTGTATAGATGTGACTAGTCCACGACGTATTAGTAAATATTTCTCAAACTGATTTTTATTTATTAAAGTTACAAATATTGAACTTTGCTCTTTAAACATTCAAATCAAACTTTTTGAGTAAATTAGAAAATCAAACAACAAACACAGATGTCTCAGTTCAGTCAGATTGTGGTGAAGATGATGATGTCCTTGAACACATTGAGTAGATCTCTGCTCACATCATCACGGGCCACACAAAATGTCTTGGTGGACTGCATCCAGCCCACAGGCCTTAAGTTTGACACATGTCCTCAATGAACAGGGCACTTTAAGTGTGGACTAAGCACCACCTACAGTACATGCCACATACTCATTGTTGACTAGCTAAGAATACAGTAACTACTACACAAAACTGCGTACTTCACCTTAATTTCCTGATAATTGTTAATGTATTCCCCCGTACAGTAAATCAAAGCTTCGCAGTCATAGTTAATCCTTTAAATGTGGCTTCTAAAGATTCCGCATAGTGATTTATACCCACAAAACCCGGCATGTGACTTATTACAGCACATCCATGCAGCAGCTTTAAGATATTTGCAGACAAAAAAACAACAGTGAGTTGATGACGGACGAAAAAAACAAATAGCTGAGGCTACGGTGGAACAGAAGAGCACAGAAAGATGATGTACATTATGAGGACATGAATGCATAATAAGTGACTGCAATTAGCCTAAGCCAGCCATTGGCATATTGTAATTAATGTGCAGCCTGTACACCAAATCAGTCAGAGGAGGCTCGGCCTAATTTAGGCATGGGATTGGATAGGTGGGGGTGCAGATCAGATCCTAGGATAATTGTGGGTGACTCCAGTCCCTCTGCAGTATGGCAGGGTGGGACAGGTCTGCAGGTCTCCTGAGAATGTTAAAAAAACTGTAACCCTCCCGCCCCCCTCTTCATCATTTGAACATGTGCCCTGCAGAGCTCACTGCATGAACGCAGAACAGGAGACAGGGGGTAGGGAGAGAGGGAGAGGAAAAAAAGTGTTTTACATTCACAGATGATCCTAATTTGGTGTGGTTTGGAGTGTAATTTAGATCAAACATAGCCATGTAAATGAGTCAGGGTTTTCATAATTAGGTGCCTCTGAAGAGGGGTGGAGAGCGAAAAGGGAAGAGAGTGGGGGAACAGCTCGGACCACATCAGTAGGTGTGGCGACGAGGCCGTTCATCCACTGCTGGGTAATTTCTGGTCAAATTTTTTTTTTCTTCTACCCCTCCTTTGGAGGACAGAGTGAAAAGGCTGGGGTGAGTTTAGGGAAAAAACCCACTCCCAGTGGCACACGGCAACAAAATAGGTCACTCTGCGCCGATTTGGCTTGTCTGTTTCCACTAAGCAACTGACTCGGCTCAGCGTTTGGTGCAGGAGAAGGAACTGGCTCGCTGCCAACACACAGCACAAACACACACGATCTCACAAATACACACATACACAAACAGAGGAGAGGGCTTGGTTTTTTTCCCCCAGTGGAGCCTGTTGATTGAGGATTACTGCGCTGAAATATTATGGGTATTGTGTCGAGGCAATGTTTACATTTTGGGGGGGAAACAGTGCACGGTGATGAGCAACAGTAGAATGAGGTATTTCCTCTGTCAGCACAATTTGAACCAGAAAAATGGAAACAGGTTACAGTCACTGCAAACACATTTGAAATGAGCAGACTGAAAAAGGACAATAATAATAATAATGATAATAATAATAATAATAATAATAATAATAATAATAATAATAATAATAATAATTGATGGCAAGGTAGCAGAACACAATAGCTATTAGCCCAAAATAATCATGTTAATGTTATGTATGTACATATATTACTCCAAGCAATGATCATTGTGACAAATTTAGTTTTTGTTTTGTTTTTTTGTTTTTTTGTTTTTTTTTATTTGGGTTTTTTTTGGTGAATTTGCACTGTGCAAATAATACTGAGTTGACTAAAATTAATGAACACAATATTTAAATCACCATACATATGGTGTAAGGTGATTTACATATTTTGCATGAATTCTAATTTAATGCAATGACATTTTTGCTTAACTGATCGAATAAGTGAGAATAGCCCTTTGTAGTGATTTCACTGACAGGAAAGGTTGGCATTTATTCATTCATTGTAGGTTTGGAAATAAATGTTTTGCTCGTTCTAGCTCCTCTGCTGGATACTGCTATTATCTTAACACTTCACATGCCAAATAAAAACCATTTATCATTTACTTTAAATAAATGCTTTTCAAGATAAAAGGGCTAAAATGTAAAAGTGGTCATTAAACATAGCAGATCAACGTATTTACTAATGAAACCATTACAGTACAACTCAGTGGCACTCGTACGTTATCGCAGTCAAAGATCAGGTTGAAAAACAAAACCGCACAGATCTGACAGTAGCGATTTACAAGATTAGATGATAAGTTTACAAACCAGCCTACAGACACAGGGCTGGAGTTGACAGGTTGTTATTTAGAGCTGCCAACATGCAAAAAGTGCAGCTTTTACTTCAGCTCTAACTCCAGGAAAGGCTGAAGAGCGTAGCTCCAAAAGCCACATCATATCGCCGCCTGTCTGTCTCTACTTCAAGATAAGAATCACATTCAGCCTTTTTATGCTCTGTGAAGGATGCCAAGAATCTGAAAAGTGGGTTGGAAAATGCTCGGGATGTGCCGTTTACCAACACTGAGCTGATTTGCTGTGGGTTTTCAAAGGAAATTTTTTTTTTTTTTTAACTCTCTAACTGTTCAGAGTTTTCACTTTGGCTCCAGCATAGTCAGTGAGGCCACCTGAACAGAAGGTGAATGAAACATGGTAGGATAGAGCACCCCAGGGATGCTGGGACACCAGACTCCCCAGGATGGTTCTGTCACACCTGGCTGGGTGCTGGGCAGCACAACATGCAACTAAACCCAGAGACTTGTTAACAGCGCCACCTGTCTGATGGATCTAAGGAGAATTGTCTTCTTTCTCTCTGCAGTCATGTCCAACACTCTTGTTCTCATATCTCTCTCTTGCTGCTCTGTGTGTTTCTGGCAGCGGTGGAAAGCACATACATGCTAACACTACACGCCGCTAGTTTAATGTATTGTTGGCTCTGAGCTAGTGTTATATTGGCGGGAGGATCAAAAGCCAGGAAGAGAACGTCACCTCGCTCTTCCATCCCAGGGAACTACTGTAAAATGTGTTTAAAATCACTGAGCTGTTTATATATATATATATATATATATATATATACATATATATATATATATAATTGAAAATATACAGACAGTGCCCAACTTACAAACACAATAGGTTCCAAGAAGCTGTTAGTAACCTGAATTGTTCTTAATTCCAAGGGGGTACTCACAGAGACACGTGCAAGAACGAACTGGGCGAGTTGAGGGATATGTGTGTTTGAGATGCACGTATGGAGCGGTGCAGCTCGGCGTGGGTTGTGGCAGGAAGGGGAACTAGTTGGATGTGGTGCACGGTTCAAAATACAAACTTGCGAACGCAATATGGCATTTCATAAACATTTATGAACTTTAGTCAGCGGTTGGATGTTCTTATCTCGGGGAACAGCTGTATATGTTATAGCATTAACTATTTAAATTATTCACGCTTTAAAACACTTTTTTATCAATTTATTGTAAACGTCTGTTGCTCACCAGCTTTTAGTTTGTGTTATTTCTGGTTCAAGGTCACTGAAACCATAAAAGATGAGAATTGACCTTTCGCAAAACCCCACCCCCAAACGGTCATCTTCCAATCATACAGTATATCCCAGCAACTGGGATATACTGTATGATTGGAAGACTGTTACTATGACTGTTACTATGTAAATAAGGTCCTTCAAGCTGGACCTCTGACCTCTGGTGAACTGGTTTAAGACAGACAGAGAAAATACCGAGTTCATCCATGTTTCTGTTCTTAGAGCTCCGCAGAGCTAACAGCTTTGTTTTATTTTAACAAACCAAACCCAGTAGTTGTACAGCCATAGCTCCGCTCCATCTCTACATCCACAGGCAGGGCACAGAAGGGACAGGGATGCTGTCCACAGCGCATGGCTGTAGGTCTGTGGACGACAGAAGTCTCTGGTGCCTCCAGGACCTTTCAGCTCCTACGAGGTTGACACACACGTTCACCCCACCCAACACACACCTTTAGGCGTAGGGGAAAGCACAAAGTCACCCCCCTGGGAGAAGTTGAACGTCAGGGACTGTGATTCCTCACAGCTACACTCTCTTCTTCTTTTTTTTCCTCCACTTCTACTCCTCAGTACTGCAGGCTTCATCTTGCACATGTGATAGGACAGACAGGCTCATGGTGAATTACCCATACACCTCTCTGTCATGACTGCATGGCTCAAAGCAATGTTCCCTCATATGGCATCAAAACTGGGCCATGTACGTGACATCGGGGGTAGGGGGTTGGGGGGGGGACACATCGGTGTGGAACGTGACACCGACCTGGACCACATTTAAGAAAAGTAGTTAAAATCCATGACATCAGTCATTTGTTTTTCACAACTTTTTCACAACTTGAGGGATGTTGGCAATGACGCCATGCTTTAATGTTAATTTTCCTCTAAATTGCATTGTAGTATTGCATATTTAAGTGATGTATAAAAGGAGAGTCCACCGAGCGCTCAGTCCTCGCAGACCAAAATGGCCTGTGATGGGAGAAGTGGACAACAGTGATAGTAAACTGATGATGGACGTAATATTTTGCAAAATGGGTTATTATCGTCAGTTCCCAAATAATTGGAAGGTGTAATTAAAAGATAATTTAACTGGACAGAGAACTTTGTCTTCATCAAATGAAACACAATGGGACACTAAAAATATGATAGTTAAGTTGCCTGTTAAATAAAAATTCTAATTAATAACCAAACCAGAGATGTTGTTTTATTATAACTTCAGAAGCGTGCCAGGTGTTCTGTCGAAGGGTGCTCTTAAAAAAAAATTAAAAAGACTTTTTCTGGTATATTAGGGAGATGAAAGGTAGGTTAAAGCCAATTTAATAATCCCTGACTCTTCTTCCTTCTCTCAGTGACATTACAGAGTCTCTTACAGAGTCTCACTCATGTCCCAGGAGAACTTTAAAGTCACATCAACTGCTGCTTTTATTAGCGCTTCACAGAGCAAAAATAGATGACACAGACTACGTTAAGATCCAATATTCTCAGCACTGAGTGTACATAAAGACCAAACGCTCATCTGCTTCTGCTTATTTGCTGTTACCAGGATTGCTGTTTGTATTAGATTGTCTCCCCGATATGGGCTCCACTTTTAACAGAACAGCAGCCTGTAAGTTGGAACAAAAATGGAAGCGTGCAGTTTTTTTTGTTTGTTTGTTTGTTTGTTTGTTTGTCTGATATCTACAGAGTTCATTAGGGTTCTAATAATCTGCCGATGTGGCAATAAAAATGTGTACTAACAAAAAGGCCTTTTCCTGACACGTCATTAAACGGTGATGCATGGCTGTTGCTTGAAGTACTCCATCTAACTTTTTCCACTTGAAAGGTCAACAGCGGAGACACGACAGCGTTACAAAATGGTGCGCACCAGGGTTTTTTTCTTGCCCCTAATTTACTAACATCTGTCCACTTGAGCAAGGTGTGAAGATTTGACTGTAAAGTGTGACAAACATCCGGAGACGCAGAAACACAGGCTGTTGTCCTTTCACGGCTGTGGGAGCAGGAAGAGCTTATTGAAAAGAAGAAACACACACTGCAGCCATTTTAATGGACGTAACCTGTTTATCTGTGATAGTCCTTGAGCTCCTGTAACCTCACTATAAAACACCCTGCTCATTTTTCCCACTCTCTTATCTGCAAGACCAAGTTGCTATCACAACATATGAAGCGTCAGCCGCTATCTTCCATCATGACCGTTTCTAATGGCTTTTAAAGTAGTTACCTGCGAAGTCCTGACATTTATTGCAATCATTTTCGGGGCCGATGCGGCACAAAGGTCTGCTGCTTTCAGGAGGCAACATCATTATGAATTATTGTTTGCGACCAAGGTAGAAAATTGTACTTTGTGGCTCAGTTTCCCCGATGATAAATCAACCAGTCACTTTTCACATATCGGACTCTCAAAGCTGCTGAGCGTAGGGTTTTGTCCCCACCTACTCACTGTTTACCCATTTTTTCTCGCTCTCTGCCCCTGGGAAGGCAGTTCCGGCAGATTCTTTTGCAGCGACAGACAATTTGACTCCTTCCCAACTGCAGATTTGTGCTTATTCCTGATCATTAGCTTCACCTGAGTCGCTCCTTTTCAAAATCTCTATGTTTCTGTTTGCAGTGATGGGAGAACAAGTGACAGGAAAATAACTAGTCAAGGGAGAACACATCTGTCAGTTCTTATCAGATGGCTGTTATACACGGTTCTTGGATGTTGTTTTAGCTTTGAGAGAACGAGAGGTGAGGAAGACCAATTTTATCCACGACTACATCTGCTCTGCTAAAGTAATCCCCTGTGTGGCGGCGGCGAGATAAGGCCCGCACACTCGCTCACAGCCTCCGCAGAGCAGAAAGAGTCAGAAGGAAGAGTCGGGTCATCGTCGCAACGGTGCCTGAGTAAACAGAGGTGATCATTGCTCACAGAGAGACGTCGGAGATTCCAGAATTGGACACTGATCTTGTGTCAGAGCCAGGGTCAGTGAGTCAGGAAGACAAATGAAGAAGAGAATAAGAAGAGCATGATGGTAAGAGGGAGAAGATGGATGGTGTCTGAAAGAAGGGAGTAAAGGAATCAAGGAATGGGAAGATTAGAAATTGATAAGAAGGATTGAACAACATGGAAACAACAGAGTAGAATTGAAGAAGCAGAAAGACAAAACTGTAATTAAAAAATGACTTAGAGAAAAAAAAAAAGATCAATACGAGGAGTGAGGACCAAAGACGATAAGCAAAAGTTTTTGGGGAAAAAGTGTATAGGGCTTTGGGGAAAGGGGTGAGACAAAATACGGGAGAAGATGGATGGAGCTAGAGGGAAAATAGGAAAGAAAGAAAAATTCAAAATACCAAATTTTAATATGGTTTAAAGAAAGCACTGAATAGGAAAAGATGTGGCTGTGAAGAAAAAGAAAACAAAGTTTATCATATGAAAGAGGAAAAGTCCCGGAGTAAAAGAAGGAGACGGGAATCAGGTGAAGGAGACAGAAGGGGAGGCTTCTTCGTCTAGACTCTCAACAGAGTGTAATTAACAACAACAAAAACCTGGCTCCCCCTCACCTACTTCAAATAGACCGCTGCGGGTTACGACAAAGCATTACCTTGATGTAGTAGAGCGCGCTCGCCCGCAGAGCCAACGCCCGCGGTGCTGAGCTTTACCTTCCAGTGCATTCTGATCACTCTGCAGCTCTCCAAGCCCGATTAGGATGATTAATATTAATGGCCTGGCAGTTTCTCTCCCTGCTGATCACAGCTCTCCAATGACTGGTTCCCAGCATGACATCACACCTTGCTGTAGGTGACTGTCAGGTTTGATTATAGGTGGATTAAGGGCTGTGTTTCCCCACTGCTGATGTTTAACACACTCAGACTGAAAGTGTTGTAGTTATACACTCACCGCTCCGTCAAGTTCAACTTACACACAACTTTGCATATGAAGGATTTAATGTCACCGCAGAAGATCAGGCTTACTGATCCAGATTGCATATATCTGGCTGAGTTAATATTTAACTTAAACGCCCTCTGAACTCAGTGTGTGTGTGTGTGTGTGTGGGGGGGGGGGGGGGGGGCCAGGCGGCCCTCACAAAATACGGGGGGAAAC
>NC_024320.1:12243692-12248322 GCF_000523025.1 Cynoglossus semilaevis
TGTCTGGGTGGTGGGGGGGGGGGGCTAGCAGTGCCTCAAAAAATTGAAGGGAAGAAAGGGAAAAAATACAAAAAAAAATCTAATTATTTTTTAATTAACTAATTATCTAATTTAGGTGATTTTTGTCATTTAATTAAAATCTTGAGTGCAAAAAATTTATTTTGTACTTTTATGTTATCCCTTTGCATTTCACTGAACAAACACTAAAAGTCAGGTCTTAATAGTCCGTGTTCTTTTTTATTCTTTGTAAAGAAATTTGAACCACAGTTACTTCCTATTTAACAAGAACTACCCACCAATGTAAACAATCTCCACCATTAATCTCCAAATGAATCATTTTCTTAATGGCACTGTGTGGTAAATGCACGTGTAATGTGTGAAATACACCCAGCATTATCAAGTTATTTCTCATTTCTGGGAGGAATTAGCCCAAATCTGAGCTGGACCAGTAATTACCGTGACGGTGTCGGGTTGTGTGTTGCTGCGGTCAGTGGTAATCATGTGCTATCAAACCCGGGCTCCTCTGAGAGCCAATCAGGTATCAGATTGCTTTGGGCTTAGAGAAAACAAGGCTGAGTGAGAGAGGTGTCCGACCAATGCCAATGCCACAATGCCCAAACTAATCTGTCTTCCTCTGTGCAGAAGGGGAGGGGGTTAGTGGCTGACCCCCGACCCCACAGAGAGCCACAGCATTCATCATGACACGTTGGGTAATGTGGTTAACTACCTACTTCCTGTGTCAAGACCGGGTCCGCTGTAGTGAACTGTGCAGCGGCTCGTCCCCAGGTGGACGATCTTTCTTCCTGTCGGCTCCGACAACAAGATTGGATTGTTATGAAGTGATCCACAGTGGCTGCAGGTGAAAAATGACGGTAGTCCATCATTGTGTTGTGCTTTGGTGTTTGAGATGTTTTCTCCTTGCTCTGATTCTGTTGTTGTTCTGCTCCTGCTGTCTGAGGTGTTAAATGACCTGTCAAGTATTTATTTGAGCAGGAGAATAAACTGGAAAAGCCAGAGGCGGCACATACTGTTCCGTTCCTCCATGTTTATCCATTTTCCACTCTTTTTGCAGCAGAAATCATAAAAGTCAAAAAGGCAGACATTATTAATATTTTACCACAATTACTAATGTGAAGTTGTTATTAGGAAGATGAACATGTGAGTGTATATGTTTTTTTTTGTTGTTGTTGTTGTTTTTTTATGTGTGTCCAATCTGGGACACTCCATCATGAGGGCAAACATTATCTCTGATCACCTGAGGGGTATTACACAAAACCAAGATAAGGGACTAAGCCAGGATATGTTGCTTATTCTGGCTGAACTTATTCTGAAGTTAGTTCCATGAAAGCAGGACAAAGATAACCCGGCCATCTTACTATGGTGATTTGTAATATGATATTCTTTACAACCAACTAATTAATTAAACATCTTTGCCAATATATAGCAATAGTTCTATAGAATGTTGGTGCAGTACCACAGGGCACCAACAGGGAAACTACAGGCAGGGCCTTTTTAACCGACACACAGAGAATGAAAAACGAAAGTACACAGTTGATTTAAGAAAAAAATAGATGGCTGTTTTAGTGCATACAATATACATGTAAACATAATTATGACCAAAGTGTTTTTTTTTTTGTTGTTGGCAAACTCCATCTGTCATGATAGTTCAAACACAACATTGGATTATATTTCATAAAAAATAAATAACGAAACATTCTCAAAAGTGTGATGCAACATACAGAATGTCTGTGATGTGTTAGCATCCAGTACCAAACTTTGGTTCAATTCACTTGCACTGGGGTGACCACGTTGGTTTGCCTATGTTTAGAAATCTGTTTTCTTAACATGCTTATAGTTAAAAAGAAAAAAGAAAAAGAAAAAACTCCACGGCTGAGTCACTGGCTGTAGATACAAGTTGGCTGATATCCATTCTCAACTGTTGGACGTGAGGAGGGGGATGTTTTGGGTGGAGGAAAAAAAAACCTCAGTGGCAGTCTTGCTCTACTGTATACACAGTAGTGCTAAAATTGATTGTGTGCAGTTTCAGTGGCTTAGCATCTGGTGCTCGTGATAATCCTCCGTCTGTCCTGCATCAGTTGGATGTATTGATGAAGCACTCAGAGCTCTAGTTGCTGCATTTACTCGGCACATTAACCCATTACAGTTATGGGCAGACGAGTAAGGAGAGACTCTTTACCTGAAGAGGGATCGTTAGTGTGAGGAAAGCAGAACAGGCTGTGTGTGTTTGTGCTAAAAGCCAAACCTGGGTGTGATTACTCTAGGATACACACACACACACGGACTGGAGTATTTTCAGACATTTTACACCTTTTGAATTGTGACCAATGTTATATGTAAATGTTATTATTTTTAAGTGTATGTGTAAGAGCCAGTGAGACTCTGTAGTGTCTGTGGGACGTGTGCTTATAATGACGTGTGACTATAATCCACCACATCACAATATAAATATACAAATATCAATCATTCCTTCATTTGGATTAGTTACATATAAAAATAGTTTCAAAACACATACATATCTACCTATCCTTTTGTTTTTCTATTATATATATATTTTTGGGTAATATTTAGGGATATGATTTATCTGAATTAATCGTGATTAATTACAATCATGATCAATCCACCATTACCATGTGATTAATCAGATTAATGATGTAACAAATGTACAAGAAGTTTCTTGAAAATCAAGTCAACTTGACCCAAACATGTGTTTATATAAAAATGTTTGACAGGAAATGCTACGTCAAGCGTCATAGCTTTCCGGAATTCTTATATTGTGATTAACCTTCAATCCAATGCATACAGTACGATGGCAGTTGTTCTTTGTTGTTCTATTTTTTTTCCAGGGACAACCTGATTCTGCACAACACCTTATCTTTCTGTAGCCTTTGAAGAACAGTTTTCTTTGGTGTGTGTGTGTGTGTGTGTAAATGCCAACAGACAAGGTTCACTTATGCTTACATTGTGTGAAAGGACACTGCATTCAGAGTGTGCAGTCTGCCTTTTGTCAATAAACAACCACCTAAAGCCCTCAGGAATCTGACAAACAGCACTTGATCTGTGGTGCGAGGACCATTAGGGGCCAGGTATATTGATGGCAGCACGCTGGCGTACTTCAGCTGCATCCATGCTGAGAGGACACTTGTTCGCTGTGTGTTTCCAATCACAGGCCGGCCCTGTAGAGGAGCCTAATGGTCTCGCTCTTAGCCTGTCGTGGGAAATCATGTGATACAGGGCGCGCGTGCTCACCCCCACCTGCATCTGTCCTGTTGGGTGTAGTATCGACGGTGCTTGGGCAGATGGGATACAGACACAGGGAACAGAAATACAGATTTGAAGGGGAGAGTGTGGGTTGAAGAGTATGACGTGTGTGTGTGTGTGTCTCGTCAACATACCATCCAGAGACCCCCTTTCGCGGACTGCCCATGCTTCATTAGGACGCTAGGATAATGGCCAACAAGCACGCACCGCGACACCCCATTTCCCAAGCACTGAGCTCTCCAACCACGACAGATGTCGACAGTGCCGCTGCCGCTACTGCCACTGCTCCAGCTCCCTTCACTTCCTGCCTGTTGGCCATCTCTCTGCCAAAGAGAAGGGGGCAGTCGGGGCAACCGCATACCCCAAAAAGCGGTCTCTGCGCAGTCTGCGGCACTTCTGATGTCACAGACGATATTTATTTATTATTGTTTTTGCGTCCATTTGTTTGTTTCTCACCAGGTTGTTTTCAAATCCCATCTAAATAGCCTTCATCTTAATAGCTTATTTACAACCTAACACTTGGGATTACCACACTTCAAAGGATCATTATGTTTCCGTTTTCTGCCTCACCACTGTTGCCCCTCTGAAATCCAAATGATGTATCTGTAGACAAAACATAAACAGATGTTTCAGTAGCTGTTAGCCGGCCTCGCCGGAGACGCAGATAAGAATAGGGATGATCATTTGACACGTGTGTCTGCGAGCATCAGGGACAATGTTGTTTTAAAAGGTGTTATTATGCTTTTGAAGCAGCCACATGGCATGTGCGCCCGTAATAATGCCGGGGCCGGATTTAGAGTGCTGTCACGGACGCATCAGGAGAGGGAGCAGGGGCCGTGGACCGAGGCTAATGGAAGCAAAACAACCTCCAGCTCCAGCCCCTGCTGTCCAAAAAATCAGCTTTTAAAGGAAAAACACAGGCCACCTCTCAGTACATGCGCAACATGATACGTCAATATGAGGGGCAATTTAATCCCCTCATTTGAATATGTGTCGTCACAAAAAGGAACAAAAAAAAATTCCGTCCTTGTTGGCTTTGGTGGTTTTTAAACCTCGACCAGATTTCAGGACCTTGCAGGGGGGGTGGAGCAGGGTGGGGCGGTTGGGGGTCAGGAAATTGTTGTACATTTCCTGACAAATCGAGTTAAACGGACATTAAGTAGGGCTTTAAGAAAACAAATGGCCGTCTTTATCACAGGTGGACACTGATGGCTTAATGGGGGCCTGTGAGCTGATGGTATCACCGGCTAATGGCTCGACAGGATGCATTAAGGTTTTTTGTGTAAAGACCTGGTGAGCAGGGCCAGGCTGAACGGTGAAATGCAGTCCTGTCAAGGTACCCCCCCCCCTC
>NC_024320.1:12249157-12264472 GCF_000523025.1 Cynoglossus semilaevis
CACCCCTGCTCCCTCCTTTTGTGCATGGAAGCAGATGTTTGTGTATATATAGTGGACTGGCAGAAGGAGGCCAGCAGCAGATGCCTGTACCGATGGCAGAGGTTCAGGATTGTACAGACGGTTCATGTTCAGAGAGGGGAAAAGCTGCCTTCCTTCTGCCATAGGTGGCTCCCCAGATGAGCAGCCCTCCGCTCCCTCCCCAACTCTACTTCTGCTTAACCACCACAGCGTCAGACCCCGTTTATTTATTCATCTATTTGTTTAATTATTTACTCATTCCATCGCTCGTTTGGCCGTTTAACGACCAGCCTGGAGGCATGAGAGATGGAGCGTTTACGTCAGGGACAGATGACCGTTCACTTCATTTATTGAGGGGAAATAAAAGCAAATGCTATTTCCTATGGACCTTTATAGTGTGTGCTAAAGAGTTCTGTTCCCAAATATGGCACCTCTCATATGTTAAGCGTTTTATGCTAAATCCTGTGCTGTGGTTCCAACTGTTGCAACAGTGAATCAATGACAGGTTTAAGCACCGACTTCCTCTTTAGCTTTGACTTGTAAAGCAGCCTTTAAATGTTCATCTCAAACAGGCTGTGAAAAGATTCTGTTTTCTCTCACACCATAAATTTTATGCAGATTGTTGTGGTTTCTGCTGCTCAGATTTTGGCTAAGAGTCCATATGCAAATTTCAGTGGTAATGTTATAAAAATAGCCAACTGAATATATTTGATAATTAAATCCAGTCTAAAATACTGGGCCAAACTATTATATTAATTACATTTCTTTTTTTTTTTTCTAAAATTATGTTAATTTTATTGATTTATTATTTGTTATTACCACTTATCCAGTGAATAACCCTCGGTGTCAGGGCAACAACAGTTGCCTCTGCCATTCATTATGCGGCTGTCTGCATGTGTAAGTTGGTCAGGAGCGTCTTTGACATTTATAATCTCTCTGAAATCCACAGGGGACTCAGTTGAGTCTAACAACACAGTGAAGATGGCGATCACATGTTCTTGTCTGACACCTCCCTGTAGTTTCAACATGAAGAGGTTAGGGTTGCCCCCTCGCCTCCTTTTTTTTTTTTTTACCCCTAAAGCACTTTTACAGAAGCGCTCTTCTTTGCTAAGGTACAGCTTGTTTTATTAACATCAAAAGTACCAGTGGGAGACGGCACTGATCAAATTCCTCTCTAATTAAAATGAACCTAAGTTGAGGATGTTGCTCCGTTTAATATGTACAGAATGACGCTGATTGCATGAAGCCGTCCTTTCTTTTGTCTAGCACGGAAAAAGTCGGCCCAGACTAGTTGGGACGTGGGTGGAATTAGCGTACCTACGGAGCATGCTCACTACGGGGGTGAGATCCTCTTTGCTGTCTGATGTCAAAAGTAGCTGTTGAAGACTAAGCCTTACCTCGACTCTAATTTGGAGGTTGATTGATGGACCTGGAGGCGATGTTGAAGAGTGTTCGACTCCTGTCTAGGTTCGCCTCCTCCACCCTTTACTGAGCCAGCACTGTTTGGCAGGCCTTCCGTCATCCCCACTTCCCATGATGCCTTAAACTTTTTCATAGTTCACTAAAGTTCACGCTGCACTCCATCCTCAGCCCGACTTTGGGCGCTGCTCAACTCTTTGTGATGTTGGGTGATGATCACTCAAACGGGTGATGATGCATTTCCACAAGTTATCTGTGAGGTCAGACAAGTAGCGTGTCATATTGGCATGTAAACAATTCCAGAACAGATGCAACAAGAAAGAAAAAAAACATGAATTAATAACAAACTACAACAACAAACTCTTAGAAAGTTGATAAATATTGCAAATCATCTTCATCTCCAAACTAGCATTGTCAACAAGCCAAAAGAAAAAAAAACATTTTAAATGTTTAAAGACCTTTCCTACAACTTTTTTGTTGTATTTTCTTTTTTTGTATTTTGTTGTCCATTTCACGTTTCAAAAACAGCTAAACCCATCAATTTGGATTTATTTGCAGTGTGACAGGGGTCAGAACCTGTTGACAGGATACTGAAGCCGCACCTTCTTAGTGGATGTCACCTCTTGCTTGGGCATTTAAGACTAAGGTTCGAACTCGGGTTTTCACCATGCAGGGTTTGCAGAGAGGTGAGATGGGGGATACAAATTCAATTTAAGTATTTCTGCCGATCAATGAAAGAAATCCAACCTGATCTCAGGTTATGAATACCTGAGCAGATGTTTCATGTCAGGCATACAGATAACACATCTACAAGTACGGAGGTAAAACAAGCCTGTGGTTTGAAGTTCAATGAGTTCTGAATGATGGATCTCTCTGCTCATATTTAGTCATAACCAGCTCCAAAAAAGATGGGACAGAGGCTGGTGCATCGCCTTTCCCACGGTCTTTGCAGCACCTTTGTCAATATTGTAGAACTTCTAATGGAAATGATTGCGTATTTGAATTAGATTTTTGTTATTTATGCTATTTAAAAGGCTCAAGTCAATCTTATTTATGTACTGTAGCCCATTTAGCAATTTTATTGTGAAAACTTAAAAGCTATAAAGGCAAAGATTTTTGCCTTGCTTTTAAGTTTTCACAATAAAATTGCTCTGAAAAACCCTGTAATAGCGAAGAATATGTCGTCAATATTATATTGAACAATAAGGACAAAATAGTATTCATATTAAAATTATAATTTATTTTGTAGAGAATAAGACCCTATATTATCCTTGTGAAAAAAGGAGGTCAAGGGTCATGCACATTCTGCAGCAGTTTCCACTCTTGGCCTTTAGGCACAGACATTTCTTCTGACTTACATGGCACTTAATCTAGAGTTATAGATCTATAGATCTATCTATCTATAGCCACTCATTTTTACTAGTTGTGTTTGTTTTGTCACTTAATAATTTACAACCTTTTGACGATTTCAAACGCAAACATTTCTGCACTTCATATCTATCATAGAGTCTGTTTTAGAAAGATTACTTTGTAAATACTATATGGAAAGAAAAATCTGCCTAAATGCAACAAACATCCCCCTCAGATGGGCACGCATCACCATTTGCACTGAATTTATAGCTAGTGACGCAGATTAGACATTTTACTCGTAATTAAATATTACGTCCAGGTCGTTGTTTTTCTCCAGAATGGACGCTCCGAGTCATTTTTGGAAGACAACTCTTCACTTGTGTTTGTGAACATTTGTTAAATGTGCTGCTGGTCATCAGGACTCAGCACCATATCCAGTCTGTGTGGGTTCCTGCAGACTCCAAAGTCCAGGCTGTGCTCTTTACTGCCATCCCACCCTGCTGTCAGACTCTGGAGCAGGTAGCCTCGCACTCCATTAAACAAACACTGTGGCCCCTCACTTTCATTTGACATTTTATTTGGCTGTGACAAACGAGCAGCAGTTGGATTATAACATAATTTGTCTCCTCTTTATTACCGGCACAAAGGACACCATTCATTAATTATTCTGCCGTTGCCGCTCAACACTAACTGGAAAGGTCCCTCTTTGGACAGATGGTGAGGACAATGTTATTTATATCAATCAGTCCAAAATGTTCAGTGAGGATTACTATTCCTTGGACTGCTTTGATTTATGTCCCTGCACCTCACCCCGTAGCCAACCTCAGCAGCTCCTGCAGGGACACTTTAATCGAAAGGGAATTGAAAACAGGCAGACAACGTGTTTCGGCATGTTTATTTATACTTCTTGCTTTTTTTATGTCTTTGCTTCTTCGGCAAAGTTTCCTGTGTCATTGTTTGTATCAGTTTAGGGGGGATTTAAGTTGTTGTTTAATAGAGGAAGAAAAACCAACAAAAAGAAAAAAGAAACTCAATGACGACAATTTATCTTTTTTTTTTTTTACAATAAATCTCACATAGTGTTAAAGTCCTCAATATATCATGCATTCCAAAACAGATTAAGGTAATAATCAAATCAAATATTTAATGATTCATGATAATTATATTATTTTTAATTAAAAAGAAAAAAGTGATTTTTATTACTATTTATAATTGTAATAATTTTAATAATTTTATGTCTATTTATGTCTACAATGGTGTCAGACGGTGCTGATTTACACATACTGCTGAAAATGCAACAACTAGTTCTTTACCTGCAGAGGCAGAATGTACACGACTATGACGTGATGTTTGTACAGGTAAGATAATGAATTAAAAGTCTGCCGTTAGCTCTGGCTCTGACATGTCATCGTCACCTTTTCTGCTTTGCATGTTCACCAGTCCCAGTGTAGCACATTGTAGGTGAGTGGAGTCATTTCAGCATCTGTGCTGCAGAGGAAAAAATAGGTATTTTGTTACGAATACCATTTACGTGTTAATTAGTTTTATGCAAACTAGTGAAGATGAAAGAAAAAATATTTATAAATAATGAATCACGTTATAACTCATCCAGGGAATTCGTGCACCTTCCAATTAATTAACTATGTTCATGGGGAGTCAGAGGAGGGAAATGGTTCAGGCAGACTCCTCAGGTAGCTCTGTCTCAGTGGGAGAAAGAAATCAATTCTGATGGAAGCTTTTTGTTCTTGCTGCTCAGTCTTTAAATCTCAGATCAGGGCCAGCACTTGGAGACGAGAGGTAAATAACAATAAAACTGCAAGACAGGGAAATAAAAGCTGACAGGTGTGAGAACATCATTACGCACTGGCAGGAGTACAGCTGCAGACAGTGGGCAAAAATCAGCCTGACAGAAAACATGGGCTCGAGGTAAAAACCACAGCGAGTGCCTTTCCCGAACCGCCATTCTTCCAAACATTTGCCCATTGACTAGAAAAATCTCCCCCAGGCCCCTGATGGTCCCTGGCTCGGTATATCGAGGATGCCCAGACACTACAGCAACGCTCATAAAAACTCAATTCATCAAGAAAAGCGTAATTTGCTCCGAAACGGAAACGCGCCACAAAAGGGAATGGGGGGGCGAGCTTGTCAGGGAGACAGGTGGCTGGAGATCTCGCTCTGATACTGAGCGATATGAATAATAGATTCTGCTAAATGTACGCCAGGACCCGGCCTGTAAACACAGCTGCCTCCTTTCCCTTCCAAAAGAACAGCTTGGCTGGATGAGAAGCCCGACCGAGCGCTCTGCCTCCACCTGAGGACTGGGGGGAGTAGCGGGGAGGTGATTAACTAATCAAATGCAGGAGCTAAATAGGAGGTAAAGAGAAAGAAGAGACAAAGTGAGCAGAGAAATGGGGTAAGGAGAGAGGGGGTGAGGAGGAGGGTCAGTAGGTTTTGGCTTCAGCCTGAGCAGCACAAAGGAGTAAATTGATGCCAGTCCATAACAAGTGACATTTATTAATGACAGTCATGTAAATGCAGATGTTTGAATTTAAATATTGTTCATTTATTCCTTTTCTAAGACGTAATTCTTTCCAGGCGTAGAGCCAGTCTATGCTGTGGGCCGTGTTAGACCTGATACACTTGACAAGTCAATTACACTGGCCACATAGATATACAAGTAACTATTCAGGTCAATGGCCAATTAATGTAATCCTGTACGTTTGTGGGCTGTCAGGAAAATGCAGTTACTGCATAAAATGGTGGTGCTGCACCGATCGTTGAAGAATCATTATGGATCAGTACATTTTCAAAGTAAAATATTACTTTTAGATTTTGTTCTGTTTCTGTAAATATTTGCAGATTATTTTTAAATGATGAAAATAAATGGAAATGAACAGCTTTACTTCAAATTTAGTCAATTATTAATTATTCTTCTGCAGCATACTATGGCCCGATACCAAATTACCCATGGACCAGTGAAAGTCCTTGGACCAGGGGTTGGGGATCCCGGTCCTAGAAAACAGATTGTAGTTTGTTTTGCCTTACAGAGTGTATATTAAATTACCTTAATATTTAACTTATAAAACTCTTTAATATACATCTACTTAAATGAAATGCATCAATTTTATTTGATTAATTTCATTAATTCTGAAAAGGACCAAATGTAAGTCCTTAAACCGCTCCAGTTATTGCCGAGGCAGTGATTGGTGTTTGTCTTGGCAGAGACTTTTGCGAGCGACAATTCCACAGAGCGTCAGAGTCATATGTTGCCAGGAACATCGTAGCAGTTTACTCACCAGCGTGTGTGTACTTATGAATCATCACGTGCATCTCACTGTTGACTCACACTGGACTACATTTCCGTCACTGATGTAATTTTTCTGCGCCAGTCACCACCACCATCTACACCACCTCCTACACTGCAACAGTGGCTGCTCCTCTGCACATTTGATGACTCCCCAGTTGAAATTTAGGAGGGCTTTGCCCAGCCGAAGGTAATTAATTCTTCAATTAAAATGTTGTTAAACATTTTTAATGAATAATGGGCACCAGGGAATTGAACACAAAACTATGTTTAACCAGAAACAGAAAGACAACAGGAATGTTTCAAAGTTGGTTTCTTCAAATCTGTTCTTTGACCCACTTTTTTCTCCCCAAGTATCGCGCGGCTCAGAAATATAAATAAAAAATCAAATGTGACGTGTCTCCTGACACAGAGGAACTGTCCTTCATCTCAGGTGACTCCTGCTTCATTTGGCTGACTTTCTTCCTCTTTTTTCACTGCTGCCTAATTAGGGCACGAGACGGCACACAAACAACCTGTGATACAGAGCTGCTGTTGGAACATGACATTATGGTGCGGAGACGCCTTCGACTTAACCTAAATTGCGTTTGTAGTGAACGTAGACATGCACAGATGGTTGGGGGGAAAAGCCTATTTCAATTATTACAAAAAAAATATGTTTTTTTTTAATAATGTTTCTCCCTAGTTTATTGTCAGTGTGCTAAGAATGATATAAAATGATCAATACAATAGCTTTCTGGTTCTACTACTACAATAAATTACAAAATCTAAATCACCAAATTGTTCTCTGACAATAACAACAACAATATATTCTTGCACTGGAGACCTTATAGATACATAGTTTTGACAAAATGTCATAATATTGTGGCACAACATTAATGATGCATTGATCTTCATTGCCTCAGTATACGTATTTGCACACCATTTTTGGAGGTGTACAGCTCCACAAAAGAGCTGTGCTCCTGGTCATAATCAGCCATCAACAATACCATCACGATAGACCAGTGACATCTGCAGTTTTTAGGTTAATTTCTTTCATTTAGTGAGAAATTATTGGTCCCCAGATCTAAGTTGTCTCTACTTATTAAAAGAACATGCAAAATGAGTTTATAGTGCCCTCTGCAGGGTAGATAGCGAACCTTCATGCCCTTTATGTACAAACAAAAACAACCAAAAATCACTGCAGACCTTTATTCCCACCTGGTGTATGCTGAATTAATCCTTTATATCCTATCCTAATCCTAATTTCTTTAACATTGCCTGCTTTTCTATACTTTTCTTTAAAAAAAAGTCAAAGTCAACCGAATGAAAGAGCCCTTCTTCAACAGCAGGTGTGAAACATTGAGCTGCATGTTCTTAAGCTGCAACGTTAGCTAATCATGAAGTTAGTTTAGGGAGCCTCACTCCATTACTGCTCTGCACTCTGTAGGTTTTCTGGCATTGTTCTCTCAATTACAGACTTGTAAATGTGTTGCTTGCTTAATCACCCAAAAACTAGCCCCTAGGATTTCCCCTCTTAATGCTGCCCCATTAAGAGGGGCCATCAAAACAAAAGATCTGCCTCTAATGGCAATAATCCCTCACTTCTGTCACACTATAGCCAAACTTGTATCTTAAATGAGCGATGATGAATGAGAACAGGCCTTTCAGTCAAAGATCTTTATTACTGGTGATTAATGAAACAGCAGTGCCCTGCACCAGACTTGGACCGGGGCGTATCACTGTCAAAACCAGTCCATCCCAAGTGTGTTTAACTCGGCCCAGCATCTCTGGAAGTCAGATCACTGCTTGTAATACTAAAGGTGGGGGCTAGGGGGGGCAATAAGAGCTTATCCAAACAAGCTCATTAGCACAATTAGCACTTGTTTCCTGCCGATGGACCCCTGGAGCGCTCCTAAAGTTTGACTACACACTGTGTTGACTCAGATTATGACTCACAGCACTTGGGGGGAGGTGCAGAACAGCTGCTTTTATGGGCCAGAAACAATCTTGAAGCAGGTGGTGCTATATGGAGCGTTAGTAGGAAATTTGGATCTTATAATAAACTCTGACAGTGGCCTCTTGGCTTTTTCTGGAGCGTCTGTAAAAGAGTTGTGCAATAAAAGGACAAATAAAAGCTCTGCTAAGGAGAACCATATCTTATTAGAAGTTGTCAGAATTCAGCTCACAATCATCAATGACTCATTAGAAAGAAAACAACGTATACAGCGCTAATGATTGTAGGCCAACAACAAAGGACAGGTACATCAGTATTGTCAGTATTTCAAAATGAACAATATTTAGAAATGATATAAGTGTGAAAAAACTGCATCCATTTAATAAAGGAACCTATTCAGCTTCAAGGCCAGTCTTCTTGACAATTATCATCCAATTATCTGGAGATACTAAAATCTAAAATGTAAATGTTCTCCATGTGAGTTCTTTGAACTGAAGCTGTCACTCTCTCCAAAACAAGCTTGTGCAACCATTAGGGTGCAGCCTGGCAGTATAAACCCTCTAACGTTGAATTCCTCTTAATTATATATGGAAACCATCATATTCCCAAGGCAGGCTGGTATATTTAAAGAACCCAGAGTCCTTCCACCACTTCTTCTCTCAGGGATCTCATACTTAACAGGATCTCTGCTCTTAAGGGAGCCTTCTCTGGGTACCAAGAAGGGACTGAGCCAATCACAACTCCAGCCGCTGCAGTTATGCCAATGCCTCTCTCCAACATGCTAGCTCATTACATGTATTTGTGAGGTACCTTCTGCAGACGAGCGTCTCAGCAGTGAACAGTTTCTCTGTTGGTGATGGATGTGCAGGGACATTTGAAATGCAAACATCTCTAAAAATATGACCAGTTTGGAATGCTTTATTACCTTAAAGCCAGTTGTTGGAATCCCTGGCACTAATTAATTAAAATTTCATATGTGAGCCCTTGGGTTACATGTCCTAGTTGTGCTTTAAAAAGTATTCACGTTAGCATTGGGAATTTTGCTGGAAAACGGGTGAGACGGTGCTTTTCTCCTGTCAGTCACGTGCCGCACCTCTGTTTCCAACATTTAGTTTCGGCTCTGGTTACGGCAGCTCAGGTCTGTAGCTCTAGAACAGGGGTGCCTAATAAGTAGCTTGCGATCTACTCGCGAAAGACATGCAGAAGACATGATGGTAGAACAAGAGGAGTAAAAATTAAATTATAACCATATTTTAAGGTATATAATAGTGACCATACACTGTAATAATTGATTCATATTGTGCCATACATCTACATTAGGCTCAAAACTAACAATTAATGGTAAGAAGTATTGTATGTATTGGCTAGCTTCAGTATAACGTTATTAAAAAAAAGAAACAAATAGACTTGTTACACTCAGAATTATTGGTCTTGTTTAAAAATGCATACATTTAGTTGTATTCATAGTAAAAAATATACTGTATTGCTCTCAGAGAAATACATTTTAAAATATGTGACTTTGTTGTGCTCTCTCTGCT
This sequence comes from Cynoglossus semilaevis, assembly GCF_000523025.1. Lineage (NCBI taxonomy): Eukaryota > Metazoa > Chordata > Actinopteri > Pleuronectiformes > Cynoglossidae > Cynoglossus > Cynoglossus semilaevis. The sequence goes on from NC_024320.1 coordinate 12,258,723, forward strand.
AAGAAGGTTCCCGAGCCCTGGTATAGTGTATGCACACCTAGGTCTCCACTCAGAGGCTCTCTGCTTCAGACGCTTTAACAAGTGTTACCACTGACAGGTTATGAAGCAGATTGGTTAATTGCAAATGAATGCGCACACCCTCATTCCATTAGGCATAAATAATTTGGCCACTTGGGTACGCGCCTCCCAAATTACAAATTCTTTTTGTGTCTCAAATTACCTATTCTTTTTGATGTTGCCTTAAGTTGATTAACGAGCTGTGCGCCACTAGCCACTGGCTTTTTGCAGGTTTTTCTGTCTGTTTTCACTTTTTAATAAGATGAAAAAGTTTTTCAGACGAGCCGCAGATTTAAATGTTTGTGTTAAAACGCAGGGGTAGCGCCACTCTCCTCCCCAGCACAGATGATAATTTATGCAGTTATTCCCAACTTGTTCATTCTCTGTTTGATTGTGCACAGTCTTTCTTTCAACCACCCTGTATGGTATTCACTTGGCCATGCTGGATAAATATTTAATTCTGTGTTGGTGGACGACCTGCTTTGTTTAAATACACACAAATACACAAACAAAAATATTAAGAGGAAAATACATAATCTTTAGCTGCATGTACATTTAAAAAATAATAACAAAAGTACATTATTATTATTATTATTATTATTATTATTATTATTATTATTATTTGATGCATGCCACTGTATACCTACCAAACACTGTTAAATAAAGTACAAAAAAAAATCAAAAGTACAAACACTTTAAAATTGAATTGAATACAAATAATTTAGTTTGATGATCTAAGCAGGGTGCTGGAGTAAATAGATCTTTTTTAAAACTGAGCATAAAGGTCTCTAAAGGGACATACTGTATTATGGTTAATAATTGCAAGACAGGTCACAAGATCAAAGTCCTGCATTGTGTCATTATTGTGCCAGAGCTGAGCACTGGCTATTTTTTGGGTCTGTACACCTCTGACACAAGTCATTCTTTAGTAAAACATAACTCACTTTTAAAGTTTATAAACTACGATATAGTTTTAAATAACTGTTTTTTATAAGTTCTGCTGCCCACCCAGCCCTCGCCTTATCTTTTTGGAGGGTTGGGACAGAGCAGCTGACAGACATTGGACTGCAAATCTTAAAAGACTCAAAACATGAGACGCACTGTCTGGTAGATCATTAAGGATCATATCATCATTGTCCTCTGAATTCATTATTTTGTTTGTTTTTTTATACTCGGCTCCCGACTTTCTTCATTCTTTACCTTCTGTCTCTATGGTCTTTAGATTATTTTCTTCTTTTGTTTTCTTTTCAAAATTTGAAAAAAAAAATATTTAGACTTAATGACATTGTTTTGAGTAGAGGCCGTTTTGTGCAGCATTCAAGTGTGTGACAATCATGTGAGTTTTGCCCTCTTTAATTTCTTCATCACTTGATTTCACAATGCACAAATAATAACCTGCAGCCATGGCAGGAGGTTCTACGAGGCTAACAGCTCTGCCCAGACTGTGTGTCATCAGTGTGCACGGCTGTCACTATGACATGTTAATGGACTGAATGTCTCCGCTGTAGTTCTCCGTAATGTGGACCTTATATTGTGAAGCCTATTCAGATTTATTGGTCATCAGTAAATATATAAATATTAACTTGAATTATATTTGTGTGTTTTTTGTTTTTTTGTATTTAATTTGGAGGTTAATCAGTTCACACCGCCATGATCAGATCAAAGTTTGTTTACAACAACAGTCAGATGACTTGTGACTTGGCTCGTCATAGGAAGTAGAATCCCCTCAGGTATCTTTTAGAAGCACTTAAATCAGTTGGCCTTTTATATAAAGGTTAAGAAAAATAAATCAAAAACACTGACTTGACCACGTGCCCTAAAGAGCCGCAGTTATATGAACTGCTAAGGACTTTTTATACGCCTTCTGTTTCTGTTGAAGATTTGTACATTAGCACCAGAGCTGGGTTTGTAAACAAGACTTGTTGTGATTGTGTATCTGATCACACTTCTGTCTGGTTTCTGAAGTTTTGTGATCCTGAAGCCTCTTTTGTGAATTCAAGGTGTAAAGAAGTTAGTACAAGTGGTTAGCAGGAACATCACTGTTTCCTGGGTTCGGTTCTGGGTCTTTCTGTATGGTGTTGCTAACGCTCTGCTAAACATACCAAACATGAGATAGTGATTTAAAATGAAAAGTATTCTTCAAACTTAAGTGGGAGGGTAAAAATGGCAGTTTGTGACTGGAATTTGTTGTTTACTTTTTACTGTGTGCGTTTTTGTTGATTTTTGTCAGTTTTTTGGTAAGAATCTATTTGAACCAGATAAATATCAATGCCGCAAACAACAACAGTGCTCTGTGGATCACCGAGGATATCGTGATAACCAAACCCTTCTTCTCTTAGTACGTCGGAGTAAACAGCTCAGTGTAATGCCTCATTTTCTATTAAACTCTACAAATTGCAATTCTCAACGTATTTGGAAACTAGCTGGGGAAGTGGATAATATAAACCACTCAGTTTGGGCTTGTGTGAGGATTTAATTTCCCTGTTAAAATGCAGTGCAGCTTTTGCCATCAAACTCCCAAAAGGTGTGATATTGAGCAGACCCTCTGTTATCCTCCCTCTCACCCCCCTGCTGAGCGAGCCGGCATGTCGTCTCCAGGTTGCAGCAGCCCTAATTAAAATGTCCTTCCTCATTATCATCTATTGCCCTATGTATTTTGGAAAACAACTGCAGTGCTGCGGAGCATTGGCAGCGGTGGCGACAGCAGCCAAATATAGACATGTGACACCGGTCTTTAGCCCCCGTCAGATGGTCCCAGTCTGACATGAGAGTGAGAAAAGTGGGGCAGCACTGAGGCTCCCCAGTGAACGCTGGACCACAACTCAAACACACTTTAAGACCCACACACACACACATGCACTCACACATACAGGCCCACAGATGGCCAGTGTCCCATTGCAGGGTACATGAGCTACAGGAAACCAAAAAAAAACAAAAAACACTCAACTAACCCAAACTTTCAGTCCTTCCTGTGTAAATTATTCATCAATAAGAATGTGTCAAACTTTAATAATTGTTCGTACTAGAAACGATTGTGAAAAAACACTGAGACTGAATCACACCTCCAAACTATCATTCAACACATAACACCATCGCCTGGATGGTGTCACATCATGAGATGATAGTCTGTGCAAGTCTTTGACCCAGTGTTGTAAAAAGAAAAATAATAATTTTAGAGACTTAAGAATCGCTGATGTGCAATGGCCAGTAAATGACCCTTAACATTAAAGTTTTAGGTTAAAAATATCTCGAAACAGGAAAAGGACTTAATAACGCAACATGTTGTCATCAATCATTCATTGGCCAACCTGGGCACTGACAGCCAATAAATGATTCATCGGAACATATTGCCTTCCATGAATCTTTATTGCAAGTTTTATTATTTCTAGGAGCCTGTGCTGGAGCAAAAACACTCAACCCCTTTAAATTCCAGTTTGCATTTTTATATCCAAGGCTTAAAATCAAGTTTCACCCACTTGACAGACAGATGGACAGATTGAGTCAGGCAGACAGGCAGACATACAGGCATGTCAGAGGAGGGCACGTTGCCGGCTGGCGTGGCAGGAGAGCGGGAGCATCTGCCAGGGGGTTTAAGGAGCAGCCATGGCTTCTGTGAATCAAGATCTTCTCCTGATGCTGATAGCAGGGCCACAGTGGTGCCAACGGGTCAGGGGAATCACAAATGGTCGGGAATATAATCAGCTAAAAGGGCAGAGTTATTGAAAACCATCTGACATTGTGCATGTTTACCATACCACTGCGCTAAAAATAACTTGTTTTGTTGTGGCAGAAGTTGGTTAAAAAAAAAGAAGATAAAGATAAAGTCAGTTTTAACAACCTAAAGGTGAATGTTTGGGGATGAAAAGGAAAGTCTGATGTTGCACTGTTTCCAAAGAAACAGAAAAAGAACAGAGTATTTCACTCTACCAAAATCCCTATATGTGGCTGCCAGAGCTTGTCTGCTGAGTGTGTCTCCTCCCTGCTGGTTATCTATGGAGAGTCACAGAATCCTGAGTGGGCCCGCGGGGTTACCAAACACTGCCATGGCCCATTTGACCACAGGGGAGGCCTGTCAATGGCCCAGATAGTTCTGGTAAATTTTTTTTTAGCATTGCTGTTGCTTCTGTCTTTTACATATTCAGACAGGGAATGGAATATGAGGGGACTCCCTTTGTTCTGGCATGCGTGTGCTAGTTTTGCAAGGGCAAGGGCCGCAAGTGCGCCTTGAAGTGGAGAAAAAAGCTGGAGGTATATATTCAAAACACTGAGGAGAGAGGAAAAGAGAAGTAAACAGGATTAGTGTTATCAGCTACACTTGCAAGGGAATGCACACACACACACACACACACGCACACTCTATTTCTTTTTGAGGGTGCACATGCATACGGTCACATAAGGAATTGCAAATGAAACATGAATAAGTAAAGCAATAAACCATTCTCCTGATTCTGGTCTCAGGCAAAGAAATATTACTCCTGCTTGGACCACAGGAGCAAATAAGTCTGTTTCTTGATTGAAGACGTCAAGCCAGATTCAGAATGCAATGATAATTGACCTAAATGCTTTACTTCTGTGAGGCCGGTGACAGCGACACATGGCTCATAATGCCATGAAAGTGTGGAAGGTGAATATGAGGGAGGCGCCCATGCTTCAGTTTAAAGCAAACAGACGATCAGTTAAGATGAAAAAGCGCATTTGACATTTAAAATGTCAAGAAAATGAGCATCGGTCCTGCGTTTTCCCCCGTAGTGTTTTGAAGAATGAACGTGATTTTCTGAAACTTGTTTCCATCGTGTCTTCTGAATATCAGATATCAGAGACACTGTTATATGTGAAAAACCGGCCCCCATCCCATCCCAGTTTTCTTCATCCCTTCCCCACCCCCCACCACACAAGTGGCGGATGGTGCTAAATTCCAAAAACATCATCCCCTCCATGCCGAGTTCAGGAAGTTGATTTATAGACAGTGCTCGCGGAGTTAATTGCAGTGCATGACACCAATCAGTCTTTAGCGAGGTTTCTAAGGCGAGCGGGTTATTGAATAGACACCCAGTGAAAACAAACAAACAAACAAACATATTCACATCTCCTGTATTTATTTATCAATGTTTTAGATTGCGCTCTGCCTCCGAGATTGCCTCCTTTTTCTGCCCAAGATTCAATAAGTTGACTGAACATTGTCAGCACCAGGGCCTCGCTTTATATTGGCGCTACCAACAAATCTGTCTCTGGGAAAATGGTAATGTATGTGTTAAGTATGCCCGTGCGATGCAGACCCCCCGCTCTCACCCGGCCCTCCCTCACTGGATACTCGAGAGTTGTTCCCCCACAAAACGATCATGGTTGTGTTTCAGATCATTCATCTTGATTGTTCAGACAGAAATGCTTTGATAATGATCTGCAGGAGTCGGTCTTCAGAAGTTTGTCAAAAGAAAGAAAAAAAAAACAAACACTAAATGTCAAATCCCCAGCAGTGGTGTCACATGAGGGTGTCTCTCTCTCACACACACACACACACACACACACACACACACACATCTTGGCTGATGATATTGATGGCCCTCCTTACCTCCTGTGTTCCTCTTTGATATAATGCACAAGGTTTAAGAGCATACAGCTGCAACTGTGTGTGTGTGTATGTCTTTACATGTGTATGAGGTAGGAATTCAATTAGTGTTTATAAAAATACTTCC
>NC_024320.1:12264531-12278544 GCF_000523025.1 Cynoglossus semilaevis
AAATTGGCGAGCGGAGCATACGTATACATCGTCACGTGGCGCCACACTGAAAACGGCTTTGTTTACATTCGCCGGTTGGATACATTGGATTATACTACATTTGCTTTTCTCTCATTTGTGTTTTTTTGGAGGTGGGGCTTTTTGTCCTTCATTATGGCTCTCAAGACTTTTCTGATGTTTTTATGTCCTAGATTATAATGGCCCCATTGTGTCAGTGTAGATGGGTGACATAGGTACTTGTGTACGTATAGGTGAGTTCCAACTTATGGCAAAAAGTGACTGAAAAGTGACCATGTACGTATTGTTCATTGAAGATGACTCACTTGGTAGTTATTGTAATATAAAGTTTCTGTCAGCTGTAGCTGTAGCTGTAGCTGCTCCTGTCTCACCTTGTCCCCTTCCTACTGTACAGTATATTGTTATACTCTCTCCCACCTGGATAATAATAAGGTCCAATGTTGTAAATTTTAAATTTTCTTTTTATGTCAAGCATTAACTAAAAACACCAAAAACAGACAATATTTGTATTCAAACAAGTGCAGAAAAAGTGAATCCACTGCCTCAGTACATCTGTGAACCATCACACAGTGTAACTCCATCATCATTGTTGGCATCGTTATCTCACACCTATAATCACGTAATGTTCAAACCTAATGACACGACAGGTTCCTCTACTTTGAATACATTAAACCAGAACACAAATCTGAACTGGCAGGTACTAAATGCGTAAACAAGTGAATTTCCTCTTTAATATGCTAATTAGGTTTGGCTCAAATCTGTGTGCATGTGTGGGTTGTGTTTGTGTGTGAACGAAGGCACTTCACAACCCGCCCCCCCCCGCCCCCCCCCCAGTCACTGTATATGTATGAGAAGCCTCTGTATGCTTTTGAGGCTTTTAAATGAACCTTTGGCTTTGACAGAGACTGTACCGTGACCTTTAAGGAAAATTGTCACAATATGCGGGAGGAATGAAAGGAAAACCGAAAAAAGGGTTCAGACAACATTTTGTCCTTCTCACTTCAAAATGAATGTCACTGTCAGGAATGGTGAATTTAAGCCGATTGTTACATGGTTGTCGTCAATCTGTGCCCGCGTGTCCACAGTGTTTGGTTCTTCTCCACATATGGCCTCAGTGGCAATTCCCACTGCCCATCACTGCCACTGACAGCCTCCCCCAGCTTCCTGGCAGGCAGGCAGGCTTACATTTAGTGCTGGTACAAACATGGAGCGACCCTCCCTTTGGCTGACGTCCAAACTCTGTCTTGCATCTTCTGGGAGAACAAGGGGAGAAATGGAACAACTGGTTTTAATGAAACAATTACAAGACACTAATTATTATGTTAATGTTTTGCTACTATCATCAGCCACTGCTAACAGCCTCCTGCACCTAGAGGTTCAGAGACTGCTGCACACGTGTGTGTGAGTGAGTGTGTGTGTGCGTGCGTGTTCTTTCCAGCTAGGTGAGAAGACGGACATTTTTCACCAGGCGGCCCTGTGTTTCACAGGAATGTGTTGAAATGTAAAAAGGGCCACAAAGCGCCGGCTGTTGTCATTGAATGTCAGGTACATTAATTCCCATAATGCTCAGCGCAAATAAATTAGCAGCAGGGTTGCCAGTGAAAAGCCATCAGTTTTAGGTGTATGTGTGTGTGTGTGTTTGTTCAACATGGGGGCGGGGGAGTGAGGGGCCCAGGAGACAGGCCTGGAGGCGAGAAGACACGAAGGCACAAAACACACACAGAAATAAAAACATGCATCATGCAGACATATGAATACACACATGCAAACACATGCATCACAGGCCATCGCTCCTTCCACATGCTCATGATGAGCTGCAGTTCACTGGGGGTGGCTATTGTTAACGCAGCAGCAGCAGCAGCAGCAGCAGCAGCTGTATGTCTGTATCTTCATGTGCACTTATTTTTTTTTAAATAAAATGAACTTAACTTAAAATGTCAGATATCAGTGGTTTAAAATTCTTTAAAACACCAAGACATGTGCAGAAATATTTTATCCAAACATTGTTACATTGTAATTAGAAATGGCAGAAGCGTATGTGGATGCTCCAACTTATACCCTGTCTTTATACCTCACTGCAAATGTTTTTCAACCTTGGGGTCATGACCCCACATGGTGCTGTCTGGAATTCAAACGGGGTCATCTGAAATGTGTAGTTATTGATTAAAAAAAAAAAAGCAGATTTTTTTTTTCAACTAATTATTATTCTTGTTAAACAAATATAACAAAAACATCACACGAAACTGTATTCGTTCCCTTTCATGAATATAAATTTGAAGTTCATATAAAAATTACAAATATATGATCCATAAATATGCTACTAAAACGTTTCTGGGGTCACCAGACATTTGTGATGTCATATGGGGTCACATGCCAAAAAAGTTTGGGAACAATTGCTTTTGTGTGTTAACTTACTAAATGATTAACTTCCCATATTTTTAGTCCTACTTTGAAACAACAAACAAAAACATATTTAGATTTGAATGCATTTCTAAGAACATATAGTATGACCACATTTGTATATTCACCTTTTTTAACTCGTGTGGACAAACATTTTAGAGTCTTATATTTATGGATGCAACTTTTTGTGTCCTTACACTGGGTGACATTTGTTTTCCGTTGCCTCTTTCTCAGCCAGGTCTCCCTTTGAACCACAGTGTTTTCTTCTCGGTAGGACTACCTGGCTGAATGATGGGTCAAAGAAAGGAGTAACAAAGTCCCAGACTGTCTGCCATAAGTCAGTGAATGAGGTGATTCATGAACAGTGGGCACCAGGTCTTGGCTTGGACTCTTTGATTGAAACCTGTTAAGCCTGAATTACTAATTTCATTACATGGTGTCAACCCACACTGAGCGGCTCCTAAAGGGCCCGCTTTGAACTTTTAGGGCTCAAACAATGACACGGGCAAGACAGGGGCCTGATGCGAGTGAGATGGGTTGGTTGAAAAACATCCCTCCCACCCCTACTAGAGAAGGGACAAAGTTTTTTCTATTTTTTTTTTTTTTATAACAGCAAGTCTGTCAAATATTTTGATACGTCCCACACACCATGGTGCAGCTCCTCCTGGGCTCTTTGCCTTTCAGCAGGGAAACAATTGACTTTCTTCACGTTCGAGTCATTTGCCTCCCCGCCTACAGGCAAAACCTTTCATGAAGAGCCATGGCTTGCCATTGCAGCTGTTCTTCTGGGGTTCTTCCCATGGACACCGTGGATAAAAAACCTCTTTGAGGAAGCTACTTTAGTCTTGTAGCTTTGCAGGTTTCTCTCACTCTTTCTTTTTTTTTTTTTTTTTGGCTTGTGAGAAACATTGGGGCCAGAGTTTCTTTGTTCAACTAGAGTTGGCCTGTCTCACTCTGATTTTTTTTTTCATTTTAAATTTTTTTCTTTGATAACTTGGCAACCAAAAGGTTAGTCCAATACAAAGTCAACTAATCATTTTATTTAAAATAGGCCCAGACACATGCAGATGAACTAGGCATCTTTTCTGGCTTGTTTCTTCGAAGTGTTATTCATAAACAAAAATAACCATATGAAAAGGTCAAATCGTTCCCATATATCCCATATATAAGTATGTGGTGGTTGGCTGTATTTTCTCATTTTCCTCTTGTTTTACAAACGGCTGATGCTCACTGGAATACATTACATTATAGATTATATACATTATTATATAGATTATATTATATTAACTACAGTTCAAATCAATAGAACAGACAACAGCAAACTGTTAGCACTAGTTAGCAGAGTTCGCAAGATTACGTAAACTTGAGATAACTCAGTGCTTCTCAAAGTGTGGCGAGGGCCCCTAAAGGGGGATGGAAACATGACAGGTTGGGCCTGACAAACGGAAGGAAATTCTTAGGGTTCAGGTGATGATGGCAAAATTGCAATTTTATTTTTTATTTTTTTGAACTTCGTGTTGTTTGATGTTATTGGTTTTTATTAATTATATAATATGACATTTTTTGGTTTTAGTTCAGTAAATTTGAAAGGAATTTGTCAAGATTTTGGTTCAGTAATAATAATAATATGGACATAAACAGTCAATTCAAATGGTTGCATACATTTCTTTTTGTCATTTAACTTTGAATGGTGTCAACTTCAAAGGGAGCAAGTCATTGTCAGATCCACAATTTTTGCGGCAGTGTAAGTCTTGTCTTGTCGTGGTGAAACGTTCACAATGTGTACCATGAAGGTAACTTTGCAAAGTTTATTGCAGAAAGACTGGGCAAATGAATATTCATGAAAAATTACCCGAGCTTACCGTGCCTGATAGTGGGCTCTCTTTCTGCTGCTGTATTAGGCCTGTTACGGAGATGAAAGGCCCACTAACCATCCCCACTTCCTCAGACTTATAGTGGCACACAATGGCCAACCAGCCACTCAATTAGTCTCCCATCTTAGAGTGACTGTTTGACAGGTCTAGCTAATTGTTAATCCCGCCATAACTGTTTCTCATAGTAATTAATCATGTAACAAAAGGGCTCTCAGTGAGGCGACCCTACCAGTGCAGATGTGTGTCAAACTGAAAAAAGGCTGCGAGGAAAAAACATTACAAAAGGTTGACCAATTTACAGCTGAGGTCGATTAACAAATATTTAATCTTCATTTGCGACACCTTAGCCACCGTGCGCTTCAGCATCACTGGGTTTTCGCCGGATGTAAACAAGTGCATGCGTGAGATCTCCTGGCTTATGTAAATGCAGCTCCATGTGAGCCCCACATGAACGGGTTGTAGGGGTCAAGTACCATTCATCATGAGATGGAGTGTCATTTTCCTCACTTCATACGCAGGCAGCTGCTTAAGAGGAGCCAGAGAAAAGAAGGTATTCTTTGAGGGGGAAAGAAAAGGCAGGGCCGAGCACAATCCAGGCTTCAGAGAGAAGATGGTGGGGAGGTAGAGGGGGGGTTGAATAGGAACACAAGGTGCCACTGTGTCAGAATTTAAATGTGAGCACAACCGGTGATGTCATTCACCTCCCCAACCCCACCTCAAGTCATAAGACAAGCCACATTCCTGGGAAACGGGAAGAGGACACAAAGAGCCACCGTGTTTTTCAGTTTAGCAATAATGACTCATTTCTCTGTGACCCATTAGTGATTTTCCTGCCTCGGTGTGTCCAAATGATGATTAATATCTGTTTTCTATCTCCGTGCCGAATGGTCGCAGCAGAAAACAAGAGAAACTCTTGTTTGTACGAAAGAGGAATCCTCGCCTCCAAGGCTATGGGACCTCATAAAGGCCAAATTGGATAATTTGAGGGGAAAATGGATCTAGGTCATATCTCATTTCCATCTTTTTTTTTTTTAAGATGCAAAGATAGTCACGCAAGAGTGCTGGTGTCCATGAGACCTTTCTTGACCACCAGAGCAAAGTCAGAGGTTACGGCCAATTCACCTCATTCAACGCCTCTTAAAGGTCTTTGTGATATTCAGACGTGGAACCAAACATCAGCAATTCAGTTAATGTGGCGAAATGTGACAGGAGCTGTAACTTCTACACACAAAAAAGAAGAAAACCTGACATAATGTGCAACAACACAAAAGCCTCCCAGGATCTGCTGGCTGTCCCACCAACCAATCCACCTCCAACACTTCTGGAAAAGACCAAAGCACAATGCGGCACACAAAAACAGGCAAACAATAAACAGAAACAGTGGGAATCCTTCACTAATTTGACTTCCTCCACAGGTGGTCACCAGCTGCTTACGAACAGGTTAGCGCTCCACAGTGGAAGACTCGGCAGTTTTTATTTCATGTGGAACAATGGGCAACTGCTCCGGTCCCAAAACCAGAAGGTTATTTCTCTCTTCGTTTTTTTTTTTTTTTTTTTTTCTTTTTTTATTTGGCATTGCCTGGAGGTAAAATAGCATTCCACTGCAACAGACAGTGAAGTCTTTTGTCCCTGCATTTCTGCTCAAAAATAGGGGCTATCAGAAAAATCCCCTCCCTGTCTAAGTTCACATGATTCAATGAGAGGCCTGTGTTGTCAGCATCAGGCCTCTTCTTTTTTGGTCTATTCATGTCATACACCAGACGGAAAGACCCGACTCCACCGATGACCAGAGGCCTGCTTTTGCTCATCAAACAAACAACAAACTCTGCAGAACATTGAGGGAATTTACGTCATAATTAGAACGATGTTCATGCTGAATTCCGCCTTAGGTAAGCCTAATCGAAATGCAATCATAGTTCATGCTAAGATGTAAAAGTCCCTCTAATCTGCTGCGGTCATACCTTTGTACACTGTTTGTCAGACAGCTGTAACAACCACAAGGGTTACATATAAATAAATTCCGCCTTTGTTCTCCGCACATGGTCATGTTGTGAAACTAGTCTCCAATAACGGAGGAAATGAGAGACATCTTCCAGGCAAAACCTTGTTGTTTCTAGTTCTTTTTCTGGCAAAAAGCTGATAACTGACCACCAGATTAAAACAAATAATTATTACAGAACACCTGCAAACACATAAGTTCCTGTAAGTACTGACTATCCTGAATGTGTATTTGTAGACATGCTGTAAACCTTGGCTGATTGACAGTGCACCTCTTTAAATAATCCATGACACTAAATTGGGGATTTTTAAATTTCTGGCATATGCAGTAAAGTGAACAACAGTTATTTTATGCAAATCAATTATTCTATTGTCCAAGACAGGACAGAAAAGTTGAACTGATCATTGAAAGGGCCTTGGACAGCAACAGTTTGTTTTGGCAGTGACAAAAACAGTGGTTGCTGGAACTCGTCGTGATCACTGGACTACGGTAGCGTCCACGTTTACTGGTTTTTAATACTGAAAACCTCAAATCTTTGAGAACCAAAAACAATAAGTGAATGTATGAAACGTAACCCAATCCAAACAGTTTTAGGAAGGAAAAAAACATATTTCTATGAATGTTGCAATAAATCAAATCCATACTTCACACTGCATTATCAGGAATATTAATGCAGCAATCCAACGTGAAGAGCAACAAAGTGAAAATAGCCAAGCTCATCACCCGCTTACATCTTGGCATCAGGATCAGAATCAACTTGATTGGTCAACTTTGAGTGCACATACGAGGAATGTGACTCCAGCTTTTCATAGCATAACTGCTGGCGAACCTCTAACAAGAGTGTATTCCTGCTTAAGCTGTTGAGAAGATTTCTGTTAACACTTTTTATCATTATACACCACATATTTTCAACATGTAAGATAGATATAGAACAGAGGAAGGCTTCGTGTAGAGATGGGCCTGGAATAGAGTTCTATGAAGACTGTTATACGGCTGTTCCGTATTTTACATTATCACCATGCTACTTAAAGTTCTGTAAAATTCCTTTACCAATGTTTTCAAAGACAACGTCTTTGGTGGAAGCTCTCCTTTGTAGTCACTGTTGATATTTAGATGTGTTGCTAATTCACCTGCACAAAGCAAAACTTACAATTACTCATTCAGTGTTTCAAACTTTCATATGTCCCTCAAACTTGACCTTGATGTCAACTAAGGGTGTCAGGAAAGTCATGATTTGGTACCTCGAAAAGAAATGCAGATGCACAAAAAATTGAGTAAATAAATATATATATTAGGTGTTGCACGATTTATAGTCCACTATTATGTAAGTATTTGTAAAGAACATTCTGTACAAACCAGTTACACATACCGTTACTGCCCCGATGTCAGCCCTCCCTCATAATCAGGGTTGCCGCCTTCTACTCTGCTATAAAAACCCAACTTCCATGTTGAACTTTGTCTCACGTCCCTTCATTTGAACTTCATCCGAGGTTGTTTTTGTTGTGAGCGGGCGTTTGTCAGAGAGGATAAATAAAAGGTTACCTGGTGGCTGAACGTGAGCTGCTTCACAGCCGCAGATTTATCCACACTGATGTTTTGATGTCACCACTGGCTCCTCCAGGCGCTTTGCTGTTGTAACGAACCAAACCCCAATCAAATCTTTGAAGTAGTCATGTATGCCTAAGTGCTGTCTACCTTAATGCTAAATAATTAGCAGGCAAGCGTTGCTCACTGGGATTGCTACCTCAGGGCTAAACTTGCTTTTTCTGCTTTGATCATTACATTAATTAAAACTGGCTTTCTTGACAGGTTGGGGGCTAAAAAACAGGTAGGTGTCATAAGCACCTCAGCAGAGACAGAAGCACCTGGTGTGTGAGCGCTCTCCAGCTGTCAGCGACGATGCCTAAAGAGTCAGACGGCGGTAGCATTAATTCGAACCGATGTCCCAAAAGGGAAGGGGAGCAACTCAATCGTAACACAACCTCGATTCTATAGTCTGGAGGCGGGTGAGAGGATGTAGCTTTGCAACAGCTTTGGCCAGAGGAGGAAAGAAGTCATGTTTGTCAGACCTCAGTGTCAGCTCACGTCATAACCAGCGCCTGGGGGACAAATTAGAAGTGTGTTTCCAGAGATGTGTCAAAAGCAGTCTTGGTCCACATCACAGCAGAGAAACTGTGCAAAGAAGGACCTGAACCAAAGTCAAACGCCAGGAGAAGTCGGCGTAGAGGTTCACCTATGATTTATTCAAAGCAAAATGTCTCCAAATGATGAATAATTACACAACGGTGCGTTCATGTATAATCTCTTAATGTATTTATTCATGAGGAGGTTAGTGAATCTGTAAACACAACATGAAAGAAGCTCCTTACGTCTTCAGTTAATGTTACCACACTACACCAGGTAGTTGAACAAGCTCACCAACTGGCATCTCTTTCCTTTTTTCCACCTACATTATAATTATTTAGGGATTTAGTATACTTGTTTGGTTTTGTTTTTAAACATTCTTGCTGAATTATCTGCTAAATTTAAACCTGTGTTGCTACCCAACACTATCAATGTTTCCTCAGTGTTGGATCAATGAAGTGCAATCTAATCTAAATTCAATCTAATTTAATCTAAATGTCATGCAAAAAAGGCAGAGGTCACAATATTACTGTAAATGACTATTGGCTGTTATTATCGCCTAGTCATTTCTTTTTCAGACTTTAGTTTTGCTGCACTTTAAAAATCTGTAACAATGTTGCTGTAAAATTGCACTCCTTTACTGTAGAAAGTTACATTCTCTGCTGAGATGTCTCATAGTGGATGATTTTTTTTGTAGATTACATCTATTAGATCTTGTTTTGTTTTTTTGTTTTTTTTTCTAAAGAAAAAAACGATTTCCTGCCTCAGCCTAAAGGCCTTTTCCTCCACATCCTTATCCAGCGTCCCACACCATAAAGTCTTCAATAGTAATTAGTGTCTTCAGTATGTTGAACCAACCCACATACCTGTTTAATCAAACCACTTTCTGGGCATACATTCAACCTTCAAAGCCTATGTTTGAAAGAAGTTTGAAAAAAAAAAAAAAAACGTGCACGCTCAAAAGCAAGTTGTCTCTGAAGCTCCTTTTGATCTAGATCATTAACGTTTTGGAATCAGAAGTTAACATGAGGCCCTGGTTTTGTTGGCGCACTCCTGGATCCATTTCTGTGCAGTGGAAGTTGAAGATGTTTGGAAAATTGCTCCGATTATAGTGTTCATGTGCCATTTGATACCGGTTCCAAGAACAAGGGGAGCCGCAGCCAAACCAGACTACACCAATAAGAGCTGGCGGAACTGTCCGTCCCTTTCATAGACCACATGGTCTCTTTACCGAGTGGACACATTTTATTATCATGGTAATTGACTTTGTAATTTTGGTGTGAACAGCCCCACCCTGCTCCATTTACAACGGAGAAATCTCAGCATCAATTAAAACTGAGTCTGTCGAGGAACGATCGTTCTGAAAATGGACTAGAGGATCATCAAACTCTGTCCTGACGTGTTCTTCAGCTCTTCTCCTTCGTCCATAAGAAGTGTCATATTTTGCGTTGACGAATTCCTCTAAAACAAACTAATGGCTCTTCTTCATGACAGTCCAACAGGAACATCAAATGATGACACAATACATACTTGGACTTCACTAAGATGGTTTCGGCAAAAAGGGATGAGCCTCAAACAACCGGAGCTTCCTCCAACTCTGAAGCTTTAAACACAGGCCCATCCTCCTTTACTTTTTAGAGTGTCCTCTTGTGACAGACACATCAAAACAGGGATAGTCAGGGGTGGGGGTGGGGGGGCTCATCATCATCATCATGATCGACTCGCCCTCCTGTCTCTTTTGGTCTGTTTCTCCCAGAGCCTTGAAACGCTGACGCCTGCGCCCACAGGCAGCATTTCTGAAAAATCACAAGAAATTCATTTCCTCCCTGGATGAAAAATAACAAAGGCATTCCACATGACAGGGCCCTCTTCCTGTCATCTGCAGGCCACAAGTCTTCTGATCTATTAATAGAGACCCCTTCCTCCATTGCTTCTTTATCACAACCAGACTGCAGGACTCTCATCAGGTGATTTGATTAACTGATTACAGACGGCCAGGAAGTCTGCGAGGAGTTTAGGCTAGGTGAACACTGATGGAGGGGTACTGTACCAGTTTGTGTGGAAGAGTGTCGTGGCTGGTACGTAGTACATTATTGAATATTCAGTTTGATTACTCTTTCCTCTGTAGCACATTTCTGACCTAGTTAAGCAGAGTAATTAGGTTTACACTGTTCTGCCACTTTTGTAAACAAGGATACGTTTCTGGTGCGATAACTTCTCTGCAGCTCTCCATATCTCACCACCAGAGTCTCGGTGGGGATTATCTGGAATCTGGTGGAGATACCTATCTGTTACATTGATATTTCTGTTTTAATAACATCACCCTCTCTCTATCCTTCTGTGTCTGTGCCCCTCACTCTCTCACTCTCTCTCTCTCTCTCCTTCTTTTCCCACAGGAGATACAGAGAAAGAGCCTGATATAGATTTTCACCACACATTAACTGCCCACGTTGCTGTACATACTTGTGGTTTTCTAGGACAGAGCAGGTCTAACTTTGGTTTTCTTTGAATTTTCACATTGAATTTGTTTTTAAAAATGAGAATTGACCGCAAACTACGGGATCAATCACATCGTGTGCAGCTAACTGTAACAATCATCACAGACTTGTTTGTGTGTGAGGAGCCCATTGACCTGTTTGTTTTTTGACTTCTCGTAGTAAACAGATGAGAGAGGAGGAAAGTTTGTAACATAGAATATCATACCAAAGAAATCGGTTTATTATAACTTTACCGTATCTGTGAAACAATTGGGTTTAGGTGATGTGTTTAAGATCGTCTTTCTCAACTGTAATCGTCAAAAGCTATTGTCAGGTGCACAGACACCACCCTCTGTCTGCTTTTTCTATTTTCCCCCTTTCTCTTGCAAGTGGCTCGAAAGTTGAACACGTGAAACACATTGCTCTACTGAAACTTAAACGTTAAAGATGTTAAAAGCTCTATTCTATCTATTCATTGAAATTTCAGCTCTGACCCCTTGATCATTGTCAGGGTCAGACAGAGACAGTGTCAAACCTCCCTCTGTAGTCTGTTTATCATATAAAGACAACCGTGTTTGAAGGTGCAGTGCTCCACTCTACACAGGGTGAACTGCACTGTAGAGAACAGAGTCAGGTATAAGTCTATAAAACCCAATAACCAATCCATGCTCTGAATTAATAAACATCTTCTGCAGATTCTTCATTTCATCAATGCAGTACGATTTATTCATATTTGTTAAAACAAACATAAACAAACTATTACCTAGATCAAATCCTGAGTATCACATGCCACCGTACAGTACATGCGTCATCCATCTGTAAGTTTGTACAAACTCTGACACACAGTCGCAGAGACAGACTTTTTTTTTTTTGGGGGGGGGGGGGGGCTGGGAGGGTCCATCACAACACTGGATCGCACACTAACATCTGGAGGCATCGGTTATTCCAGAGGCAGAACTAACAAGTTAAGCCCAAACATTGGGTTTGGATGGCAGTGGGGGAGTTTATGAATGTGTGTGGAGGGAGGGGGGGCACGCATACATCAAACACAGATAGTTGGTCAATATTAGGGTATGAAAAATCAACATGGTTTGTTAAAACGGGAGGCTTACGCTCAAACATCACAGTGCCAGTTGCTGGGCCTGAGCATTTCCCCAGGCCCGGATCACCACATTTCTCATTTGTTGCATTAGCAGCAAAGAGGTAGAAATAAAAATTTCCTTAAGCAAGGGAAGGGATCTTTGCATACAAAACAAGTGTGTGTGTGTGTGTGGGTGTGCTTTTAACTGTAGATGGGGAACAGAAAATGGAGAAACACGCACCTTCATCAGCACTTTGGACGCACAAAATAAAATAATTAAATGAATTATGATATATTTTGTTATCTCTCAGTGTTTGTTTAATCTTCACACAAGAACAGCAACTGCCGCTGTTTCAATCAATATCTTGTTCCATCATCTCTTCTCTGAAAGATACTCTCCTTTCAGTCGTTTCATTTTTAGAAGCCCAGTTGAGCTTTATTGGCCATTCCTCGCAGCACAAACACCGACACCGACAGCCATTCCTCTTCAAAATATTAGAGCTGGGACTAATTGCCACCACCTGCGTTATCACACAGGCTACTAAACAGATGTGGGAGAACAATCTCCATGTAGAAATCACTGCCGAGCTGCTGAGTGAGAACCTGGCAACATGCTAAAAGAATCTGTTTGAGCGACTGCGTGGAGAAGAATTCAGCATTGACTGCGTGACTCACTGTACAAAACGTGCAAAGAAAAAAAGAAAAAAAATGTACTCAACTCAGAAATGTAAGACGACAGAAGACGCCTTCAATCACTGCAGACGGCAGTGACGGCTAAAAACAGCCCCGTTGGTCAGACAGCAGCAGATACGGGGATAGTTATGGTATTGGTGGATTGGGATCATCAGTACTACTACTACCACTGTTGTACTGTTGTATTGCTGTAGTAGTTGTTGTACTAGTGTAGTCTATATGTAAATAAATATTAGGCATTTTAATGTCAGGAAACACGTATAAATCATGACTCAAACCCAAAATCTGAATTAAAAATTAATTTCAGGTTTGATGTAAGGTCAGCCATACAGAAGTTGTGTCAGTTAAGTCAGTTGCTTCCTGCAGGGAAACATTCCAAACGTCTTGGGATTTAAAAGAAATAATGGGAAAATTACAGGTTTCCTTAAAATCTTCCTGTGTTTCGGTTTGAATTTTTTTTTCTTTTTTTAAGCATTTAGTATCTTTGGAAAAGTCCAAAAGTTGTAATTTTCACCCATTCCATTATATAAAAGTTTTGAGTTTATCAGCATGACTGAAGTTGTTCAGTCATTCAATTATTAATATTAATTCAAAGGCATTAAAGGTCAAACAAGTGTGTGTTCTTTGATCTTTTTGTTTACTTTTTGCCTCTAAAAAGTTTTTGACCTTTTTTTGTTAATATACATTTTTCTTAATTAGTTGTTGTTGTTTTCAAGGCACTTTTTTGTGTTTTTTTTTTTTTTTTAGTTTTCTTTCTTCCATTATAACCGTTAGTGTTAATTTACCAATTACTGATGAAGTTGTACTTGTTTAACATCTTGAGATAAAATAGAATTTAACCTTAGTTTACTAGTTTAAAAGTGACCGTGTCCTGTTTCTCTCTGTTCCTCCTGATATCCTCACCACCTTTGTCATCAGGAACATTCAGGACCATTTCTGCAGATTCATGCTGGTCGCAGCTCCGTGCTGCCATCAGTGAAACATTCTCCTTCCACTTCTCCTCCTTGTCATGCCAAATTGTGTTTTACAGCATCTGTTCATTATAAATGGCCCACATGATGGATGTGGTCATAATATTAATGTAAGACTGACACGGCAGAGACATGAATCATGGCCGACTTTATTTCAAAGCCGTCGTTTCATTGGCCCATCACTAAAAAGTGATATATAAATGTCAGCGAATGGCAGCCGTAAAGCATTATGAAGTACATTTGATGGTGTATTTTCAACGTTATCAACCCGCGGTTATTTACTAATGTGTCTTCTTCATGTGACAGCCGCCCCGTGGACCTGCACGTCAGTGTCATTTGTAGATTTTCAGCCTAAAGATGCTCCTACCTCTTGGTG
>NC_024320.1:12278586-12289227 GCF_000523025.1 Cynoglossus semilaevis
GTAGACTCAGAAAGGATGCCCTCATATGTAGTGTTTGCCTGTGGATATAAATGTCCAGGATGGACTCCTAAATTGAAAGCACTCGATCAAATTGAAATTTAATTTCCCGTATGTGCATATGACAAATGACGAGGAAGGACGGATGATTCTTTTCCAGCTATTATTCATCTCTTTATGAAGAAAGAAAAGAAACGAAAATGTTGTAGATAAAGACAATAATATGATAGGATCGTCATTACTGGGGCTTCTAAACACTCACACAGAATAAATAAGAGTTGAATAAGAAGACTTTTCTGGTCTGGTTACAGATGCAGCTTTGCAAAGCAGTTAGAGAAGAACTTTAGGTGCAAATATTTAAAGGTTATTAAATTTAACAAAGACTTTGTTAGAAAGTTCTTCTCACATGTTCCAGGTTTAGTGTTGTTTAATGACCAGAAACTGATTAATTATCCAGTTTGAACTCTGCTACATTTCCCATGTTTATGGGTCATTGATTGTGATAATCTGGTGATTTCTCCTTTAAAGATTCTGAGCAGTAAATCTCACACTCTTTAAAAAAGGCAAAACAACTCCACATTACCGTTATTACTATTTTTTTTTAATCACCTAAATTTAAAGTTTAAAGTGACAGTGGACAGTGTGTTTTGCAGATTTGATTTATCATTTTTTTCCCATTATTTTGAGAAAGTTCTTTATTTATAGAACATGGTGCTTGAAGAGTTCCAACGAATTCTGTGATGGATTAAATACACAGCACAGCTCTCCACCCTCATGTCAGTATAGATCTGGGTCCAGTTACAGAGTCTGTTACAACGGTTGACGCACGGGAAAACAAAAGCAGCAGGAAGTATGTGCAAACTAAAAAAAGATCAAATCAAGAAAAACCTCTGCATTAGTTCTCTGTTCATTCATCAGATTGTATGTGAAAATGACAGACATTGTCTCTGCCTGTGATTGGCTGTTGGTGAGTGATGCATGGATTTGGCTGAAGGTTCATGTCAGTTACTGCCATAATCACTGCAGCGTACATGGTCAAGTGGCATGTTAGAGATGTGTGTGTGTGTGTGTGTGTGTGTGTGTGGTTGTGGTTGTGGACCACATCCCGTCCTGCATCACTCACCCCTGGATTCCCTCTGTCGTGTTATTCACTGCATATAAAAAACAATCTTCATCTAATATTTTTCCATGACATCAAGTAATGTAAATTACGACGAGGGTGTTACTGTGTAGTCTGTAATTACACATCACCTTCTCCTCCTCCTCCTTCTTCTCCTCCTCCTCCTCCTCTTTTTCATTTCTTTGCGATGGTGTTCGGGCCTCAGCCTGCTCTGCCTTTTCCACCTCCAGCTCTCTGCTCTGCTGCGGCTGCGGCTGCTTCCAGCGAGGCCTGTTAGGAAGACGACTGCTGCACCCTACAGTTTAAAAACTGTCTCTCACACTGTGTGATGCTCAGCTTCTTAACACCGCTCACACTCCCGGGTCTCCATGTGAAATCTAATCACTGTAGCTTTTTTAATAAATAACACACAAATAGATCCCTGGTTGCAGTGACAAAAATAAATAAATAAATCAAAAACAAGAAGAAATCCTAATGGATTTTAATTGTCTTTAATGAACCTGTAATCACAGTCATGAATAAGGTGAAAGTTATCTGTAGTGTTTGGACTGTTTTCAGCTTCTGAAAATAATAATTTCACCAAATGTGTTTTTATTACAGATATAATCCACCCATAATAATCCAATAACTAAAGACTCTGTGTCTCAGTCGATATTAAGTTCTTGACAAAATACTCAACATCTGCGTAAATATTTGTTTGATTGTTTGTTTGTTTGGTTTTTTTTTAAATACTCATGTGTAAGTTTTAATCAACTCCAGTTAAATAATGATCAGGACGTACTGTGTCCATATGGTTGGATTTGCTGCATAATCTCTAATCCAAATGAAGGTGAAGATTAAAAGAAAAATACACAATCATGTACTGGACCTTCCTGATACTACATATAAACATTATAAAATATGTTTGGGGTTTTTTTGTAGCATAAAATATACACCTCCACATTAATATCCAGTACAAAGGGAAGTACAAGTAAAGTGTTTAAATTAAATATTTACTTTTATCCGTTAAATCTGTACCACGTCACACAATACATGTACACATGTAGTGTACTGAATACTGTACACATGGTGTAGTGTACAGTATTCAGGCCTCAGTCTGCCTCACGATGATTGATTTATCTGCTTTATTTAACTGAGTCTTATTTGATAAAAATTATTAGAATAAAGCCCAAGCCAGAAAACAAATATGATATTAATTAAACAGACAATGTAAATCATTACAATAATCGTTAACAATTGTCCTCCGTTGTTGTTGTTGTTTTGTTCAACAAGTCCAGATGATGAAAATCATTTTTCCTCACTCTTTTTTTGAAGTTAGTGTGAGACGCCATAAAAGTGACCGTAAGTCAACACACACCGCAGGAATGATCAGGACGTTCACTCAGCATCAATGTGGCATCAGTGTGAATCCCTTTTGATTTACTGCAATCTTTACTACACACACACACACACACACGTCAGCAGACAGTCATCCTCAGATCCATGCCAGTGCGACTACAGCACAGTCTGTTGGAGATAATGCATCGTAAACTCAGATTTTACCTAACTATATTTTTGCCTGTTAGTGTGAAGGGAAAACAAATACAGATTTTACATCAGTTGTAGTTTAGTGCGATGTTGAATACCTTGAAATTAATCCTAAAGAAAATGCATTTTTTACAGATTTAAAGTAAAAGCACTGTCAAATACAGTTTTAAACTTAAACTTAATTTAACCTAACAACCTGAAAAAAACAACAGTTGACTATTTAAAAAAAAAAACAAAAAAAAAAAAACCTTTAACTGTAATGATAGTAGTTGGGTTTTTACAGTATATGGATATTCAATTTTTTTCATTTTCTTTTACCAAATTATACATTTTCTACCATCTCATTTCAATGCAAAATGTTCATATTAAAGCCCCACATAAACATATTTATCCCTGTTTTATTTAAGTAAATCTTTGTGTCTCACACCAGTGAAATGTCTCACACTGACATGATAACAAATGCTGAAATAAATGAAGTCCTAATGATCACATTTAAGTCTTTGCTATCGATCTATTCACAGCGTATGCAGACGAAACCACGTTATTATCATGGAATATTAATACAACTCACAGTTATGTCTATGTAAAAATCATTTAGTCAATCTGTTGGGAAAACAAATACTTGTTGAAACGTTCTATACATATGTATGGTCTGACATCATCTGTGTGTAATGTGATACCACCATACAGAGCCATTCAGTGCTGACGGATGACGTGACGCTGATCTGAAGTCAGTGTCTGCTCCGTACGCTCATGAACATGAGGTCTCTCCATTTTCCTTCAGGGTTTTTTTAAATAATAATGAAGGAAAAGAACAGCAGATATCAGTGTAGCTGACATTTATGAAAAAATAAAGACATGATGGAGAGGAAACCACTCACCTGAAGTCAGGACTGAAGTACACACAGGCAGCAGAAATACTCCAGAATGGGAACACAGCTACAACCGCTACAGATTGTGAATCACACGACTTGTGACAAACTGTTTTCTGTTGGACTTTGTGGTCAGTCGTCTCTCATTATGTAGAAGGATTTTTTATTATTATTATTGTTTAAAAAAGTGATTTAAATAATTTCCTTATTGTAGTCATTTTTAAATTGTCAATAACCCAGCATTAATAATGCCAGTTAATCACAGCTTTCTTTTTTCTTTTTTTTTTCACTTCCTGCTCCTATTAGGTTTTGCTGGTGGTAACGGTATGACATTTGTCACTTTCAGGTGCCTGAATTATTATTATTATTTGTTATTATTTATTATTATTATTATTATTTATTATTATTGTTATGATATTGTTATTATTTAAACTTTACATGATAATATTTGTGTTGGTCTGGGCCGTGTATTCGTCCACCCGAATGTTGCCTGACTTTGTGGCTGGATCTTAATTCCTGTAATAATCCCTCATTTGTCACCATTGCTGCTTTAAATAGTTTTTTTCCTAGATTACTTCTCACTTCTGTCACTGATTGAAACTGTGGATTAAAACCCCGAGCTTACACGAAGATCTGATCTGTGCTTAAGTTTGACTTTAATCCAGCTTTTAGTGACTGACTACCATGAGCAAAGATGGGTGAGGACCTAAGGGGAGGAGGGGATGAAAAGTTGAAGATGAAGACCAGACTTATCCACGGTCGCCTTAAGTGAAGCCGTTCGGAGATAGACGCAGTAAATAGAAAACCAGTGATTGTCGTCTCGCTCTGCCTCCCCCTTCATAATCTGATTGGGCACGTTCCCTTCGAATTGAGGGCAACGCCAAAACAAAAGATCACCAATCAGATAGAGGGGGGCTCCCACTGAAGTTCTTGGCATGGTATGAATGCTTTGCCCTCTCATGTGCGCTAGTATCTAGCAGTGAGATTCCCCGTGTCGCTTTTATGTGTTAATCGTCACCGCTCAGTGAGACTATTGTGCTGTGTGCATCGCCGGGGGAGGAAACTGCAAAAAAAAGAGAGGAGTTTATGTGGGTAAATGAATGCGAGCGGCAGAGACTGCCAGCAACCATTTCACACGAGCAGAGAATTGCCTCATCCCCCTGTTGACAGAGGTCCAAAAGTGCAATGTGGTACAGTGTCACCACAGACTCCTCTAATTGGTGAGAAAGAAAACGTAAAGGAAATCACTGGTGTCTGATTTAAAAATATGCATTTAAGGTGGGACGACTGGTATCATCTCCACTTGTGTTTCCATCCCCGGAGTATCAGAGAGCATGGATGGCCGTATTCACCTTTGACCTTTGAAAAATCTCACTAACAAGCCATTTAAAAAGAAAAATATCAGGGTGTGTTATGGTAAACATAGGGATGTTTCAGACTTTTTCTTTTTTTTATTGTAAGTTAAACAAAAAAAGTTGATGTTGATACACAGTTTGAAAAATAATAGTAATAGTATTCTTAATAATATTAATAATAATAATAACAACAACAATAATAATAATAATAATAACAATAATAATAATACAAATTACTGTCAAATATTAGGTCAAACAAATAAAATAAAAATTATACAAACCTGAAGAGAAATAAAAATGAGTGAAAAAAACCTACCTCAAACTCCCTAAACATTTTTTGGAAAGACTTGAAAGTTTTGAAACAAAGACATTTCAAATAATCTGATTCACCATCCAAAAGGTTTCAGATGATAAACTCATCTCAGTATTTGTAGATTCACAGAAAATACCCAAAAAGCTGCTCAGTTTCTGCCCACCACTGACTGCTAATATTTAAACAGCATGTGTGTGTGTGTGTGTGTGTGTGTGTGTATATATACGAGTGTGTGAGTGGGTGTTCAAAACAGATGCCATTCTGCTGATCTCAGTGCACATCCATCCATCTACAAAACCGTCTTTCTGTCTTTCTGGGGGCAGTGAGGACAACCATGAGGTCCGCCCTTGTTGCATTTTCACTCTGCAGGTCATGAGTAGCGTCGGTAAGAAAAAAAAAAATGGTTTCAACCCTTCGTGCAGGTCGACCAGTGCTTTGACGAAGAACATCTGTCTGCCGAAAAAAAAAATTTACAAGCTGCCGCAGACAGGACGTCAGCAGCCAGCTTCTTTCTGCTGCCACGCAGTGTCAGCGACAGTGTTGAATGTTGACGCATCTGTTGTGCTGTGGAGTTAGCTGCGTTTCAACAAGTTTCCATGTGATCTGTGAAATCTAGAAAAAAAAAGGGAAAATCACAACAAAGTCTATTTTAGACCCAGATGCAGAAGGATGAGTATAAATGTGTTTTTATATTTTCATTAATTAATAAAAAGAAATAGTAATATTTTTCTTCTTCTTCTAATTTAATTAAACTATAATTCATCGAGAAAACCTTTCAAAATATCTTAAAAAATACAAATAGTACAAAATGTATTATTAAATTAAATTAAAAAAAAATATCAAAATGAAAACAAAATGAAAATGCTAAAGGTAAATATGTGAAATACAGCAAAAAATAAGATTAGCAGAGTAAAGCACTTTGACCTTTATTGACATCAAATTAACATGTTACATACTTTACTAATACACCACTGTGTTGCGTTTGAATCTTTATTTTTTAAATCCACTCCATGAGTGAGTTTGTAGGAGCAAAACAAAGACAAGAATCTGGAGAGGCTTAAAGGACGGTGCACAAAGTTCATCTCATTACAACTCATGGACAAATCAGTGCACGGAGGGTCTAAAGGTCGCACACCACTAGCAGGAAGCCAGTGTTCCATATTGTATGAGGTTTTTAATGGTCAAACATATGCATATTTTCCTGCTGCAGTCCTCAAATACTTTCTCAAATACTACCGTTTATCAAATACAGGGAGATGGCGGGATGCTGAAAGGAAGGAACGCTGTAGAACAGAAGTTAGGTTTCAGCACGGTACCATGCCATTGTTTTATTGACGTGGGAAGACACAGGAAAATGAGCTGCTTTCTCTCTTCCATGTCCACTCCTTCTGTTGGCACACCGAGGCAAAACAATTTCAGATTTTTTTGAGAACTACCAGGGGCAGCTGGCGTTCCCACAGCCGTGCTGGAATTAGCCATTTACGCGCTGCAACCCTATCTCCTCTGCACCTGGGCGACCAGCCTTTTTGTTGGCCTGTACCTTTGACTTCTGCACACACAATCACACACACAACCACACACACACACAGGCCACCACTGTAAGTGTATGCATGAACATGTGTGCGGGTGAGGGAGAGGAAGAGAGACAGTCAGAGAGAATCTATTAAGAGTGTGTCCATGTGTGTATGGGTGTGTGAGACGGAGGAAATAGACAGAATATTCTCTGTGAGTGTTATTACATTAGGAGGGTAAAAAAAAAGACTTCCTGCATGTTTGACATTTTTGTACGCACTGTCATTGACTGTGAATTTAACTAACAACGTGCACTTTAAATCCTTGGAAAACACAAATCTATCTCCTGGTAACCAACTTCTTTGAATTCTAGAAGTGTAAAGATTCTGACGGTGCAGATAATTGAGGAAAAAATATAGTCCATAATACATATATATACATATACAGTATATATATATATATATATATATATATTAACTTTGTACATTTACAAAACTGTGTCAGTGTATGGAGACACTAATGCTGCCAACCTATTGTTTGTTTTTTTATTTGTGCATGTAATAGGTAAGTGTCTGTGCGGGGGAAAAAACAAACAGCCTGGTAGGTGGCAGTAATGCAACAACAATGACGTAGAGCTCCTGTTAAAATCCAAGAAAGATTTTGAATGTCTTTAGAACAATTTTATATTTTTTCTTTTATGTACTTTATCAAGCTCGCCTTAGTTCTATTTTAAAGTATTTTCATTTAAAAATTCATTTTATTATATAAGAAAAGGGCTGTTTGAGCTTAATTGACATAGACGAACAAAGAACCAAAAGACCTACATACAACCCGGATGGACCAATGTGGTGGAATGAAGAAAAATACTTATAATTACCTCGAAACTGGATCAGTTCACTGGTAGATTATCTGAAATTAAATTCAATCCAATTAGAGAGGAAAACCAAAAAGGCAACAAAACCTATAATGATGGAAAAATAATCCTAACCCATTTAAACCAAAAAGGCAATAAAACCTAATAATTGAAAAATCTGGATATAAAAACATTTAATCAAATGGGAATCCTAAGCATTTAAAACCAAAAAGGCAATAAAACCTAATAATGGTAAAATCTGGACATAAAAACATTTAATAAAATTGGAATCCTAATAATTTTCTTTTAAGTTTTAACCCTACCCCAGTCCTGCCCTAACCCTAACCCTAATCCTAACCATAACCCTAACCCTAACCCTAACCCTAACTCTGGCCCTAACCCTAACCCTACCCCCACCCCAACATTTGTTTTGTAGTTAGTTTTATTATTTTTTCAGAGTTTTTTTGTATTTTTCATTTTAATTTTATAATTTTTCTTTTATGTACTTTATCAAGCTCGCCTTAGTTCTATTTTAAAGTATTTTCATTTAAAATTCATTTTATTATATAAGAAAAGGGCTGTTTGAGCTTAATTGACATAGACGAACAAAGAACCAAAAGACCTACATACAACCCGGATGGACCAATGTGGTAGAATGAAGAAAAATACTTAAACTTACCTCGAAACTGGATCAGTTCACTGGAAGATTATCTGAAATACATTTACAAAACTGTGTCAGTGTATGGAGACACTAATGCTGCCAACCTATTGTTTGTTTTTTTATTTGTGCATGTAATAGGTAAGTGTCTGTGCGGGGGAAAAAACAAACAGCCTGGTAGGTGGCAGTAATGCAACAACAATGACGTAGAGCTCCTGTTAAAATCCAAGAAAGATTTTGAATGTCTTTAGAACAATTTATAACAACATTTTTTTTATTATTATACGTACTATGGGTGTACGTTTGAATTTGTGATTTCAGCAGTTCAGTAACTGAGGTCTGTCAGCTGTGCACTATGTTTTGCCAGTCCAGTATCACCACCACAGCTGAGAGGAGGATTTCTATTATCTGTACTAATGGAAAACTTCAATCCTTAGTTGTTTTTGTGGATATGTATAGATCAAGGTAGAGAATGAAATGATGAAAACAGAACATTTGCAACAGCACAGTAAGAAAAAAAAGAAAGCTTATAAGTAACATTTATAGCACCCCCTATATATGTCTACCAATATAGTACAAATATATTGTAGATGGTCAAATTTTATTCAGCCTATGTGTAAACAGGAAGCAAGTTACCTTTCTATTACAATATTTAACTGCTCACCTCACAGTGAATTTTAATATCTGGTGATTTATTTTAATGAAACCCCAGTGATATACATTATGTCATATGTTTCAAAAGTATTACAGAATTCTAGTGGAATTATTTTTACTAATGAGATACAAATAATTGACTTTATATATATATATATATATTTAGGTAGACTTGTTCAAAACTGGAGCGTGGGCCAAACCCAGCACTTGGTCTGGTTGTGTGTGGACTGTGACTCCTCCCTTGAACTGTCATCCTTAGGTGATTAGCAACACTTTAAGTAATATATAGCTTTGGTAATTTAATGTGCTTGGGCTAACTGGCTAACGTTTAGCATATTTTGCTTGGGATTTCCCTTTTCTTACTTTTCACCATTCTTGATCTTTAAGAAACCTTCCTGAAAACTTTTAAACTTTGTATTTATAAACAACCTTTTTTATTCGCTAATGAAACAATAGTATTTGTTATGGACTTAAGAAATGTATTAAATGTCTTTAATTATCAAAGAAATGAAGCAGCTGGGCTTCAAGTATTAAAACATGATTGACACTGCTGTCCCTCTACGTCCACCTGCACCGTATCTGCCGAAGCTACGATAAATAAATGTTTATTTAGCAGGATCTAACGACGCTGGACTTTAGTATTTGGGTTGTTTTTCCCTGAAAATGTGTTTTGGAGGCTTTTCCTAACTCTGCCAAGAGCCAAACTGAGCAGTAAAATAACTTTGATTCTACTCTGGTGTAGAATCTCAGTTGGACCTGTGCGTGTCGGTAAGACGGAGCTGTTGCAGCCAGGCATGGAGAACAGCGGTGAGAAGAGGAACATGTTGTCGCTCGTGTTGAACATCTGACCTGGCTGGAACCTGCTGCGTGCGGCACAGCTGAACAGGAGGGCCGTCTGGATGGGAAAGGAAGGGGGAAGGTGGGAGTTGTAGGAGGGAGGAAGGGAGGCAGGGAGGGAGGGAGGGAGGCTTGGCTGTATATGCCTGGCTTCGTGCCTTAGTCCCATTGACCAGACAGCTGAACTAGCGAGGGAGGAAAGTAGGGAGGGAAGGTGGGAGAGGGAGAGAGGAATGAAGAAAATCTATGGAGCTCTGAGGAGTAATAATCTGTACAGTTACAGCTCCACCGTGTAATATTTAGGTGAAATTATTTTATATCTTTTTTTTATTCACGCAGTGGAAAATGACATGATGAAATACACAGAGGCCAAAAACGGTGACTGAGAGGCTCAATATGGAGGAGAGTGAACAATGTTGTCTGGAGCTGTACACTTTAAACAACAGTATTGATGAATATATTAATATTATGTCCTATTTAAACACACACACACACATACACAGACAAAGACGGGTTCCACGTACTGCCACCGACTAGTTTTTTTGAAGGTAAATGTTTCTAACTACAAACAGGATAAAGAAGAAAGTAGACAGGGGGCAGCATCGTTGCATGTCTACTATTAAAAACAATTCTGCGTACTTTATAAGAAAGTGCACAGTTAATAGTTAGCATACTATTTAGTGTGTGTGTGTTTGTGGGTGAGGACCCGTGTCTATGCTTACACTAAATGAGCTGTAAGAGCCTGTGTGACATCAGTCTCCTACCTCCTCTCTGACTGTCTGTACGGCTGCTTGTAAACTTTCTCCGCCGGGTCCGGCAAGGGGCCACCGGTGGCCCCGCCCACCCAGGGCTCGTTCCAGCCAATCAGGTTTTAATGTGTGGGAATAGGAGAGAGCTGTGCTGACAGATGGCGAGCTGACCTGGAAAACATGGCCCCTTTTTA
>NC_024320.1:12289257-12310697 GCF_000523025.1 Cynoglossus semilaevis
TAACTCAGAGACTGGAGAGCAGTTGAAAGAGCTGTGTACAATCACATACACACTGCGACTGTCAGCTCCAATCAAGAATGTTCTGGAATAGTGTCTGTTGATTCCCATTACATGTATGTACTGCAAGGATATATACACATACTGTACATATATATACAGTATATATATGTATTTATATATACATATATGTATATATATAGCGTATATGTGTGTGTATATATATATATATATATATATACTGTATGTATATATTTATTTTATATATATATTTTCACACTTGGACATTTACAGATAAAAACACACACACAGACACAGATACATGTGAGGCTCCACCGGCCTTGTTAGTGTGTTGTCAGGCCAAACCTGTCTGGCAGAAAGTGCTTTTTGATGAAGTCATTCATAAATTTTAATACTCCATGTCAGCTAACATGATGTATAGACTGGCTGCTCATTCATATTTCAAACAGGCTGCTGTTGAGAACACAGCACCTTGCTGCACCTTTAAGTGCTGGGTGGTTACTGCTGTCAGTGTGTGAGCCCAATACAGTACGAGCCTGTGACGAAGCTGTTACACTGACACACATGTCTGGCTGTGTGAAAGACAGCACGGCGGAGACATCCCCTATTATGAAAACTGTTTGGTGTACCAAGATTCAAAAATGTCATATTCTGTCAGTACCACGCTGGGAGCTGTCTGTTATTGGTAGTTAGACACTAACATGTTATAGACATTTTATAACCTCGACATCAATTAACATAAAAACAAGGATTTGTTCAGGGAAATTCAAGGGTAGGAACTGCTGCTCAATGTGTGACTTTGGAACTCTCAAGAACATACTGTAAGTTTAGAGACAATCACAGATTTTGTGTCAATTTTGTGCAGAAATGACATTGCCTTCTTCAACCCTGAGCTCATATGAGAAGGTCTAAAAGAGAAGAGAAACTGTAAGTCATCACAGCTTGAGGCACGGTTGTTAAAAAAAAAAACTACACATTGGGTTCTTTGTGCTATGTGGAAAAACTTGTAAATGATATACGTTTACACAATTGAAGGACATTGAGTGACATAGGTACCTGTGTACAGTATGTGAGTTTTGACAGAGTGAAATCAAGTCACATCGAGCTGTAGGAAAGAAACTCCAACGTTAGTATACGACTGACAATCCCGTGTACAATTCATATTGTTAAGGACAGTGGCTTCACAGATTATGTTATATGTTAGGAGAGCAACTCTCAAACGTGATATTTGTACTAGGGGTATTTGTTGTATTCAGAAATGACAATTTTCTTTGATTAATCATGATCATTTTGATAATTATATATATAATTATGATTGTGATTGTGATCAATTAATCCCATTAAAGATTTTGATTTTGGATGCTGAATTTAGAAGAGCTGCAGTAATAAGGATTAGTCAAAGATCCAAAAACAAGACCAACAATTGAACCAACGAGAGTCAGAAAATATTAAATATGATAAACACTTATTTTCTGGGTTTACTTGAAATTAGGACACATCAACGGTCCATTAATTGATCTGGTTACTGCTTTGAAATGTTGATCTCCTCCAGAATCAGGGATTAGGGCTGATTCCCGGGGCCAATTAGGTGAGTCTGTGCCTCATGTTTAAAGTCTCTCTGACGCATCCTAATCAGTCAGGACCGGCCACAGGTGAAATGCCAGACAGTTTCACAGCTCTTCACTGTGAATCTTAACATCAGGCTTGCACTGCTAATGCCATTCCCATCCAAGCCACAGCGCACAGGGCAGGAGCTAATCGCCTCTCGTTAGGTGTTTTTTTTTTCACCTTTCATCAACCTGCTGCTGATGTGAGAAAACCTCCTCCACTGAGCAGAAGCAGCAGCGTTTACCTCCTTCTTTCATCTCTGCCAGTAACATGTTCAGGAGAAGCAGGAAAAAAAAGGCAGAGGTGGAGAAATAACAATCCCTCTGGGAGGATGGTCTCTGGTTATCATTTCAGATGATTATGAACAAAGCAACACTTTAGTGATGGTTACAGGAGGTTTTATCATTTTCTGTAGGTTTTCCTGCCTTTTTCAAAGGGATGTGTTTGATCTGCCTGGTCTGTTTCTTACTTTAGATACACATCATTTAATTTCAAATATACCTGACTTCACTTTCTGGATGTGATGATAGAAATTTACGAGTTTTAAAGTAAAAGTTGAGGGTTAATCTTTAGAACGAGATATGTTTTGTACCAAAACTTTAATATTCAATTACTGGAGTAGTGTTCTGAGAACTCTGTATGCAAATTATCTACTAAACTGATATTATAGTACTTATATATATAGAACAACATTTTGTTTAAAAAAGTAGTTTATTTCTTTCAGTGCTGCAACAGCTCAAACACATTAGACTGTTACATAAAAAATCAAATTCATTCAAATGTCTTGTATGTATATACATATATATATATACATATATGTATATATATATATATATAAGTATAGTATATCATTGTAGTGCTTTAACTAAATATCTCTTCTTCTGTGTTAATTATGACTCTCTGTCTGTCATATTTCAACCAAACATTCCCCGGGGGCTGATTGGCTGACCATGTGCTGTGTTCTGATGAGTCCTGCCACTCTAAACCCTGTTGTAATCCCGCTTTCAGCCAGCATGAGCCTTAATTGAAATAATCCCTGCCGATGAGTGAGGCGGTGCTGTACAGAGCTGTAACCTGAGCCAGTTTCATGATGGGTCCAGTTTAACACACTGTGTGACTCTGACCTTTCCTTCACTGCTCACTGGGACCATCTGAACCCGGCCCAGTAAGGACATCTGGTGGGATGGCGGGGAGGTCCTTTGATCTGCCTGAGTGGCCCCACAAGGCTTTCAGACCCTTATAGACTTACAGTAGGACACTGGTGACTGTTGGCGGGAAACGTGACATGAGCACTGTCTAGTTTCAGTGACGAGAAGTGTCTTGGACCAGGCTGTTGACAGGTTAATGAAGCGTCACTGTTCAAAGGAGAGTTGGGTCTCAGTATGTATCACTGTATGAATTATATACAGCCTTGACAAGAGAAACATGAAGTCTATCATAAGAGCAACAACATCATGCACATTAAGCAGCAGTTAGCAGCTACGTTTGAGAGTTTTTCATAATATTATTAAAAGTAAATATGACAACTGTATCACCGAGACAACTATAACACAGAGAATCTACTAGTATTAAATTGTTTATCTATTTAGTTAGTAATCTTCAAACCACCTTACGTTGAAAAAACCTTCCTGGCATCTCTGTAGGAATTCACTCAAAGCTTTTAGGTAGTTCACCAACTTTTGTGTAATTCTAGTACAGCTTAGCAAAACCTGTCACACAATCCAAAAGCATTATCGTTTTTAATAGTACTACATTTATTACAGCCACAATCAAAATGTAGATTGAAAAAGGAGAAAACAGAAAGTTGGTTCAGAGACGCTCCAACTAAAGTACATCCAGTTTCCAAAACAGACATTAGCTAGATGAAGCTTTTCAAGCTCGAATCCAAAACTAATAGACACAAGAAAATAAACCTGACGCCTGTTGTTTGTAAAGACTTTCACCAAACCCACTGCTGTTTAAACACCGTTGTTTATAATGTGTTACCTCTGAAATATCGTCTGCTGTATGGACGTAAGAACTGAACTCCTTCTTCCCTCTGGCTTTAGTTACTCTGATCTGAATGACATCTTTTTCTGCCGCTGTATCTAAAACACTGCATTAACATCTGCAGCCCATTTAGTGCTGCTGACATCAGGCTAATAACAGTATGTGTGTGTGTGTTTGTGTGTGTGTGTGTGTGTGTGTGTGTGTGTGTGTGTGTGTGTTCAGCGCCAGCCAACAAGCACAGCTGAAAGGTGTCACCAAGGCTCACACGCCTCCTCTAACGGCTACTGATTCAGGGCTTCTTGTGTTAATTCCTTCTTCCTTCTTGTGTCCTTCTTGCACATCCCTCAAGCTACTGGCTGTTAAAGGGACATTCCTGAAAATTGCTTTATGTTCAGCATCCAGTTTTTCTGTCTCCTTCTACAGCTGAGTTAGTCAGAGTGAGTCATGTGAGGTTGAGGCCGTGGACACCTGAAGGTGTTTCCATGTCTGTGGTCTGCAGTAGAGATGTTAGTTGATGTGCGTGCAGAGACACACGAGGGTGTGAACAAAACAAAGTAATACGCTTCCCCTTCCTCCGTTCCCTCTGTCAAAATTATATTTGTATATTTGAAAGTATTGATCTTTTACAAATATTTTTCAAGGTATCTTAATTAGTTGCAAAAGAAGCGGCGCCTTGGCCGGCGGACAACACAAATAAGTTAATTTGCATTTCTGTGTTGTGAGTGTTTTGGCAGGCGTCGCACGGGTCCAGATTGTAACCCCTATTTCTGCCTCCAAAAACCTGCCTTGGAGGAGCGTCCACGGAGGGATTAGGGATTTAGTGGGGAAGGTAAGTGTGACTACAAGCTTTGGCTCGCCATCTGCTCCCCAGCAGAGTTGAGGCCAACCTGTGCAGCCTGCAGCAAAGACCTGGGCACTGTGCTAACTCTGGCTCGAGCCAACCTGGCGCCCGCGGCCCCAATCACCAACAGTCTGCTGATTAGTTGTAAGAAGCACTCCATATGTAGCAAAGTTTTTCCCCCTCCTCTCTATCTGTCTGTCTTCTTATCTTCTCTGCTCGCCTCCTTATAGAATCCCCTCACTTTAAATATAGATGTTTTTTTTTAAACAAATCTAGATTCACCTTGTCTTTGTCCAAAACGGCAAAGCAAGATTATTTTTCTTTGACCTTTTCTTTCTGTCACCTATGAACAATTGTCAAATCAGAGATGATTTAAAGAAACAAAGATGATGACAAAGATGTCCTGGCTGTTCTCCTCCTATTGCTCTTCCTCCTCCTCTTCCTCTTCCCCCCTGCTCTCCTTTGCCTGGCACTGCCTAGAGACAGATGACAAGGGTTTGTGGCCGTCTTATCACCCCAGGAGGGCATTTCCTAATTTATTGAACGGCACCTTATTAATAAGTAAAAAAGAAAAGAGGGAAACTACAACATGGAGAAAAGGAGGCAGAATTCAAGTGTCTTAGTGGTCAAGGGAGTCGACTCAGGGGTGGAAAATCCAGGAGAAGGAGAGCACACACCAAGTCCCCTGGTGAAGATATCGGAGATGATCAGACGACACCGGAGGAGGAGGAGGAGAAAAAGAAAAGGAGGGGGAAAAACACAAGAAACATAATGCTCATTATTAAATTGCAGCCATTCCTGTTGCCAGGAACCTATTTCTCAGTATTAATTATTCATATTTTATTTCAGTAATCCAATACTCAGGTGAGAGCGGCTGCTCATGATAGAACATGTAATTTTGAAGCTTAATGGCAGCGGGGACGGCCTGAGCCGGGGATTAGAAGCAGCATATAAATCACTGATGGCTACACCAACATACAAAGGCTTGAATCCGTCTTGCTCTGTGTTTACATGTTTTTATTGCGCTACGTTGCTCCGAGGGAAACACTTGGCAATGACCTTTCTCTGGAACTTGAACAATATAATGCAAGGGAGGTGGGAGGAATTTATTTGTGGGCGAAAAATCACCCTTTTCATTGAGATTTAAGATGTGTAATGTCATGATTTGTCAGAACAAAAAAAATTCATCAGCATTTCTCCCCCTCTCTCTGACGGACAATGCATACACAAATGCAGAAAAGCAGAGAAGGCCTGACATATTCACAAATGCACGCGTGGCCTGATTCATACAAATTATGTTTTTCAAGGCAGAATAGCGCCATCACTTATTTGTGATCGGATTAAGCCGTATTCTCATCCCTCTTGTTTTACACACAGTGCAGGAAAACTCATCTCGTCTTCAGTCCACCACTACCATTTGTTCGCTCTCCAGACAAATCAGAGGTCCATGATAATTACAATTTATGGACTTGCAGGAAGTTGTTTATGCTGTATTATAAACATACAGCATTTTTGTCAGTGAGCTGTAAAGCCTGAGGCAGAGCTTTTCTTTTATTTTATGCCCAGACATAAATGTCTCTGTCATCCTCTTTATCACTTTCTCAGAGGTCACCAGCACGTGGATAAAATTTGCATTTTAGCAAGACGACCTTATTTAGCAGGGTGAGCTTCAAACCACATCTACAAAAACAAACGCTACACTTGGGTTGTACAACACAATTAACGAGACATTGAGGTTTTTCAATAGCAAACATTTGTCTAATTTTTCATGGAAATGACATGAACTTGCCTTGTAATGAACAAGTTACTTAAACAGGTGTGTGTTAAAACCTGATAAAAAGACAGCAAGTACTAAAGGCCTATAGTATTGCAGTAGAAATACCCATTGCTCCATTGTTATCTGGGCACATCTGAAGGTGTTCTGTGATCAAACGACTCCAGGTCTCTTACTTCAGAGAAAATACTAATAATGAAAATTAGATTGATTGTGAGAACCATAAATGTGCAGACTTTTTCTGGCATTTTAGGGAGAATCACGGCGAGATGACGTTTTTCCTTGGATTCCATTGATTTTTTAAGAGGACGGTGCCAGGCCTCATTTCAAACAAATGACAAAGGGCTTGGTATACATAGTGTTTTTGTTTGACTGAGTTGCCTGCTGTAAAGATCTATCCATTATGGAAAATACTGTATCTGCGTCATGAGGAAGAGAAGGGAGCAGCTAAGGGGACTGTTGACCAGCTTGTGTCTTGCAGAAATGTTTTTAACGTGTGTTTATAGTGGAGTCAGTTTTTAGAAAATGGGTTCTGAAGCTGGAAACACTCTTATAGAGTAGTAACATTTGTGTGTAGCGTAACTTTGAAATTTTAAACTGCACAGAACTAGGTACTTTCTGGCAGTCTGCTTTCTTATGGGCTATTTACTGGACAGAACTGGGGTGGGGGTGCAATTAGGTCATAGAATATGCACACATCTTGCATGCTCTCTGGTCTCCTGCAATTTGGGTTTAAAAAAAAAAGTAAAGGTCAGCCACGTTAGTCAGATTGCACTCGACAAATTCTAAAAAGGCTCGCTGGTCACGCTGAATGTATTCCCTGCAACATAATTAGCCTCCTCGATTCCCTGTCGTACCAAGCTAGTGGGTGTCTCGTAAGCCCCACCTCTCTCCCAAAATGCCTTTCACCTCGGCTTGTACTACACTGAAGCCCCCCTTCTACTCTTCCCTTCCTCTCCTGTCTCACTGCTCTGTCACACGTTGTTGGTGCTCCAAACTTGCTGCAGATGCAGTGGCTGATGCATAAATTAGTCATCAACATTAGCATTAGCCGGCGCATGGCACCCGGTGCCAACTGCTCTCCGAACAGCCATAAAAGGTCATGTTTTGATGACTGAATGCCACACAGGCACCTTGGCTCCCCAGAGAAGGGTTCCCCAGGTGCACGTGAAAGGTTAAAAATTACCTACCCGACGCCGCCTGTCTCTGGCGAAGGAAATAATTAGGGGGTTTTTAGGGAGAGGCAGAATGCCTCGCTGTCAGATGACAGAGCGTTACCTAATGGCCGTATCTGGGGAAGAGTCAAGCCGCTTGTCATTCTCTTGACAGGACAAATGAGCATAATGGTGGCAGGGAAATGTGCGCCTGTTCCCCCTTCTTTACTGCAAGAAATTGGGAAAAAGGAGGAGGTGGGGGTAAAATGGCAATGCCTGAGCAGAATAACACAGGGACCTTAACCTTTTACGTAAAGCTGTTAACACGTGTATGAGTGCTGTTAAGTAGTCAGGGTTGATGCCCCCTGCCTCCAAGGTGAGCTCAGCCTGCTGGACCTGCTGCAAACTGCAACTACTTCTCAGAAAGTTTCTCTGATTTTCACCAGGGTTCTTCTTCTTCATTACTGGCACCAGTTAACATTTTACTTTAACTGGACCTTTAACTGCATTTGTTTCTGTCCATTTGTTTTTTATCTGCTTTGTTGCTTTGTTCTGTTTTAAAACCTTTCTTGTTTTTTTTTTATTTTATTTTTCTGTTTCACTCTGCCTTTTGACACTCCTTCCCAAAATTCAAAGTCAAAATGAACACTTTTCTTTCAAAAAAGTCAAGGTGTTTGTTCACTTAAGTGAAGAAAGGTTCAAACTTTTTTTTAGACATTTTAGTAATAACCCCTATATTTAATAATACTGTGACAAATCTAAGGTCGGGAGAAACCACTGCTGAGTACTACAGTACCACACTGACTGTTCAGTAACAAATATTTTCAATACAGCAGTCTTTTCAATAACAACAACAAAAAACTTGCCAAAGTGCAGTTTCCAAACAATTAAAATGGTGAACATACTAACTGTATAGAATAGAGTGTATGAGCAAACAGCTGACAGACCTTTGCCAGAGGACAGAACTTTTGCTTTATATAATAGCTATAACACTGTATTCATTCATTATTCCAGGAATCAACTTTTTCCAAGATTGGAGTTGAACTTGTCACCTACATTATTACTTATTATTTAAGTGATGAAGTGATTGAATAAAGGGTTTTCAGAGACAGATCTTGGGGGACAGTCAGCTAATCGTTGTAACCTGCTTTATTTGGTGTCAACTAAACTGATCCGCTGTCGGCTACTCACACCTCTGATCTGCCTCGGAGGAGCGTTTTAACACACACGTGCTGGCTTCATCATTGTATTCTTCCTGTGTCACATCCTGCATGCTAACAGAGGGTTATTAACATAACAAACTTAAATGCCCTATATAAATAATACCTTCACAGAAATGCAAACCAGCTCAGCTGACACTGTTTAGGCATCGCCTCCAACATCTGTTTATGAGCACTTTCCCTAATGATATCATCCGATATCATTAACTGTGGCAGTGTGTGCTGCGCCGCCACTGCCACAGCAGCAGGTGCAGCTGTTTATGCCCCTCTGACACCTCCCCAGCACACACACCAGCACAGGAAAGACGATCACAGTCTCCTCCAACAACCAACACCGGTCTTCCCTCCCTTCTACCCCACGAATCACCAAACCGCTCATTAGAACAATTTTCCTCAACAAAAAAACGCAGCCCCTATGATTTCAATCTGTATATCACCTGTAATTGTAGTTTTTAGCAAGGGTCTGATTCCATACATTTAGCCAGAGTAAACTGTGACTGCGGGTGCGAGCGCAGAAGACACGCCTCTCGCTGTAGCCGCCAGCTGCAGAGCCTGTTTTTAGATACTGTGGCCGCACTTATTAGGGAGCTCACATTGGCCTACGTATACACGACTGTGCATGATTTATTCTAAGGATGCATGGGGGGGGCGGAGCCTGGTGGGCTTTTGCTTTGTTTTCTGACTTAGTTGGCTATGTTTAGTCCCCAAAAATTAGAGAAAATTGTTGGAAACCATTATGTATGGTGCCAGAGAACTGCCTCCTCTTTCTGACCGGAAAGGCCAGGTTTAGAGACTTCACAGGTTCTGTGGAAGCACAGTTGATCAGGCACCGCTGTAATTAGTCAAATGGTCCATTTAAATGTTGTACAACACAGAGCTAACCTTTGTAGTAGCACTGTACACAAAGCAATTATAAGATTTGTGGATCAAAACCAAAGAATGGATATAGTAGAGATTAATAAAGGGTAGACCACGTTTTCTGTCAGCAGAATAATGTCAAGAATTTTACACATCCTGGATTTAGGTTCCAACCAACTTTTTTTTTTTTTTCGATGACTTGATTGAATTAAATGTAAATAGTGTAATCTTCTTTCATTCACAAATTAATCTTCTCAAACCAATGTCCACAGTCATGATAAAACCCAGCACTGTTTCCAGTCTAATGAAATGTTACAAAAGGCCCTTCAGGGGAAAAAGATATATAAAAAGTTATGTTTACTGATTACATCTAAGCTGATTAAGTGTTCAATGAAATAGTTTGTAGTAGTAGTACACATGTATGAAACTAATTCTCATATTAGTGTGAGAAAGTACTCTGTTCATCGACTGTCTTCTCCTCCTTCTCCTCCTCCAATCTGCTCTCTAAATGCTGGTGCATTCAGCATTTAGAGAGCAGCTTGGAGGAGGAGACACAGAGGACTGCCTCCTTCTTTGTCTCCAGTCCTTTAAAGTCCAGTAGCTCAACAGTTGCTCCTTCAGGAGCTGTGCTGAACGGCTGACTGGAGGTGCTGAGTGACCAGGGGTTAGGGGTCCAGAGCGGGTCGAGGTCTTCAGGGCCTCTTGGTTGGACATTTTTATCCTCAGTTCCTTAAGCAGTGTGTCTCTGAATCTGCAGAGACGGGAACCGCCTGGAGTTATGAGGCTGTAGAGGAGAGAGCCGGACTAAAGAAGTTGCATCATCAGGGTCTTAACCTGTTCTGATCCTGCTGTAACTCAGTGTTTAGATGAAGAGAGTCACTGCCGTTTAGAGGTTATAGTAGAGATCAAATTAAAGGGATGGTTCAATGAACTATTAAGGGCAGAGAATAAAAGTGATGTACAAGAAAACAAAATTCAAGAAGAACAGCACAACGAGCTTACAGTGAAAGTGAGTGGAACAACCAAGTTTGATTTCTTAGCAATATTTTTAAATGTGCCTTCTGCGTTGACCTCTGTCATTTATAAAAATCTTCTCATAGGTAAAAGCTTCCCTTAGTTTCACTGTTTTAGGCCAAGACTACAGGGTGAATTCCCCCCTCTATATTTATTTGTCTGACTTACATTATATGCTGACGATACCCTCCTTCTCTCACCGTTCTCTAACTTTCTAGCCATTGTTCCCAGGTTTTTATTTATGTTGTCAACAATGTTGTTTCTACAACTGGTCTTGAATAGTTGGGATTTAATAGTATATTATCTGGCATTCAGTCTGTGTATCAGCCCCAGTCTGTTCCTGAACTTTCTTGCTGCCTAATGTATGCCTGACATGCGTTTGCCCAACCTGTCTGAAGTGATTTCTGGCAGCCTTGTTTAATTAGGCGGACGTGTCTGTGTACTTTTATACATATTCATCATTCGCAGATTTCAGCCCGATTGATGTCGTAATTGATTTAGAGGGTTTTATAATTCTTGCAAAAGCGGACCAGGAATTTCAATGACTTTGTAGATGAAGCAGGGAGAGGGGAGGAGGGATCTGAAGGA
This sequence comes from Cynoglossus semilaevis, assembly GCF_000523025.1. NCBI lineage: Eukaryota > Metazoa > Chordata > Actinopteri > Pleuronectiformes > Cynoglossidae > Cynoglossus > Cynoglossus semilaevis. The sequence goes on from NC_024320.1 coordinate 12,300,322, forward strand.
GCTGCTTGTACACCTGAGGAAATGTTGACTCGCCTGAGCCAGAGTGATAACTATCATTTTAGAAAAGGAGAAAAACCAAAGAGACAAGTCGCCTTCTTTGTTGTTCCCTTTTTTTTCACAAGTAAATTACACATTTAGGATTTATTAAGACAAGAAACAGTTTTCAAATGGTGAATCTGTAGAAGCCTCCATGGAGATGTGCTCATTACTCTATAGCCCCGGGCCATGTTATCCGCCTTGAATGCATCCTTTTTCTCCCCTTTTACCCTCCTCACCCCTCTTGCCCGTATTTTTCAGCACTGTGTTGTCGTGCTCCACGCTGCAATGTCACAGCAGTTTGTTCAAAGCCGTGTCGATGATTTGGGCTCCCAGCAGGTGCCGCCCCGTTGTCTGTTCAATTATTAAAGTGAGGGCCACGAGGATGCATTACAGCCGCCGCACCCATTAGATAAAAAGACGATGGCTTTTGACGCGGTGCATATTTCCTGTCTGCCTTACAAAGACACTGCCGCCGCTGCTGTGGTCCTTTCTTGTTGCGTCTTTTTGTTTTATTAATCAGTGTTGAATAAAACTGGGTTTTTTTTTTAGTTTTGGAAATATTAAAGAGGGATTTGTTCTCTTTCATTGTTGTGGGCACAAGAACTATGGTGATCTTTTTGAATTCCCTCTCATCAAACCGAGGTCATGTCAGCTCCTTGCCATTCCTTCTGTCTCTTTTCAACTTCCCATCAGCCCCCGTTTTTTCATCCCTTCACCCCAATTTATTATTAAAACGTCTGTTGAGGTGATAAATAAATCATGTTGGCTCAAAGTAAAACCTTGTCAAAACACAGCAAACACATTTCTTCATTTGTCCCTCTTTTTCCTTGAGAGTTCACTTTTATGCATTGTTGTTAAGTTGACCAATCAGTGCTTCAGCCTCATATATTTCTTATTTTTGAGTGAAGGAAATGTGAACGGTATGTCAAACCAACTGGGCTGTGAACGCGTTTGGTCACAGAACATTTGCTGTGTGGCCGAAAAGAAAATGATAATGACAATCACATCAATGCACTTTTGTAATGTGCACTAATTACTTAGCTCTGGGCATGTGACGGTATATTTTTTTAATTACTCCATATCACACTGCCCACAAGCAATATAAATGCATTTCACATATTGCAGTTCATCAGCATAGTGAATAAATGTCTGTTTAACTGTCTACAGTGTAATCGTCATTTCCAACAAACTCCATGTAGAATTAAGCTGCTACACTGACAAACTGCAACAAAACCTGAAAATCTTAATTTAAAGGTAGTACTGACCAAAGTTCAGAGACATCAGGAGATTTTTTTTACTGAGTGGTGCAGTGGCAGTTCCCCCACTGACCACTAGTCTCCAGATCTCAGGTTTGGCTGTGTCAGGAAGGGTCTGCAGTGTAAAACTCCGATTAAGCAGACTAGCACAGTGACAACACTGATAAACTGATTCTTCTTCTTCTGATTCTTCTTCTTCATTATTACTGAAGATCAATGTGCTTAAAAACGGTCTTCTTCTCAGTGTCTACTGCAGAAATAAAGATTTACAATAATTTTGTAAAACACTGTTGATGTGAACAAATTACATTCTGAGTTTATAAAGTTTTTACACAACACTTTCACTTCTCCTGTTCATTATTTTGGTCTGACTCTATTGTTTGTATAAATTCTCAGGAGACTAGGATTTGAGATTTTTTAAGAAAAGCCCTGGAGGCAATTTTAGGTATTCACATGCGTCTCATTTTTTAGGTGCATAAAAAAAGAAGAGCAGTTTCAGGACACATGCAAACCTTCACTCCCACACCAAGACAACAACCTCTCCTCCTCTTCCTTCTCCTCCTCCTCCTCCTCCTCGTTTCATTCTTCAGTGTGTGTTCTGTACATGCCAACAAATCCTAATTGCACCCCGCACTCTGTTCTTCCCACCGATATTGTGCGCTTTGTGCCACCAAATTCCTTGTGTGCTAATTAGGCACGCAAACCATTGTGGATACACTCCTGACAGGTGCTGCTGGCCTGCTGAGGTCACACACACACACACGGAAACCAAACTTGCACACACCTAACACGGATACATACACACATACGGCTAGAAGCAGGCAGACAATGAGAGAGAAACTCATGCTAAAAGCATTAAAAATAAATGGAGAGAGGAGAATAACGAGGGAGGCAAGACGTGTTAATTTCTAGCTTCCATCTGTTGTTACATAAGCACTGCCAACAACGACACATCTCTGGAAGAACGGCAAAAGGAAGGGAGAGAAGGGGAGAGGAAGACGTAGAGCTGGAAATGCAAAAACAAAGAAGCCATAACTGAAGTCCTCCTGCATCGGAGAGGAATTCCACAGGGAACAGATATCAGACTGGTGGAGTAAATTCAACCATAGAGATTCATCTGAAGGGCTCGGCTTCCAGAACCTGGTATATTCCCTTCAACACCTTCATTTAAACCCAAGGGACGTTGGCTCTTACCTATGTTTCTTTGTTAAGGTTCAGAACCTGAACTCACCTTTTTCAGTGTCTACAAATTATGTTTCCAAAACATTAAATACATTTAATTACAGCAGAAACAAATTATTACCTCACAAAGGGGAAACCTTTATGAAACATGCCCCCATGTGGTGCAGCAAGGTACAGCATTGCCAGTAGTGCCACTGATCACTATACTCCACTAACCTAGTTTTATGGGGAGAGGTTAATAAGACACACTAATTACTCTTTATTAGAAATGAAGTATAAACTGAACTGTTAATAAAATTTGAACATCTTACACACCATAACTCATACAAAATTATTAGATTAAGATAGAAATATTGTGTATATGTATGGCTTCCAAGCTAAATATATATCCCTCATTCATGATGTTTTAGGCCTAAGCTGCTGTGGAAATCCCCATGGTGCACCAAAACACCTTTGTTTTTTCTCTTTGGTTTCTTATATATGTTTTTTTTTTTTTTTTTGCATTCAATACATATATCCTAGTAACAATAATAAACATTGAGTCTAGTAGTAGTAAATAATTTAGATATAACATTTTAATAATATGCTTACACTTCCCCTGGATACTTAAGCCTAAGTTTTTACAAAATGTTTTAGTTAACTTTTAAACTTCTTAATATTATTTTCTGTTTTTTGTTTTATTTCCTACCTCTGGTCCTGCAGGTTGAACGATGTTCTTAGTAAAACGTCCTGAGTTTACACACGATGATCTGCTTGTTCTGCGATTTTGCAGTATTTTTTTAACGCTTCACGTTTTCCAGCAGCAGTGAATCCGCCCAGTGAACATAATTCAGTGATGGTGAAGACATTTGGTTTGTCATCATGCAAAAACTTGAGGAACAATGAGACTGGCTGAAAAACAAACAGCTATGAGGAGTGACGAGAACCTCAAAGGGCTCATCAGGCCTGTTTGGCTGCAGGATCTTTTCCACCACTGTGGCGCTGAGACCCAAGACTTGTTGATGTCCTGAGGTGACATTTGTCTCCTGTCAGGGATGAGGGGCAATTCTGAAAACAAGAACTCTGTCTTTGTTTTTCTGGACTGACAGGCACCAGGAGAGGCTTTATGATGTTGTCTATGTTCACGGGGTCAGTGTGGATTCTTTCCCAGGATGGAGAGACGGGACTGTGAGGATTCTTGTTGCCAGAACATACACACGTCCACCATGGATCTTTGAAGCGTTTCAACACTCCTATGGTGATATAATGTGAACGGGAGGGAAGCTAACCAGCACAAAAGGCTTTAGTTCCTCTGACTCTGATCTGTAGTGTGGGAACACACTTTATAATTGTTTGTTCAATTATTTTTCTTGGACAATGCACCTGCACTTAACCAAGTGAGCTCCTGGGAACCAGCGCGCAATTAAGCCTTTCAGAGCAAAGCTGACGTCTGTTTAAACAGCGGAGAGGGAGTCCGATAAATACCTTTTAGTGTGCAAGGTAACAAGCATAGGGTGACAGTGAGAAGGCTCGCAGGGAGCAATTTCCTATTTATTTGTCTTCTGTTTTGACCTCTGTCTTGACAAGAATCCAGGGCTTATTACTGTATCTGTCCTGCGCTCTATTTCAGGCCCATTACAAAAGTTCAGCAGACTGGAAGTGCTGTAAGTGGGCGAAGGATAAAGGGGCAGTAGCCTGTACTGACCACCGTTGATGCCCTCTGAAAGGTTTCTATGAGATATAAAACTCACAGATAAGGAAGATGTTAGCAGATATTGTAAATTGTGTTGCCTGACCTCCACTGGCTGCTGTAATGAGACTCTTCTGTGAAGTGAAATGCAGAGGTGTGAAGCAGCTTCATTTGTGCAAGGAAAAAGAGTAAAAGTCAACACTTTTTGAGTCTGCCAGTTGTTCAGCGCACAAGACGTATATATTTATGTGTGTGTGTGTGTGCATATATATGTATGTATTTTAAGTGAAGCCCAGGAAAAATACCTTTCTTATGTAGTAAGTGAAGCCCAGGAAAAATACCTTTCACTTGTTTTAAAAGCTCATTAAGTCTCCCTAAAGGTTCCAAAGTTTTCATGTGTAGTTTGGTTCAACCTTAATGTAAGTTATAAAAAGGTTTAATAAACAAATAAAAGATAAAATAAATATTCCCATTTAGTGAATAAAAATCTAATAAAGCCCTAAAGGAGACCTATGATTAATAGCTGGACCATCCACCTGCAGGGTCAAGTTACATTTTTATTGTAATTTTTCTTTTAAATTTGGATTTAAATTACACAGTTCATTCTACAGTTAATGCTCTGTTGATAAAGTCCTTGGATTGGTGTTCAAGTCCAGGGTGTGGAGTAGAACGTCTACTGAAAGTAGTGATAACTACTTAATGGAGTGCAATCTAAGAAATATATATACGGAAAACGTAAACCGGCATCTTTAACCTTTGTTTGTACCACATTCTGAAAACCAAGTGTTAGCCATTCGGTAAGAAATGTGAACAACTACAGTAGCTGCTCCACATTCGGAGGCAATGCAGTCGTCAGTACTGCTATGGATATAAATCATCTTTTTGCCACCTAGTGTAGGTAATCAGAATTGCATTGTTCGAGCTAATTAGATTGATGGTGTAGAGGGAACAGTCTGCTGGTGTGAGGACTCACAGCAGCCTCTTGGTTGTGGTCACAATCCCCTCACTTCTATTGGATCGTAGAGAGATAGAAATCGGAGGCTTTAGCTGAACACAAGGCTGATATATTCACAGGAATTGAAGAAAGACACACAAGAAGGTCTTTAGTTGCTCTGTCCCTTTTATAGTTTTTAGAGCCATCTACTGCCACCTAGCGGAGTAAGTAATTGTTCTGCCTGCCACTGTCGCATAGATGAAGGGGATGAAGGGAGAGATGTGAACTTCAACATATTACTAGCCTGAAGTTTCAGATAGTTTTTTTTCATTGTGCATAAATACACACGTGCATACAGTGTGATACCAAGTATATGTACGTCAAGTTGCGAACGTATATATTTAACAAAAAAAAAAGTAAAAACTTCATCTTGCTTGTTCAAGTCACCTGTGGACAAATGACCTCATGACTTCTCAGCAAGCATACACCAGTGAGACTTGTACAGTTGAACATTTTAGCGACGCTGTCATCCTAGCATGCATAGCCCAGCTGTATGATTTCCATGCTTCTAAACCTCCATGCATTATTCACAGATACATTTTAATACTGGACAAGGGGTGAGAGTTTCATATTAAGGGAGGTGAATCAGGGAGGTGCGTTTACAACAGCTGAAAGTGTCTGTCACTGACTTATAACTTTTTTTTTCTCATCGTTCCCCAGCAACTGCAGCTGCTTAAATGAGAGGGATTAAGTTAACTCCCTGCTTAGAGGAAGAGCAGAACCTGGATTAGGGCACTGGGCATGGACATAGAACGCATTCAAGCAGGAGCCACAGCATTTTAAAGGAGAGACGTTTTGGGGAAGCGGGGAATCAGCGTTGCACGGAACCTCACATGGACGCCTGAGTTGCTCTAAGAAATACATTGACAAGTGCAATAGTGCAGGCACGACATGCAAAAGAGTGTCAGAGCAGGGAAGAAGAACACTGGCAGACACGCTCGCTGCATTTTCTACTTTCACCCTCAGTCCACGGTCTTCTGTGGTAACCTTAAATAACTTTTTTCCCCATTTGTACCAAAAGGAGGTCCTTCTCAGAAAACGACAAGAAAAACTCATATTCAACCAATTTAAAATAGCAATTAAGTATTTTAGTACTTAATTATTTTAATACCATCATTAACAAACACATCTTTCATCTGTAATGAACAAGAGGTAAAATAAATTTACATTAACGAAACACTCGTACCTGCAGCAAAACAAAAAGCTAAAAACATGTTAATGTTTCAGAAAACACATGTTTAGATTTTGAAAAATGCGTATTTAAGAAAACATTCACATTTGAGAAAATAAAATTACATAATTAGAAACATGTTTACATTTTAGTAAACATCTTATTTTTTGAAAACCCTCGCATATTTGTTTACATTTTAGTAAACCTAAAATCTTATTTTTTGAAAACCCTCGCATATTTAATAATTAACATCTAGTTACAGAGAAACACTCAATCGAATTGAAACCAAACGAAAATTTGTTTTGAAAAACAAAATTGAATTACATTTTAAGAATTTTTTTTTTTTTTTTTCAATCGAATTGAAACCAAACGAAAACATTTTAAGAATTTTTTTTTTTTTTTTGAAAAGCATATCCACAACATATTTTCATTTTTAACATAGGTTAAATCACACACTTCAAATTTATGTATTGTAAAAACAAAATGACATGAGAGAAATTTTACATTTTGGAAATGATCAAAAAAGTGACCAAATTCTCCCACATTTTAAAAATAAATTCACATTACAATTTCATTACACATTACAACACATTTACAAGGTTAAAATGTACAGAACAGTTGGAAAGAAATGCACCACTGTACAGCTGTGCAGTGCAGATCACAGTTAGTTGCTATGATCCACATAATGCTGCATTAGGCATCAATGCACATACTGTATCTGACTGGTGGGAATTTAACAGCTAAAGTCTTTGTGTGCACCTTAGCGTGCTGTAGAAGTAGCAAAACAAATCCTTCAAAGTAAGGATTTTTGATTTTTAATTTATTTGAAAAACCTTCTCCACTAGTTTACAGCGTGTTGCCTGCTCGTTTGGCCCCTCAGCCTGTCTTGTTCAGAAGTAAACATCTGAGTTCCTCGGAGGAAGGGGGGAAAAACTGGAAAGAAGTGGAGATGGGAACAGGTGGTGAAACAGTGTGAGAAATGCACCGGATAAAAAACCACAGACACCTGCTCATGAAATCCAACCTGGTCCCTCCGTCACATTCCAACAGGGCTCAGCTGACTGAGCCGCTCGTACAAAATGCAGTAAATTACTCCGCTGACGGTGTGACCGTCACACTGTAACGGCAGTAGAGTTTAAAGGCTTTTATTTTTGGGATCAGAACCTTTTACCATTGAAGTTGTGGCCTTTTTATTATTTGACATTCATTTCATTTCACTTCATTTATTCAGAGTATGGACGCAGATCAGTGGTTTGAAAAAAACAAATATCAGCCACTTATTAAAGCAATCGTTACATTTTAAATGTGTAAACAGGAGGTTGCAGCAAGAATATAGCGTCCTACAAATATTTGTTTTCTGTTTGGTCTGTTAAACCAAATCCCAAAGGTTGGGAACACTTGGATTACAAAAATAACTATTTTAATTTTTCTAATCAAGGCATCAATGTATCAACAACTCCTTAAACCAGAGAAATTAAATTACTGACACTGAAGAAGAAAAATAATTAAATGTTATTCCACTATGTAGCAGCAGATGGCTATAAAAACAAAACAAAAACAAAAAAAATGTGAAAAAAGTCTTTTTTTCAGTTACTGTGAGTATACCAGTGTTGTGTTCAACTAAACATGCTTAGCTTTCATTATTAATAGATCATAAATTGTACATAAATTGAAGCTAGAAGATCAGTGTATTTTGTTTCATATATTTTTTGTGAGGGTTTTGTTTGGCAGTGTAAAATATGTTCTCAAAAATCACTGATTTCTCTGGTAAAAGAAAATTGTAGTTTTTTGTTTAAAAGTTTTGTGAGTAACTGCCTTATGCTCCGTACCCTGGCGCAATGAAAGAATGAATGTTAAGCTTTTTTGCAAAATAATTACTTGTACGTTTGGCTTTGCTTCAAAATTTACAATTTGAAATGCAGGAAAAAAATCGTTTTTTCTTCATTTAAGTAGGTAATTTCTGGAACTGATATATATTCATATGAAAATATTCTAGCATGTGTGTCATTAGCTAGAGACAAATGAAAATCCCCCTCAGTGTTGTTCCCTCACACCCCGACTGTTTCAAAGCACAGCAGCTTGTTTTGTGCCTTCGAATCCCCTGCGGTTGGTTATTAGTTGGGGTGTCCACGCAACCGAAATCCCAAATCTTTGTCCCAGCTTCACGTCTTAGACACATCTAAGCTGGCGGAGCTTGTGATAGCCCCCTTTCTCCTCTAGAGTGAAAGGCCCACAGGCCAAAGAATGAGACGCAGCCCAGTTTGAGCCCAGGGGAGGTGGGATCCGACCCTATTTGTCAGAGCTTTTCCGTGGTAACTTTTCATTGATGGGTGGGTGGGGTGGGGACAGTAATGTACTTGCTGTCTTCTTCTCCGCATGAGTGTTTTCTGTTTGGCTGCTGTCATTGAGAAAAGACATAAGTACTCTCTCTTTTTCCTTTTACACACACACACACACCCTTGCTCCTGACACACACGCTGCAGATGGAGCGATGGGCTCTCCAGGGCTGAGAATTCTCCCCCTTTTCGTCTTTATCTGCTGGTAAATGTTGACAGACCAGTGAACCTTGTTGCCGGACTGTGACAGGCTTAGCTGTTTGTAAAGTGTTGGGCTGAGAAAAGAGGGAAAAACAAAGGGGCCTCTGGTGTGGTAGTTAGCCATCATGGCTGCTCAACTTGCAATGAAAGGACCTCTAACAGCATTCTGGCTCCACCACGGAGGTGAGTGCTCGGCTGCTCAGCTCGGCTCGGGTCGGACGGTTTGCAGACCATTAGGGAAATGGATGAAGGGTTTCCCGGTTTCAAACCCAACTGCACTCTTCGAATTAATGGGGGAAATGTCATCTTATCACAGTTGATAGGTGTGGCAAGCGAGGCCCTGGTACAGATCCGGAGAAACAAGAACGCTCCCGATGAAATTTTACTTTGTTGTAAACTATGTTGTGTTTGACCTAGTTGTGTCGTACAGTAGTTTCCAAGTGAAAGTGAAAGTTGTCTTCTCTTTTTGGAATAGTCAGATGATGGAAAAAAGTTTATGAGAAAAATACAGGGGGCAATGTTATATGGAGGAAGTTATAGTAACAATGAGGGAGGATCCTCAACTGACAGGTCTGTCAATACAGACCTGTCACAGTTGGTTTGAAAGGAGACTGAAGGAGGCTGAAACCTAAAGCAGTGGTTGCAATGTCACGTAATAACAACTAACCTCAGTGCAACACTGCACATAATGTAGTTACCAGTACTTTAGTACCAAGAACACATCTAGAGAGTCCTGGGAAAAGTCTGTTTGATGACCATGTTTATCTAACATATAAATACAGTATGTTCTGTGGTCAAATTCAGTTTTTTACAGGTTTGATCCACATCCATACATTAGGCAACAAAAGATGCTACTCTTTGTGATGGTCAGTATTTATGGTATGAGTCATCTGCATATATGTTATGGTATTAATGTGGATGTTGGTATTTTCACAGACATTTTCTCTTGTACGCGTCTTGGCCTGCACTGATATCATCACTTCCCCTAACGAAATGCAGCTACAAGTATTTTGAATTATTTTAAATGTTATATAAAAACACAATATATTTCTATTTCTCAGTGCAAATGCTTAAAGTCATTTCCCCTTTGCCTGATTAATATAAGGTCACGTCATTGCTCAAATACACATTTTGTGAATATTTTTAAAGTTCAATCTTGCTGTATTCCTTTTAAACATGAAAAATGCAAGACTTTTGAATGACTCTTGAATTTCATGGGGTTTTTTTTAAACCCGCCAGCTGCAGTTCAGTCACACTGAAGTGTCAGAGACCCTCACCTTCCCTTGTTTGATTTGCTTCCTCTACATCTTTTTTTTTTTCCTCAGCCATTGTGACTTCCTGTGGGAGCAGCGCTTCGTCTGGCAGCGTTTCCCCATCGAGCAGATGCGGGTCACGTCTGAGCGGCCCTCCGACGTGACAGTTCATGAAGACACAGAGACATGAAGGTGAGAACACACAATGGAGGTGCGGTGCTCGCGAGGTCTTAACCTACGGCTGCGCTGTGACAGTCACATTGTCTTCCGTCGAG
>NC_024320.1:12311440-12328867 GCF_000523025.1 Cynoglossus semilaevis
TGCCGCTGACACAGCAGCAGGAACAAAAGCAGGCCTTTGTTGGCCAGGAGGATGTAACTAAGCAAATGAAATCGGAGTCACCGGGGTGAGTTTGAGGGGAGATGAAAATGTATGGCACACCTCTGTGTTGTAGCTGACACAGTCCGCAGGGAGTCAGGAGAGAAAATTAGATTTCAGTCGCCTGTGATTCAGTGCAAGGAAAAAGGAAACGTGTCCGTAGTCTTAGATCCCAGGTGTAAAACGGCGCTTTTTTGACCTCTGGATCACATGTAAAAGAAAAAACTTCTCAGGTGGAAAAAAGTCAATGTGACCTCTGTGTTGTGAACCATGTCTACTTGAATTCTTTTTGATAACTTATATATATATATAAGGGTTGGAAGTCTTTGGAGATTCAGTTGAGGTCACCTGCCGGTTATGCCGCTGGTTTTCCAAACACTTTCCAATTTTTTCACAAAGACGTGGTGGCATCATTGTCAAATGATGATGATGATGATCCTCTTCTGGGCACAGTTCCTGGGAAGCCGTCTTTTCAGATCTGCCAATGAAGGCAACACACTGATGATCTCCTCCAGGGCTGTGTCCATAGGTTGCTATAGTAATCAAAGGCAGCGCCGCTTCCTTGCATCTACAGACAACAGACCACTCCTTTGTTTTCTCCTTGTATCATTTCTGACATGTGGTTCATACGTTCAACGGATTAATCTGGCAAGAGGACAAAAGTCCGACTCATCTCTTTATGTTCGACCTAAACCTGATATTAGACATTGATATCTTCATGGAACTCCAGAAAGAAGACATTTTGAACTAACTATTGAATATTTTGGGAAATGATGGTACAGTTTATTTTGCTGGTGGAAGTTTGACTTTCTTCCTTGTCTGATTTTCGTCGTTGCAGACACTCCCCCTAATGTGTTGTTTTTACAAGAGTATGAGCTGTGAATGCTCACAGGCCTTAATCTTTTTGCTTTCTTGTACAAAGGAGGTCGTGAATATTTTTTTATGCATAAACATGACTTTTGGTTAATGTCAATTGTATATCTTAATTCTCAAAGATGTTATATGGAAAGCTCAAGTGAACATGATATAACATTGAAGCACGACGAACTAGTGCGTGGCCACAATCAATAAGAACTGCTAACATAATTTAAAATCATGAGTAGGACGTCATTCAAAAGTGTTGGCACAAATTAGTTAAACGTGGCGCAAATGTATGAAACTTGGTCAAGTTAGAATAAACCGTGAGCATGATTTAGGCCTACTCCATATACAGTAGTTTAATGATAACACTGTTACTGCCAAGTACACACTGTGGGCCAGATCAAGTCTTTGAGCAACATGGATCTAGTAAAGGTTCAAGGTTTGTTTTAGGAATGGCGCACCAAGACATACTATCAACTAGCCATCCAGCATGGTGGTGTTGTTATACAGTAGTTGTTTAACATGTGAGCACAATTAATTGTGCTCACATTCTGTACTCTATTGAGTAAATGATAACTCATTATTTGTTTTTTTTAATAACAAGCTCATTAAAGAGTACACATTTTAAATAAATCGTGCTCACATTTTTACCTAGTCGTCCGCCCGTTTTACGTCAAATGAGCAATTTATGATTTTGCAAAGACGTTTTCTTAATGCCCCCCAAAATATTGCTTTGATCTTTCACTCACTACGTATTGTTGTAAGACAATTTATGGAATTTAATTTTCCAAAATTTGGAAGTTAGGTTTAAGGAAACAGAAGAAAACATTGTTATGTTCCGTTGTTATGTTCAGTTGTTAGCGTGTACTATACTTAGTTACTATAAATAGTAGCTTTTGTTCAGGTCTTACAAAAATGTACATAAAATATTTTAGATTGCATCACATTTTAATTTTATTGATCCCACACTGGGGAAATTGTTCTTATTATTTTTTAAATCACTTCCAGTCTTTCACTCCCATCACAGGAAACGTCTTGTTTTTTGTTTTTTTTCCCTTCTTTTTTAATGTCAGACTGATTGAAGGCAGTTAAATGTTCAGTAATGACGCCTCACGTTGTTTGATCTAAAGTCAGCCTCCATGGCCTCACAGTGGGGAAAATTGTCCATGTCTTTAGATTTAACCTGATTAAGCTGAAACTCAGTTCATCGTTGACCCTCTACATCCGAGAGGAAACTTGTTTTCTCCACACATTTCCAGGCCTGTCTATTCATTTTTCCCCCTCCTACTTTCTTTCTTTTTCTTCTCTTTTCCTCTCTAACTCAGGGAATTCTCTTCACTTTAATTGTTTGACAGTCTTTTCCTGCATTTATGACACAGACGCCAAAGGTGCCACAGAGTTTTTCCTCCTTCTCCCCCCCTTTTTTGAGGCATTAATAACATTCCGCTCGACTGAATCCCCTGGGCACAACCTCATTATGGCTTATAGGCAGAAAAAAAAATAAACTATCTTCACCGCTCGGCAGCCTTTTTTGTCAGGGAAATGAGGATCTGCTGGTGTAAAGTGGCTGCTTATAAAACAGCCTGAAACATATGTCCAGGATTGTATCTGTTTCCGTGACCGAGAGCGAGTCATGGGTGCTGTGAGTGACAGCTGCTGTTGACAGCAGCCTGCACTTGGTGGCAGTGTTGTGGGTAAGAAGAGGAAGCAGAGATTCCAGTCAGAGAGCAAGCATATTTTAGCTCTTGTCTTTTAAGTCATATCAATGAATTAACTTGCATCAAAAGGACTTTAAAACTATTTTCAATCACAGAGTTCAGCCAGTCTTTGCTAAAGATTCAGAGCAAACAGAGGTCAAATGTTCTTCCTCAGGGCAGCAGAAGGTGAGTCTGAGTCCAATAGAAAAACAAGAAAAGGCCAAGGGTGTCGTCATGTGAGAGCTGCTGCCGCTACTTTTTTACAAGTTAAATTATATATCAAATGCCTTAGATGTCTTTCATGTGAAAAGCACCAAACTCTTCTGATCTTTGTGACCTTCAGGTTGAAAACCATCTCAATGCCAAAAGGGAAAATTTTGATAATAAAATATATTTATTTTTATTTAAAAAGCATAGTGTCAAAGGTCAGATTAGAATTTTCTAAAATGATGTGTTTTTTGTGAAAGAATTGAAGGTTGGAAAATTAAGAAAAAAGGAATGGAATAAACAACTAAAATGTTTACCGAAAAAAAAAAAAAAACGTTTTCCAATGGAGAAAATATAATTTAGACCTGTTTCTATTAAAGTATTTTGTGATAAAGAGAAAAGTCAAATAGGAGTGTATGCTTTAGACAAGGTTGTGGAATAATTTCTACATATTAAAATTAAGCTCAACAAAGAATTTTCTTTTGCCTTTGACAAATTGACAGATTTTATTTTGAGTTATTTTTAGAGGATGATTTCTTTTTTATTATTTGAAGGCAAACTGTTTAGGAAGTAAATATCAATAAAGAAAACATTTTATATTATTTATAATATTATATTTTTTTAAACTTCCATCAGTCAGTATTTACTAATCCAAATTCTGTAGGATGATACTTTTGCATAAAGCTTCTTAAATATTTCCCAACAACAATTTTCTGAAAATAAATATATAAATATAAAAAAAATAAAGATAAAGTCCAATGGCAAACCGTGGCCTGGTCTTTTGTCAGGCAGCAGCAGCCACAGCTTGTCGCTGCCTGAATGCACTCGGAGATTGAATATTCAGCATAGAGCAGATTTATCATATACATGTGCTGCAGTATGAGTCCTGGACGCGGCGTCCTTCGGCTGTCAGGTCTCTTTGTACTGTCAGTGTTTCAGCCGTCTCTGCCTCTCCTCCTTCTGCTTCTTCTTTCTTTTTCTGCCTTGAGACAAATTCCTCCAAACTTGATGTAAACGGTGGTCCTAAAAGCCCCCTTTCTTGCACACAATTTATATTCATTCGCCTAAATTAAGAGGGTTTGTTTTGTCGGAGAGGAGCTGAACGTCAATGGGACTTCAATCAAACCGTGGCATAAATTTCACTGAGGATCCAGGCTTCGAGGTCTGCGTCAAATCCCACTAATGTGCCTCCCACCCCGGTTTTGAACATTAGCGTGAAAAAGTGAAGGCTTGTAATTAAAGGCCAGGTTCACGTCAATGAGTGCGGGTTATTTGGCTGAAAAGATCATTTCTGTTAGTGCTTTACATAATCCTTTATACACACAAGGCAGGAGCCTGATCCTGAGGAAAAAATATAAATTAAGGCAAGAGCTAATGGACATGTTGATGGCGTTTTGGGTAAACCTAATAAGAATTGATTCCTGGTTGTGAGGACATTTTCATTCCTCAAACCTTCTTGTGCTTTACATGTGTAATGAACCTAGCCAAACATTGATCAAAAACAAATGTTGAAGAAGTAAATCTGCTTAAAAAGCCAATCTGCCTGGACGTCTGCCTGCTCTTGGTCCTGGCAGCAGGCTGGACAGCACTTACAGAGGTGCTATATGTCTCCTAAATGACTAAATTGCATTCTGGCCCCTGTGCCTTTTTTACCCCCTGCCCATCATGATGGTTCACATGCATTAGTTGAAAGTTGTTTTTTTTTTTTTTTCAAATATTTAATCCCTGCTGTGACTGACAATGTTGTCAGACCTCTGGATGAGTTTTTCTTTTTTTTTTTTTTTTTACACCTTATTACAAGCGTTCCTCCGTCCGTGGCACTTTGGATTATTCAAGATTATGTTGTAATCCCCTTTAATCCTCATTGCAATAAGATTTCAGTCAAAATACGGCAACAGTGAAGTAGAGCTCCACAGCTATGAGGTCTTAAGCAGGAGCATCATCATCATGATTGGGCAGCTGCCTCCATTTTTCTCTTTCTCCTTGTTTATTTTTTCTTTCCCTCCAACATTGTCAATAAGATGAGCAACAGATATGTATTTGCTTTGCAGAAGCGACGATGATTTATTCCAGGCGGCGAAAGCCATCTCCAATCACCATGGAGGAAAACACATATTTACCAGCTCGTGGAGTCAAAGGCAAACTGAGGGCGGGGCTGGATTCACAGGAAACACACAGCATCCCTCTTCCCTATCTAATCTGTCTCCGAAAAAAAAAAAGAAACTTTTCTGATAGAATATTTGTCTCCAGCGGTGCGTCCTGTGGTCTCCGTCCGACTGTTTCTCTCCCTGACTGATGTTCTCCTGCTGCTTCATACCAACCGCTTATCTCAGTGCGAATGTCGACTTCCCGCCTTACTGTTGAGCTGCCAGCAGACTCCTATTGTCTGCGTCACGAAGTTACATGAATTAAAAAAAAAATTACCACTCCAACTTTCTAACTACGACTTGTTTCTGCCACGCGTCTCCATCTGTGTATGAAAATCAAATCCACAGAGGGCAGCTGCATGAGCTGTGACAGGATCTGCACAAATATGTCCAGTTTTGGAATGAGGTAGAGTCGGTAAAGCCTCAGAGATTCAGATTTAATGACAAAAAAAACCCCACAAAAGTCACACACGCACACACTTTTTCAGAGCTTTGGTTTGATTTTCACAATAAGACATTGATCAAGTTATTGTGACAGACTGTCTTTTCTGGAGATGTCATAAGAAGACAGGTGAAACAATGTGAAACAGCCGCCTCACTTTTCTAAATGTCTTTGACCCTAATTTGACCCCAATATCCTGTCAGGACATTTATTCATCTTTTGGCATCTTGTCTTTTTCTTAGATTGAGTTTTTTTTTTTCCAAGTCAACAGTAAGTGAGTGGACAGTGGAATTATGGCATCATTCTGCCCATGCATTTTATTTTAAATATATTAATCCATGTTCATTTCAACAGCAACAACATTTCAAAAGGGGGCCTCACAATAATTGGCTGATGATGAACAGCATGAACAGCATCATAGCTGAAGAAGCTTCACGGGTTAGAGGTCAAACTTTTTTTAACAAAATGTCAGGAAAAATTCTACGGTAAAAGAAATACAATGTAAAACTTATTACTAAAATGTCAAACCTCTTCATGGACACCACCCCTTTAACAACAGATCCCTACTCCTCCTTTCATCAAGGCTAAGACTTTCTAACAACGCCATCTTTAATGTGATCACTGATGCCGCTCTGTTCTCCACAACCACAAAACGAAACAAGTTTTGCCCCCTGGAGCTTCTCTGTGTTTTTCCTTCCCTTTTGCTTGATCTGGCAGATACTTGAAGATTTTGTTGCCTTGTTTTCGGGGGCAAGCAGAAATGCTTAGAGGTGAAAGGAGACAGTGGGTACTCGCCGGTGCTATGGCTTTCCACTTCAAACCCTATAAGATCTCAAATTACGCCTCAGAGTTAAACTTCAAACTGGCGGGGAGTTGTTGAGAGGACATGAGCTGGGTGATCCTGAGTGGAACAGATCTAACTGCTGCTACAGGCCAGTTGTGTGTGTGTGTGTGTGCGTGTGTGTGTGTGTTCATGTTGATGGGCTTACTTGGGCACATACAGCACTGAGTTTAGCGCTGTAGTGATTGTTGGTTGCCTATGGGGGGGAACAACTAGAATACATGCTGATAGAGTCAGAACAACTTTGTCTCCTTTAGGTATCAGGAGTTCTTCTGTGTCTGGACAGCATTCAATGAGCTTTTCAAGTTTTCTGTTTCCTGCAACATGTAGAACTATTATGCCGTGTTCAATTTGTTTCATTAGCTGGCAACTGGTCACAGAGGATAATGTCGTGTGTGATGAAAACCAAGTTTAATGTAGTCTCTTTGCTGCAGTTGGACAAAAAAATGAATCCCCCTGAAAACAAGATTTTGCTTTAGTGCATAAAACTCTCTCTTGGAACTGCTTAAAAAGACTTTTGGAGAAAACAATGCTAGAAAAAAGTTTTTTTTGTTTGTTTGTTTTTTTTTTAAGCCTAGGCATACCTTTTATACCTTTTTGTAAAATAATCTGTGTTATTTTTTTTGCCTTATGTTAGTAGACATCCCTCCCCTGTAGTGTGTGTAATAAGCAATGCTGTAAAGCACACAACACAACAGTATTGTTACTGTATAATTAAAAAATATCATGTAACTGTTTAATTCTAGACAGAAAAAATCTCTCAATTACCTAGTGACCTAAATATAGCTCAGTGATTAGTTATTGGTTATCAAAAGTGTACACATCTAATAACAGTGTTACCAAACAATAACCTCCCATTATTAAAAACTCTACTTCTCTCTTTTTGACTTTCAAACATTTTTCAAAATCATTTTTAAACCATATTCAAAGCAGTCACGCCTGTGACTTTGCTAAGCTATTTTTTTTCATATACACTATGTATCAGGTGCTTTGGCCTAGAGGCAATGTTTCTGTCATGGTAGTGGAACCCCAGGGTTCATCACCAGGGCAAGATCGAATCCAGGTTAGGGCGGTTGGTACCTTCCAGTGGACTCACCACCTGCAGGAAGGTTCAGGGGGGTTGGTATGGTGCAGTGTGATTTGGGTGGTGGTCATGGTGACTGCTGCCCCTGCGCCCTGGTAACAAATAAGTGGATGAAGATGGATGGATGACATTATGTATCATAAGCAACTATCCATTCTTTTAGATATTACTGCCACCTTAATTCTATAAAAGTTTGTTTACAAAAGTACAGATTTTCTTGGAGATTGAACAGAGTGGATGGCCTTGTAGGGAGATTAAAATGTCCTTTGGGACTAATGTATACTTAAATACACAATACAGTACTATTACTGCAGGGCTTATGGATTTAAGACACCCACACTGAAACCTATATTACTCTCGGGACTCTATTGTTGCCCCAAACTTTGGTGACCTGACTCACCTCTCTTGTGGCCTTTAGAATTTTACATTTTCTGCATCCGATAGTCTGACTGGCCGGGACCACACTGTGCGTGGATCTGTGTGTTCTGTGTGGTGAGTGGAAGTAGGTTACAGTTTGCTTTTAGGACATGAATCCGACCTCTGACCCGTTGCTTGGATCCTGCTCGCGGAGCAGAACAGGTCAAGGCCTCCAGGATTCTGCAACCGGTGTCAAAGTGCACAGGCAGCCTCTGGACACTTTCACACAGGGGGCACTGCTCACATAGCTGCCCCGTGTCTCTCTCATTCCTCCTCACAACTCTGCAGATGTCCCCAAAGTTGGTTCTCATGAGCATCTCATAACTGCCATCACCATCTTTATGTCTTTTGGTTTATATGCACAACAGATGAACTTCATACATCTAACTAAGATGCCACAGTATTTGTTTTTGAGCCACATCTCCAATTTTTCATCTCTGTGATTCCATTTAACTGAGGTTAAATAGGTTTAATTTGCCATCCTTTCCCTCATCTTTGTCATTGTAACTGTAACTGTGATATCAGGGCATCTTGGTTTATGTTGATCAAGAAAATTTAGATTGAATTGGTCATTTAAATTAAAATTCACAATTTTCTTAACTGGTTTGTAAAAACAAGTAAAACTACTGATATGTTCAATAGTTCAATATATGCCTTCAGTTGGGATTTACTGATGCCAATGTTATAAACACAATGTTGTGTCAAGATGTAGAACTTGAAAGACGACAAAAAGTGGTCACATTTCATCTTTACCTTTAAACAGAAACATCACAAAGCGTTCTTTACATAATGAGCTACGTCTGTGTGTCTGAGATTCGGCAGGCAACACAGTTTGTCAGTGTTTTTTGGGCCAATTATCCAGAGAGGTTTCCAGGGAGCACTTGCGTGAAACGGGCGAGATTCTCCCGCCAGCACACTTGTGTTTCTTTTCCAGTTTATACGACTCGCAGTACACATGCCATAACACAGAAATATTTTGTCAATAGGCATATACAAAGCGCTCTGTCAGCCACGAGAGAGCCATGAGAGTGTCCAATGTTTTTAAGAGGTCGATGCTGTGTTAAAAACAATGGGTTGTAAAAGAAGAATATCCCCTTGCTGAAGGAAAATAGCCACTTTTTACCGCGGCTCCCAGAATGAGTGTTTACACAGGCTCAGCTGGATGCATCAGACCCCACCTCACTGCCGACCTGGCACTTTGGTGTGGCTCCAGCCAAGGAAATAAATTGTTAATCTATAAAAACTCATTCTGGGTATAGACCATCATTCTTAGGTGCCATCTTGAAGTTCCTTTTCCCTACCATACGAAGGCCCCGGTGCAGTAATTCCCAACCACTGTGCCGTGGCACACGAGTGTGCAGTGGAAAACTATTATTTATTTATTGCATATATTTTTTTCTTTGCTCCTCAAAGCATGATCGGCAGAACAGAGCTGTTGATCAAGAGCTGTTGAACAAGATCTTTCTTCAATTCCTGCCAGTAAATCAGTAAATGCCAATAAACTTTTCAATTAAACAGGTCGAGTTTTTATTCAATTATAAAGTAATTTAAACTAGAATATGATTACAGTAGATATATATATGCATATACTTTTTGTGAGATTTTTGTTTGCTGCTGTGCCCTGGGATTTTTCCTGTTGATATGTATGTGCCGTGGCTCAAAAAGGTTGGGTAACCTTGTTCTAGTGTGAATGCACCCTTAGAGGAGCATAGTGAATCTTAATAGCAGAAGGCAATTTATTTGTAGATATTTTTTGTTGTGGTGTGATGTTACCAGTGGCCACGATCCATGCATTTTTGCAAGCCCAGAAGCTTAGCTCTATGGCAGCTAAAGAAGCTAAAATCTGAGATCTAAATGCTTGTTCGATAATTTGTGAAGGGCTCAGTGACAGTGTCTGAAATCATGTGCCATCCAGTGGACAATCATCTAAACGCATTGCCTTTGTATTGTGTAAAGTTTTCATTGAGTCACCCATTCACTTGAAATTATTATATTAAATTATTGGCTTGAATTTACAGTAGAACACTAGTTTAGTACCATGACACTTGAATCATAGCATAAGGCTGAACACCACCCACATACCAAGAAAGAGGAGCTAGAGGCTCCAGGGTGATAAATACATTGCTCCATAATAATTACACAGAGCTCCGTGCTCCACCTTTAACAGTAGGGATCGTGTAACATGAAGGTTGTGGTTGTACTAATGTGGAACTGCAGTTATGAGAAAGACAGATCGGTAAATTCTTAAATATACAATTGCCCCAAAACAGCAACTGCTCAATGAAGCAACTCGTTCTCCGCAAATATACTGTTTCCTCCAACCACCGTCTGCTACCACATGTAATTTAGTACAGTGTGGAAAACTGACACCTCTGGAAGAAGCTGTGATTGACAGAAAGTGTTTATCTCATTAGTGTGAAACAATACCAGGAAATGTCCTGCGAAGCCGCTGTTTTCAGACATTTTCCAGATCCGACTGAGCTGAGTGACTTCGTTTAAGAAAGCCACAAAAGAGAAAAACTACAGATCTCTCTGCAACACTTCAGACACTCAGATGAATGTAAAGAACATGAAAAGCAATCTTCAAACGGATCTTTAGCCCCCCAGCACCACAATCACCACCGCCCCCCAATCCAGCAGTTTGAAGTAGTGAAATTAAAGTTGCATACGGATGCCATCGAGACACAGGCTTTCTCAGAGATTAGGGACAGTGCTTTATTTAAAACATGTGTGTCGTGGTACGTGTGAGCAGGCAGCTGACAGCATCCACGCTGATCTGGCCGTGATAATCTGAAATTGCTTCTTTTTGAAGATCTCTAAGTCCAGAGTGGGTTACAGTGGAAATCCACATCAGCAGCATCACATGGTAAAACTATTAAATAGAAGCTTCCTAAATTGTGCCGCCAATCAGTATCATGACCATATCCTTTGACTCAAAATAAGTATTTAGAATAAGTTTGACGAAATGTCACTTTCTAAAACCGTGGGTTTATGAGATGGAATTGGTAGAAACAGATTTAGGTCATGTGTAAACACAGAAAATACATCTGTTAAAACGTTGACAATCTGACACTTAACAAATAGGAATGGTCGTCCAGTCGGTTTTTATTTATTTATTTGTTTTGGCTATCAAAATGTTTAATTTCCTAGGTCACTGATTCCCAAACACTGTGCTGCGACACATTAGAGCGCCATTAGAGATCATCAAGTATACTATGAACAGGCAAAATATTCCTCCATTAGTGTGTTTGTGTGTCTTTCTTAAACTCCTGCAAGTATATCAGCATCGTGTTCAGCTAAACAGGCCCAGGTTTCTTCTAACATATACTTTTTGTGACATATGGGTTTTTCTAATATAAAATACAAATATATGCTATAGGAGTTTGGGGAACACTAGGTCATCATCGATCGTAAATAACATTTTTGTGTTTACCTAAGTAATTTCATATAATTTTTTTCCCACCCTTTGTTTTTATAACGAGAGATTTCGGCCTGTGTTCTAAATCAATATTAACTTCCAAACAAATATGAATTTCCAAACTTTTCTTGCTGTCACCAAACCTTTCACAGCTGTTTCTTTCATAGCCAGTCTGGACACCAAAGGCTGCAAAAAAGAAACCAAACAACAGAGTTTTAAATTTACAACAGACTGAAACAGTTTAGAAAGTTTTTGATGTGGTGTTTCATTACGTTTTTGTGTTAAATTAAATATACAGAAACACATAGATTACACACAGGGGATTTAGGATTGCAGATGATTTACAGATGGCTGGCTGACTGTGAATTTTATGCATTAGTAAATTAATTTTTAACAGTACTTAAAAATGTAGCCTCTTAGAAAGTGGTTTCAGATGCTGGGACCATTAAAATGCAGTTAAAGGTGCATTCTGGCTTTATCCCGTCACCGTGGCCCTGTTTGCAGAGGGGCAGTGGGAAATATGTCACAATTAAATATACAGCAGGACAGGGTGAGGGCTTACAAAATACACCTCTTTTGCAATATAAACAGGATTTTCATCTAAACTGTGTACACAGGCTCAATAGTTCAGCTGGAGAGTCTCAGGTCTTAGCTCACCAAAATGGCATACAGCATTTTCGCAGATATCACTCACGCAGACCCCAAAGTAAATACAACTCAACGCTTCATCCAAGGTAACAATTGAGGTTATGTACGATATGAAGGAATGTGCAAAACACACACACATTAAATGCTAGTTTAAATATTTATATTTCTTTTTGGTATAAATATTAGAGAAAGTTCCGCAGTTCTGGCTTTGTTTGGAAGAGCAAGGAACCCAGGCTTGTTATAAATGAGACCTCGGTGACAGGTGGAGATGCAAATATGAAGAGATCTGGGGCCTAAAGGTAAACAGAGCTGAGTAACAATATAAAAGTGATGTGTTTGGAAGTAAAGCCGCACCATATTTTATGAGGCTGAACCAAAGTTTATTACATCGGCCAGACTCCGGAGGAGAAGTCCAAACGCAGGAGGAGCGGCTCTACATATTCTCAGAACTAAACATTTCACAGAAAGATGAATTTGTGTGTGATCAAAAAAAACATCTCACACACACACACAAATAAGTCACCGTAACTTTGTAAATGAATCACCATGTGCTTCTCCTGATGTATGGCACACAGTGTACAGACCCTTACTGTATATACACATAAAGTATTGTATACTTCTCACTTTCACTGACACTTTCCTCTGGTCTAAAGACACACTACAAACCTAATTAATGATTCTGTCCACACTGTTTTCACAAAGGTCACTAGGTTTAAGTGATAAAAATATAAAAATCCGTAATTTGATTCCTTGTCTTTTTAACGGACAAAAGAACTTTTAACTCTCTGTTTGTTAAACATTAACTGATTAAGAGATGACCTTCAGGCTCATTGTCTTTTCGCCTAAACAGTAATGCTGGTTAACAGAATATCAGGATTAAAAACACACACAATATTAAAAACATGCACAATATTAAAAACAATAACAAAACATTAGTGTTGGGACAACAAAATGTCAATTTTCACAATTCCTTGAATTCATAAATCTTTTTTTTATTATTTTTTAAATGCAGCAACTTTGTAAATGTGGTTCATATATCGCTCTTCATATTCCACTTTAGTTTAAAACAGTGTAGTGACATCATTTTTATTTTCTAGAAACTTCCCTCTCTGTGACCAAGAATTAGTGACAAAACCACAGCAAATAAATGTGGGCAACAGCCCACGCGCTGACATGTTTTTTTCATGGTTCCTGGTCCCCATAATTAACCCCAGCTCAAAAAAAGTTTAAAAAAAAAACTGACTTAAAACAGCGTCTCTACTGCCTGGCCAGTCGACCTGGCAGAAGCTCAGAGATCAATAGGAGGTAGTCTTGATAATTGCCTGGGGCTTCATTAAAAGCACGGCGAGCTAGACGGGCATGCCTCGTCCTGCTGCCCCCATTAGGGCACGACCCATTAGTTGTTTTTTTTTTTTTTGTAAATATGTTCTCTCATTGGCTTCAAGAGAAAATGTGTCTGTCATGTTGGTTCAGAATGTGGATGAAACATGGTTTGTTGGTACAGTAACATGTTGATAATGATGATGATGCGCTTGAGTATCGGGGCCTGTCAATGTCTGAATGGTGTACTGGTGGAAAAAGCTGCCACAGAGGAGCAGCTATTTGTTTTATTGTAATGGATTTACACACGATAGTAGGTTAGAATATACTGAGAACATCCTGTGTGGCTGATCGATGTAACTAGAATATTTCAGCAGCATCGATGAGCCTTCTCTCCGCTCCCTCAGTTGGTCCACACCCCACTGTTTTTCAGTTTTGTTTTTTCTTTTAAGGCAGAAATCACAGTTGATCTGCCGGGTGGGATTGAAGGTGCATAGAAAACCTTAAGGACGACATGGCTGCTGACTTTAATACAACTTGATGTTCAGTTGATCCCTCACCCACCGTCTCCACCTTATTGACTAGAATCCACCTTGCAGACATTTTCTCTCCGTAGCACGACACAACAGAATCCCTCAAATCAGCTTCAGTTTCTCATCCAGTATAAAGATGAAAAGATCTTAGCTAAAAATAAGCATCAAAACTCATGCTCCTGGTAAATTGAGGTTGATTACAGTTGTGATATGAATGGATCATAACCCTTCAAAATATATGCAGAGCTGGTAAACATGAATTATCAAGGGAGGGGGAAGAGGAGGAGGAGCCCACCGGCGGCAGCAGCAGCAGCGCTACGACCTCATTGGTAATGCAAAACTTTAATACTCCCGACTGAAGAGGCTTGACGTGCCAAGGTGTAATGTCAGCTATCGATTGATCGGCGGTCGGGTGTCTCAGTGTCAGGCCTCATTGACATTCTCTCATCTTACGATGGAGGGGGCTTGTTATATCTGTTTACGGCTACATGAATATTCCAGGAATCCCTTGTCTTGGTGGCAGCTCACTCTCATTCTCACCCTCTTCTTCTGGGAAGGTATCGTAACGGATCTTTGGGCCACGTGTGAGCCCCAGTCTGGGCTGTTGACTGTAAGTGCAAAGGCAATTGATCAACCGCCCTCCCACCATCTTCCATCTCCTCCCCCTTCTGCAACACCTCAAACATTTCTTTGGCAGCTGTGCAGTGTGGCATCAGTTTTGTCATGGGTGTTGACCGTAGTTCATTAAGGAACAGATTAAACTGCTGTAAGCCAGTCAAAAAGTTCTAAGACAGGTTAAAATTTAGAAAATATTTCATGGATACATGTTAACACACACATCAAGGTGTCATTTACCAGCTTTTTATATCTTTGTCAAGTGTTGAGATGTTTTTACATTTTTGTTTAATTCATTTTTAAGACTTTTGCTTTTAAAACTACTGTTAAAATTAGATCTAACATCGAAATTTAAAAAAATGTTTAATGGATTTTTAATGAGTGGAAACACTATGGGACCATCAAAACAGTGATTACATAGGGTGGTGGTCATCACACCTGCCTTACACGCAGGAAAGTGCTGTGTTCAATTCTCAGAGGAACCTCTGTGTGTAGCAAATACTCATACAGTAAAGTTCCTCAGTGTGGGACAAATTAGTAAATATAGATTTATTAAAGAAAAACTTATTGAAGCCTGAAGCAGGACTTGACTTCTACATTTGAACTTACATCCATTCTAGTCCTTTAGATGGGGCAGTGGAGCTATGACCTGGAGTGAAGTGAAGGATGTGTGCTTTTTAAAGATTTATTAACTGTGTTTCTGTGGCCACAAGGTTTGGTGCTAAAACCCACAACTGCTATGGGCTACTTGTTACAACGCTACCTGTGCTATTATGACTTTCATGGTTCATGAAGGATGCCTGGTTGTACAGTTTGAGCGTGGAAATCCTATATTAAAATGTAATGTTGTATGCACTTAAATAAGTTAACAGACCAGCATCTGTGTTGTCACATGTTCAATTCAGATTTATGGCACTTCCCTTAAAACATGTAGCAGTGCACTTCCTTTCCTCCCTCGTCCTCCCCCACAGACTGGGCCATGGTTAATAGATTGTCACATATCACACCTACAAACCTCTGTGTCCACACAACCATGTATTTTGTCAATGCAAAACCTCAAGCAAGCATTTGTTGCTAATTGACGAGTCAACACTACAGCTTACATTCCCCAGTTGGCCATATGTGCAGAAAAAACAAAATTAAAAAAACAACACGCACACACACACAGTGAGGTGGTGCGTCTCTAACTCCCGGTCCATCGCTCACAGCGGGGGTTATTGACTGTGACGTGCGCTTGCGGTGCACCTTTGCAGTCGCCTGTCAGCCAGATGCATGCTGGCAGGTCTGGTCCCCTTATTCCCCCTCTCCGCCCTTGACAGCTCTCACACGACAGGGAGGCTGTAGTGGTGGGAGCAGTGTTAAAGGGGGAGGGTGGTGAGAGAGGTGTGCATCAGAGAGCAAAAAACAGAAAAAAAAAAAAAAAAGGGCAGCCAGTGGGGCCGTGGCCCCCTTCATTTTTGCCCTCCCATTGCCCACAGAAGGTGAACCTCAACCCTGCTCAGCGCTGCTCTAGTTTGTGTTATTGTCAGTGTTGCCACAAGGTGTCTGTTGCTGCCTGCATCAGTTAGCCTCAGTTTGAGGCTACGCAGGTCTGTCACTGTGGATCTTTTCTGGGGGGTTTTTCTGCCTGAAAAGCCCCTGAGGAGAGGAATGAACCTTTTCAGTCTGTGCTGTACATTAGTGTCGCTTTTCTCTTCCATGTTTAGTACAACCTCCTCCTCCTCCCCCTCCTCCTCCTCTTCCATCCACCTCTCGCTGAAACAGCCGACCCCCCACCTGCGTAGCTTGTTTAACGCCAGTTAGTCCAGAAGGTGCATCCCCTGCACACCCGGTGGTTGAGACAGGTAATGAGTTTGCTCGGGGGAGGCCGACATGACTGCACACGTGTGAGAGTGTGAAATTACCTGACACAGCTTTCATCGACACAAGGTACTTCCGCCGTCTGTGTGTTCACAGCCGTGGGATTTTCATACTCACACACACACATACAGGGAAGGAGGTGGAGAACAGCATATGTTATTTGGCAAAAGCCCTATTCACACTGCGTAATGGCAGTGTGTTCAAAAAGGCTTCAGGATATATATTCATGCAGGTAACCTGTTCACAGATTTACTTTACAGACATTTCTTCTGTAGTCATAAACTAAGATAAACTATGGGGGCTGCTCCCCACCATGGATGATGACTGCTGGGGTCGGCTCCAGTGCCCCTCTGTGACCTTTACAAATAGAACCAGCAATACAGATGGAATGAATAATAAACCATAGAAGAAGAAATATTATGTCCATCAAAGGAAGATCTTCACAGCATCCTCCGTTCTGACCTTTTTTGTTATTCTTTTTTCAATAATCAAAAAATGCAAGTCAATATTTAGCCACCAAACCATATTCTCGCAACAGGTCGCTGTTTGACTGATGGCTTAGACCAAAATATTTACCTATAAAATCTTAGTACCAGTAGATGGCAGTAGCTTAACTTAATGATGCTGTAAGGGAAAATGTGGATTAGCAGAATTAGTTTAATTGAGACAATATAAGTCTCTAAACTGAAATGTATTGAAGAGGAGGTTTTTATTTCCGTAAACCAATGTGTTTGAACTCATAGCACCCCCTACAGATAACGTACTTTAATCTTCCATCATATTGAACAATGTATGCAACACAGTGTAGTGCAAAAATTTAATCTGCATTTTAGTTATGCTTATTTACTTTTTTTTTTATATAACAAAATACTGTATGTATGGAATACTGTACGGTATGAAATAGTCTAATACTCTAGACACAAGAAAGCTGAAGACACCGCAGTGGGCAAAGATTAATCCACAGCATGTGCTGAGAAAACCCTGAAGTACTAAAAACGGATCATAAGCAATAATCAGCCCAGGGTTGCAGACAATAACGCACCTTCCCCTTGTTGTACATCCATCCATTTATCTTGGCAAAAGGAAATTACTAAATCCAATACAGTTCGATAAAAATCTGGCCTGTCTTAATCTGCTGCTGGAGGATAATGATGCCTGATAAAGCCGCTTGTTTCCGGCCCCACGCCATCCGTCATCCGTGGGTCGCTCCCCTGGTCAAGCTGCCCACTAACCCCAAATAGATGACTACAGTGGTCCAACTGTTTACTGCACAGCAGTAC
>NC_024320.1:12328905-12346866 GCF_000523025.1 Cynoglossus semilaevis
AGTTGAGTTAAATGATCGCATGCAACTCACAGTGACACCTGGGTCCAAAGCAGGATGTAGTTTGGTTGATTACTTCCTTCTGTTACGTTTTTTTTTTTTTTTTTTTCTATTTTCTGTTTTTTTTATAAAATATAACTTACCACCTCATGTAAAGTTTGGTTCAATGATTTTGTAATTTTAAATCTTGGAGTTAATGTAGATAAAAGGTTAGTTACAGAAACTTAGTTAATCGATGACAAGTTTCAACCTTTACTCTTCACACAAGGAAAAAGAAAAGACAACTAATCATTGTTATTTATGACCAGATAATTTAACACCTGAGGTTTGCCTGAGGTTATGGTTGATGCTCCTTTTCATACCCTAAAATAAAATCATTCCTGAGTGCTACTTCTATCAGGTTTGATGTCTTACTTTGACTCTGCACTAACTTTGTTTAATTTAATCTAAATCTCTGTATACATATCTAACTTTTTATTTCATTATTTGGAACTGTACCTTTTTTTTCTAGAAATGCGGTTTGTACGTTAAGCTGTGAACAGTTTAATTAAACACCCAGTTTAATTTCAAGCCCTTCTGCGGTCGGGCAGACCATGAGCAATCTCACACAGACCCCGTGTACATTACATTATCTTTCAAGGAACGAGAGAGGATTTAATGGTGGAGGCAGTTGTGAGTCGCTGTGGATGCTGAATACCTGAGAAGCAGTGTAATCCAATCTGCTGCCGGTCCTGCTGCCTGACCTCTGTAGCTCCTCACAGCTGCAGACATGTGTTGTTGGCTGGATAACTGTGTTAGCACAAACATAATAAGACTGCGGACACAGAGTCTGTGCACTCCAATAGGTGCAGGATAACAAGGGTTAGGGAGAAACACTAAAGGTTGTTGACACAGGAGAAGCCTCTCTGCAGTGGAACTGATCCTGGGCTTGTGTAACGGCTTGTTTGTCTATGTTTGATATAAATGTTATAACAAGAGTCTCAGAGTGTATTACATCATGCTGGCATCATTTAAAAGAATTATCTAAAAGTCAATTCACACCGGTTAAAAAACAGATATATGTCTTTACCATCAACTAATGTTAAAATATTGCAAATTTAAAAATAAAACAATTGTAAAAAAAAAAAAAATTATAGGTTGCAATTTAGTTTGCCATTGACTTTTTTTTTTACTTTAAAAAAGGTAAACTTTGAGACTTTAATATTAGTTACCAGTAAACTAAGCCCTGCTAAATTGGTTCAGAAAGACACTCGTTTTAAAATGTTCTGGGAAAATATGTTTAATACAGTGGCAAAATGTGTAAAATTCAAAAATTGAAGTACCAAATTTATGGGATTAAATCTGCCACCGTATATATGAGCTGCAGCCCATCATATGAGTCACACCAAAAATTAGCTAGCTATTAGCTATGTTGTTATTAAATAGTATGTATTTACTAACAACAATATTATTGGATATTATAATATTATATTTTTATTATAAATTATATTTATACTATATATATATATATATATATATATATATATATACACACAAATGTAATCCAAAAATCACACAAAACTCAGCAGCATTTTCTGATGTCTGCTGTAATTCTGTGCACATTAGGTAGACCAAGAAATATTATTTTTTCAATTGACGGACATTTGACAGATGCAGGACTTGTGATTTGTTTCATACAGAACATGTGAGACAGCCTGGTGTCATGTAAAGGTCATTTGTTTTGATCAAATTTGTCAGACTGATGCAGAGACACGTGATTTTTCTCCAAGAGTGGATTTTTCCTCCAGTGCTGTTTGTTTTGCCCTGGACCACAAATGATGTGATACTGACGGGCCACTCCGGTCTTACTGCCACCTTCTGACGGCTGCCAACACCGAATAATATGAATATCTGAATTCCATTCACGGCCATGCCGCAGCATTTGAGAAAGACACTTCATTTCATACTTGTTTACAGCTCTCTGTGGAGATCTAAAGTTCAAAATCACATGCATTTTTAATTCCAAATTAAGCCAGGGTAGAGAAGGAGAGTAGCAGAGAGTGGGCTGTGGGGGGATTCATGTTCACTTTGCCACATTTTGACAAACATGACCTCCCCTCGCATGGGTGAAGGGATTATGTGGAACAAAAGTTGGCCCCACTCGCCATACCAGGGCTTAAGGCTAGTGGGGCAACAGATTAGAATATCTTTCACCCTCTGGGGAGATAAGAGACACAAATCATCAGAAAATGGTGCAGAACATAATGAACTGGTGGCGGTGGTGATCTCCAACCACCAAAGACCTCGTGTGAAGTTGAGATTCATAAAGCCTCCAAACAGTAATGCAGATTTTTTTTTATCCCCCTCCCCCCCACCCCTGGTTCTGAAAAGCACCACTTAAGCATCTCCCAATGCTTAAAAAATATAATCTGGATCATCAAAGGATGGGGAATATTCCTGCTCTTTGTCTTTTCAACACCAAATCCACATCCAGGCTGTTTTGCTGCCACATTTTGTGTCCTTTTATCTGGGATAATTACAAATATGTCAAATGTGCCGCGGTATGACATCCACTGACGCCAGGCTAACGATACGCCTCAACCTCTTCTACTCTCAATTAGCTCCCAGAGCTCCAGGTTAATGGAACTTTTGATTGGGGGAAAACCTGGATTTCTTGGATGCTCGGCCTCCTTGTAGATAGGGTTATCTGGTAGTGCACACAGAAAAGTTGCTCTGCTGTTCTTGGAGTTGTAACAACTCAAGAGTCACATTTATCTTTCGCTTAATATTAACAGAAAGACTTAAAATGTTTAAGCTCATCAATGCTATTTGTTTCATGGATTCTTAGAAAGGTATGCAGAAATCATCTTAACCATCATTCAAAAAATACATTTTAATACACTACTACAGGGCTGCTAGTAGATGGGAGTGTTGGTAGATCATGAGCAATTCAAATAAAATAAATATATCTTCACATACTGTATCATTCTATAGTGTGTAGTAATGAACATATACTGTAAGAATTGAATCAAATTGTGACATACACTACAGCCATGTGCATTTAATCAATAGCCCAATATATATTGCATGTATAAAGTATGTTCAGTTTAGTTAATGAGTTAATATATATATTTAACTATTTCCATATAGGTACGTCACTTCAGCCTGATTGTTTTGAATGGCAATTCACAATCCAATAATGTCAATGGTGAGGCGTTCATGTGCAAACACGCTGCCCTCTGCCTGTATGTTCTCTTCAACAACAACAACTTTCTTTGCAGAGGATCTCTGTGTCTGAGTATTTGCTGGGGGATAATAGAACCACTAGGTGGCAATAATGTAATTTAGAGGTTGCAAAACTATGGCTAAAATATAAAGAAGAAGAAATTGGTGTTTGGGAGGAGAGGTTGAATCAATGAATATTGTTACAAGACTAATGTTAGTAGTATACTAAATACTTCATTTACTGAACCGGACTTCATAGCACTACATTCATAGCACACTGCATAGACCAGGAAGAAGATGTACCTACTCATGGTTCACCTTCCCAGAATCCCTGATTGTGAAAGTTAGTTCTTCAGATAAAGCGTATAATATATACTTTATGTAATTAAGAAAGCAATCCATCAACAACCAAACACAGATGTTTTAGTGAAATTTTGGAAGGTTACAACATGGAATAAGTCGTGTTCGCTTCAGGAAAGAGCAGTCAGCCTCACTCTGTTTCCTCCTCAGCTGGCGGGCAGCGGGGTCAGGAAGATTACCAACCGCACAGTTAGTCTCAAATTCAGCATCCCTCCGCACAAAACCTCCTCTGGCCAAACAAAACCAGCTATCAGAGGATGACAAGAAAACACCAGCCCACGGGGCATCTTCCTCCTCCTTTTTCTTCTTTGCTCTCCCTCCACCACTCTGGAGTAAGCGCATCACCGAGTTTCACTTTAGCTTGTTTGTGGCTGTGTTGTAGGGCAAGGTGACAAAAGCAATACAAGAAAAAACATTCCTGTAATTTCCCCAAAAGAGCTTAAGGTGGAATTGCCCAGGGGGCAGGAGAGGGACGCTGTCCCCTCTCTTTCTTCTTCTTTTCCTTCAGTTTACCTCGCCAACAAGAAAAGAAGCAGATTTACCCATGCAACCCTCCTGAGGAATGGCGGGCAAGCTGCAGAAATGCTCCCTGACAATCTCTTCTTCCCTGTGGCAGCCCGATGCCAGAAAGAGTGCTGTTTCTCCAGACAGATCTTTTACCTAAGATGCCAGGAATTAAGAAAGAAAAGACCGCAGGACACGGCTGTGTCACCTAGCATTAAACAGCACTCAATTCTCCAGCTATGAGATACTTGGTGCAAAAAAATAGGTCAGGCCAAGCAACGTCCAAAGACATGGGGAGGAAACTGGGGGTTTGATTCCTAGATTCTTCCTCTTTTATTTCCTCTGTCATTGCAGCTGTACTGCCTGTGGACTCTTCGGTTAGTGGTTAACGCTTTTTCAGGCCAATACAAAGAAGAGGGTTTTAAACAAAACTGTTCATTAAAGTTAGGCTCACTAAATGTTCATACTTCATGTATAACAGCCTAAACAAACTGCAGTTGTATTAAAGATGCCACATTAGGATTGAAGGTTGACAAAAAACAGCTAAAAATTTAACAGAAGAGAAATTTAACCCGACACTTTTACACTTTTTATGATAAATATTTAAAATTTCAAAATTAATGAATATCTAAAATGTATCTTTCACACTCCTTAAGTAAGTGTATATGGTCCACACATCCTACTTTATCTTCAGTTTAAATTCTTGCTGTTCTTATTCACTTTGTTTAATTTAGTAAATTAGGTAAAATATAATTTTTAATTATTTTTTATGTTTTCTTTTCTAAACTCTGTTCAGCATAAAAACCAAAAAGTCCATCCAGACAGACAGCAATAAGAGTTTCAAAAACTGATTCCATCCAGACAGCAATAAGAGTTTCAAAAACTGAATCTTTACTTTAAAAAAATTAAATAATACTATACTGCTGGAAGGTTGGTATGTACAGTGATGGGTGACAAGAAGTGACTTTAGACAATGAAAAATAAAAAGCCTGATATTCAATTCTGGACCCTGTTAGCCACTGAACTGTTTACTTTTTATATGGAACCACAATTTAAGAAATTGTATAATAGTACTAGTTGTCCCTTGGTAAAAAAAGTGGTAAAAAAAAAAGAAAGAACTTTTTTACTGCTTACAAACATGTTATCCCTCCTGATTCTGTAGGGGGTGCTAAAAACCAAAAGTAATTCTGAGGTATAATAAATAAATGGTTTAAGTCAGTTAAACATTTAGCTCTGAGTGATTGCCCCCTGGATACAGGATAAACATCTCTGAACAGGTGGCTCTGAGGCAACTGGCCATGGTGAAACATATATGTTTGGCTGATTATAGCACAGAGCGACATTGTCATGTGGAAACTGTACACCCTCAACAATGGCGATCACAAACATTGAAATTTTCAACCCTAAAACAGCTCATTTTAAACCTTAAAATTGACATTGTTGACTCTAAAGAAAACTGTGCTTTTAAATGTTGAATAGTTTCACCAAAACCACTGCCTCATTTTTTCTCCTTGAGTTTTAACACCAGCTCACCATACTTGCATTGCTTGCATTGACACAAACTAGGCCGGTTTTCCACAGTTTTCCTGTAAGGTATATTCCAATCACAGCATAATTGATTTCCCCTGTCCAATATTCAGTGGTTTATTTTCAATACATTCCAGCCCGTTCAAGGAGGAGGATACGAACTGGTCAGACAAGGTCAGAGACTGTGCCAATACAACCAAATTATTTGTGACCTGCATTTCTTCTTTGAAAGAAATGTCATTGTTTTTCAATTTTTAAGTTGTGTCTTCAGCCAACAAAAGTTTCCTGTCTCACCCGAACTGAATTATTCAGCGTCTCCCTGGTCGAGCGCAAACAAACGGAATAAAATCCAGACAGTTATGAGGCATAAATATGAACAAACAGCATCTGAGAGCATTAAGGAAACACAGCATTGGGGCGTTTGTTCAGAGCGACACATGAGGACAGTGTGCAAGTGACTCTACCCTCTACCCTCTCATCTTTTTCTCCATCCCTCTAATGATGTGTGGCCTGTCAGAGAGAAGCCAAATTACATTCTGGACCACAAAGCTTTTCCTCCTAAGTTTGCTCTGCCCGTGCAGTGCCCTGCAAAAAAAAAGAAAAAACAATAACTGGGCTTCAGCAGCTGCAAATTGCACTAAGATTTCCCAGTCTCTTCCTGTGAATTATTAATGAGAGCCAAACCAAAAGACAAAAAAATAAGAGGGGATGTGGGGGTGGGCCAATGGGGAGGGGGGGTATCTACAGAAGAATGCTGTAATTACGCCAGAGGATGAGAATTGGACCAAACTTTTCCACAGCCAGAACTAGTGAAATAGTCAGAAAGTGCAACTCAGAGCTGGAAATTTTAGAAGTCTAAATGTGAAAAGAAAAGATTTTTTTATTATTATTATTACATATGCAAAATGCCTAAAGCTGCTGGATTGACGCCCAGTTGAAAGACATGAAAAAAAAAAATCAGCATTTGCAATCTTCTCAATCAGATCTGCTCTGTGTGTGTGTGAGTGTGAGTGGACATCACCTGGTGGAGTGGATGCAAAAATTAAAAAGAAAAAAAAATTTTTAAAAATATCTCTATTTTTATTTTTGTTTATTTATTTTTTCTAATGATTTTTTTTTTATCATTATATTATTTTTAATCATCTGTAATTATTACAGAATATGAATATCTGCTTTTTTGGAACAGGTAAAACACTGAGCTATATGCAGAAACCTCTGCTGAATGTAAATGTGATTTTTTTTTCTTTTTTTGAGTTTTTTTAAACACAACATTACCATAACAGGTGTGTCACATGATCTACTCTAGGAATACTGTAAGAGACCATTTTACACAGTCTTGTGTGTATTAATGTGGGAAATCAGACAGTGGTGACCGAGGACTGTTGCTCAGCTCATGTCTGTAGGGATATACACTAGATGACTTACTCCGTGGTAAAGGTTGTGGTCTTGAAGTACTTGGTCTAGATTTGGATCCTCATGACATTGTTTTCCCAGTCCTTTACACGGCTGTTTTATTCTGTTCTTGACAGAGGTTTTGTGCTGTTGTGGTGGAATCCACGCTTCTTGTTGTGATATTTTTGTGTTAAGTTAAGTTTCCAGCTATTTCCTTTGTCATAAGGCTGTAAGTCATTCTTGAAGACAATGGTCAATTTATTGTTAAACAATATATTAAAGCTGTCAGCAAAAAAAAAGGAGATTTATAATATTTTAGTACTTAGGGAGTAACGCTCCACCTGTTAAGATGTATTGACGATTGTAACTTTTAATTGTATGAGTACTTTTGGCTAATTTGATTGTTTGTTTAGGTATTTTACCCGAGTTTTAACTTAGTTGTTATAATAACCTGTTTAATTTTGAATGTAACACTTTCAAGAGTAGAATATCAAATTAGTATTTCCACAATTCATAATCATCGAAAGAAAAGAAACCGTTTGGAGGTCATCGTGCTGCGGATTGTATTTGTGGTCTTTCCTTATGCTGTTCTGCCATCTGCTGGTCACATTAAGGTAGTGTCTCAGCATGTGCAACGTACAACATAGGTACAGTATTAAGATAAGGTTTTTACGTCAGTAATCTCTCTTTTGCAGAAAGTCGTTCATGGAACGGGATTTCAAGAATTTAGTGAGTGTTATTAGTACAGCCCCCTCCAGGAAATACACATATACACACGGTGAAAATACACAAACGCATACAAGTAAAACTCTTGAGCTTACTCGTGTGTACTTACACAAACAAACATTCGTGGAAAGCGCAAACACACGCCGCAAACAAATATAGCTGTCTTTGCAGGTGCAACATGGAGAGAAGAATTAACAGGTGCAGCAGCTAACTCCATAACCAGGGTTTTTTAGCAGTTGATTCAGTTGTGTTTTTTTTTTTGTTTGTTTTTATATATATAAATGTTTGGCATTACTCAAAATTGTAAACGTTGAAACAGTCACAAAGGCACATTTTGATCATATACACTATATACCCTGTTGCGATTTACGTTGTTTTGTTTGGCGGTTTTTACAAGTGAACAGTGGACAAATAATATATTTTTGTTCTCTATTAATAATTGTGATTATTCATACGTGTAAGATTACTCGTCACATTTATTCCAGCTGTGCCATCAAAGGCAGCGAGGTTTTGTTTTGTTTGTTTTTTTGTTGTTGTTTTTTTTTTTTTGTACTTTACCACGGTGTTGCCCGGGCCGGGATTCGAACCTCAATCCTCCAAACACCAGTCCGGTCCGTTTCATGTTGTCCCTAAATATACAGTATACTCGAGGAACCATTGTTGTTGAACCATTTGGTTCAGATCAGGTAGCGCACCAGAGTTTTCACCACTTTTTTAGGAAGGAATCAAAATATAGTGTTAAACCACAGAAACATTTTCATATCTCACAAATGTGATCTTAGATGTTACACTGGTTTGTCCCGCAGACTAAGGCTGAACTGAGCTGACTACTGTCACTGAGAGTCATCAAAACAGAAAGGACCACAATTGCAATTTTCCTGTGTTTTCCAGAATTTTCCTCTGAGAGTTTTTGATGTGGTTTGTCTTAGTTTTCATTTTACATTTTCAGTTATCGAGTGTCAAATTTCACTTTGAAACATACATCCTCACTTCCTAGGAACAACATACACACATTTGTTGAAGTATAAGTTTATGGTAATAAGTTAGAACAAATTCTACTTTGTAACCAATCTCTTCCAGAGGATCAATGCTGTACGATTAATGGTTTTTATATTTATACAAATCATAGCTGGACACAACTGTATCTCCTTCATTTTCTCCTGCTCCTGCTCCTCCTCGTTCAGAGGTTGTAGTTTCTAGTATTTCTGGGGCTAAAAACGATGCCTGCCAGCGCTGGCAGCTGTTACTTTCACTCCCAGGTCACTGTGCGCGCCCTGCTAGCTAATTACAATAGAGCCTGTAGTCATCTGCACTGCTGCCCCCCTTCATCCCACTACTGCCCCCTGTCTGGGATGGAATACTCACAGGCATCTGTGGAGGACAGTGGGAGGGTCGCACAGGGGTTGCACATGGGACATGTTTTCACACAAACGTGCCATCTTTGTAATTAGCTCCGAAACAACATATGAAACATTAAAGACACCAGGCGCCAACAACAATCAAAACATTTCATTTTCTTGTCAATTATTCATCACTTTGAAGGTTCTGAAAGGGTCATTTATATGGAAATAAGCCCGTGACGCTAACAAGGTTGTAAGATCTGATTCCAAACCATCTAAGGCACACAGCACTTCCTCTGCACTTTCTTCTTTTACACCAATACTTATGCCTTTTCTTGTCCTTTATGCGCTCTTTTCTTCTCCTGCTCAAGAAAACTCTTCTTCAAACAAAACCATTATTCAGACCCTAAAAAACAAGCATCTTTAATCAACTCTATTAAAGTGAAAAAGAAAAATCATAACAGAGTGATTTATGTCCAATCACTTGGAGTAGCTTAGTTTTTGTCAGTTTCTATGGCAGCTGTTGTACAGATCTGCAGAGGAGGACTCAAAATATTTCCTTTTCTTTATTTTGTTTTTGACGAGGTGATCAGGATAAAAGGAGGCACATGTAAGAACGTTATAGTCGTACGTTTGAAGAAATCAAAGGCCAAAGAAACATGATTGTATATGACGAAGAGAGAGACTTAAAGGGAAGTGCATAGCTTTGGTCATTCATAGTATCATAAGTAGTAGTGAGCTTTGTAGCTTGTAACTCCAGTTCCCTGACCTGTAGGTGGTGCTAAGCACACATTTAATGCCATGTTCCATGATTCATATATGGCTTTGTTGTTGTTGTTGTTTTGTTTATATATAAACCTATAAAAAGGCATAAGAATCAACATCATTAAAGACAAGAAGGATAGTTTGTTATCTACACAGTTGCTATCATGTTATCATATTAGCAGGGGTCAAGCGTAATTGATTAGTGGCACGGAGGACCGGTAAGTAGCACAATAGACACTGCATTAGCATATAGCATGTTAACACTGCTCTAGTTCCTAACAGTTTTTTAAGAGTTTGAAAGTCAATATTAAACATCATACCAATTAATCCGTTGAGTTGCATTACTGCCATCTACTGGGTATATTATATATTGATTAATATATTTTAGGAACACTACATATTACTTGCAACCTAAATGGTAAACAGGACAATACAGAGGAACAGTAGTAAAAATGAGAAAGTAGACATGACCAGAGACTTTATGTGACCCTCCAAAAAAACTGAGGGGATTCATTCTAAATGTCTCCATGTTTCTGAAGACTTTCCTGTCTGTTAGTAAATGTAAAAATGTAGGTACAAAAAAAAGCTGACCCATTAAAAATTAGACATGAAATAAATTTTATTTATTTTGTTTTCATCTTGCAAGTATATCTTACACAATCATAAAAATATTTTTAAAAACTAAATTATGAATTATGAATAAGAGTCATTTCATATTAAATGCAAAAATGACAGAAACTTTATAGTTAAGTTCTGTTTTAACTAAACTGTTAAGATTATATGTAAAAATTTAAAGAAAACATATTAAAATATTAAAATCAATATAATCATGCACAACACAAAAAACACGCAGTAACATTAGGGGAAAATTAAAAAAAAGAATCACTTCTTGACTTTATCATATAAATACATTCATTGACTATATATTTCCCAAATAACCATACCACTCAGTGTAGTACATTGTAAAAGACATGATTGAATTGAAAATTGAAACATTGAACAGGTACATCTGATTCATCATTGATGAAACAATTCAAAACACAGTACTTCTAAATAACAATTACGATTTCTTATCAGACTCATTATACCGTAACTAGTGAACTACAACATGTGACCACGTCATTTTTTAAGCATTACATGGTAATGAACAGTAGGGCATATTTCTCTGAAACAACCAGTATTTGCCCCTGTGGGGGCAAACGTTTTGATAGGGCTGACTGTCTGACTGACAGTGGTTTCCTTGAATTAAACTTTACTTGAGCTTCAACAATTTTCCTTTGAGGATCTGTCCCAGCTGAGAAAGGAAGAGACCTCGAGTCATCAGTGTTAAGCCAAATAAGATAAATGTACTAGCCAATAAAACAGTTAAAATAAACAAAGATAGCATTGTCAAAATGTTAAAAAAATGATCAATAAAATGTGGAAGATTAAGGAACAAATTAGCCAAAAGTGGATCTAATGGTCAGCCAAGAAAATAACACACTTTTTTTAGCGTAAGATAAAATAAAAAAAAAACCAGTTCATTACAAATTATAAAAATGAAATATCCTTTTTTTATATTAGATTCCTAGCCTGAATAAACCTGCCTTGGAAACATGTTTGTCATCCAAGCCAGACTTCTTGAACATTCTTTGCTAAATGACAACAGAATTAGTAACTTTTTTAAACCGTCTAACAAATGTTTTAAGATTTACCTTTCCACCGATGGATCCTTCTGGCACCAGGTGCAATGGAAGGTCATTTTCAAGATTCCTGATCCCAGGAT
Organism: Cynoglossus semilaevis; assembly: GCF_000523025.1. NCBI lineage: Eukaryota > Metazoa > Chordata > Actinopteri > Pleuronectiformes > Cynoglossidae > Cynoglossus > Cynoglossus semilaevis. Next base: position 12,340,486 of record NC_024320.1, read on the forward strand.
CAGCTCCGTGTCTCATCAGCAGCTTTAGGGCTTCCACTTGACCTTTACAGTTTTGCAATGAGCAGACAACATGCAAGGCTGTGTTTCCACTGAATGTCTGAAATACACAGACAAAAAACACACATGCCGCTGTAACAATGATCAGCAACAAAACTAACCTGACAGCAACTCTTTCTGTACTAATATTGCGTCTCTAACCTTATTGTTAATGATGGACACTGAAAGTGGCTGGTCAAGAAATTCTTTGAGCAGCTCAACGTTGGCTCGCTCTGAAGCCATGTAAAGACACGTACGTCCACTTTTCAGATCCTGATGGAGAGAAACAAGTAATAAAAAATTAAAAGCTACAGGACCAGAAAGTAATTAACAGTGAGTATGCTGGAATTTCTAACAACAAATACCATAAAATCATACTAATTGTTTGCTTAATAATTTAAGTGTAGGGGCTTTTTTGGCTGAGATACATTTACATATTATATATTTTGGATGGCGGCAACTCAAGTAATACAGACTTGCTATTAAATTCCAAAATATAAAATAAATGTTAGTTAAGACAGGGTCAGAAAGATCTCACAAAAAGCATTATAAATATTTGGAAAACGTTAATTTTATGATTTATGATTTATGAAAAGTGTTTAAAGGAATAAATATGACATCAAAACCAGTGGAGTTCACAGGAAATTAATATCTGAAAATTGGGTTAAAAAAGAAGTAACATTTATCAGGATTTATCATCAGTTCTAAATAGATTAAACAGCAGTGTGACGTGTACAGCAACACTGCTCTCTGCCAGTATTCAGTTGCATATTTTATTTGATTGTAGCACCTCCTGCAGGGGAAAGAGGACATCTAGATGTTTTGTGATTTTTAAACACTTATCCAAAATCCTTGCATACCCTGCACTGAAGTTCAGAAAATACATAATACCGATTGGGAGAGTTGTTTTGTTTTTGTTTTTTTAATCATCAACTATTTTCAAATCATCCGTTTTCATGGTTGTTATGGTTACCGTGGTGGTGAGGGATGCACCCATGTGTAGTAGAGTCTTTATACAGTCAAGATACATGTGTTTTTTCTGCACCAGCTTCTGTGCCATGTATAAGCAAGGATTTTCCAGACTCCGTATCTCCTTTATGACTGCGTTGTGAGACAGGATTGCTGTGTGTAACGGTGTTAGACCTCCAGAGGGAGACAGAGAAATGTTTTTAAATCTTCAAAAGGCTACATTGGCATAAAGATAAAACTCAAGTTAAAGAAAATAAAGTACTTTCTCACCCTCGTAATTGAACATATCAACGTCAATGACCTGCCCTGTCTGTAGTGCTGTTCTCCAAATAGTCTGGTGGATTGAAAGCGAGAAAAACAAAACCAATTCTGTAAAGTCATCCATTTGTGTCTGTGTAAAGGCACCTTCCTGTAACTGTTACCTGAAGAGTGAGACAGTGGCCTTTCTCAGCACACACATGCAGGGGAGAGCGCCCCCAAGAGTCACCAGTGTTGATACTCGCTCCGTGTGCTATTAGGTCGTGTGCAATTAAGGGTTGATTGGTGACGGTTGCAATTTGAAGCGCTGTCTGTGTGAACAAATGAACATTTGAAGAGACCAAGCATGAATACCGAGGAGAACCTCGCACTTCTGCAGTTAAGGTTTATAAAATTGGATGTTGATTTTTACAGTGTACATCCCAAAATGATCGTGCTACATTAGGACTCCCAGCCATTGGTCTATTGTCAAGCTATGGTTTTGACTTTGGTGACCAAGGTGGGGGATGGACCCCTGAGGAGTGCAGAATTAAAAACCAGGGATTATTTTGTGAGAATAAACATTTTGGGAATTAAAGTGTATTAAATAGTTCAGTTTTAAAGCAATACCTGAGAAGGACAATAGTCCTATCTACCAAAGAGGGCACTGCAGAAAAGTTTGGGAAACACTGGCCTGAGTGATTAATTGGAGACATACCCATGATAGAAGATGCATAATGTATGTGTATAAGACAGACTGCGTGTGTGTGTGCGTCTACCTGACCATTTCGCTCTTTTTTATTCAGAGTACCATATCCTGCCATTTTGGCAGCAAGTACATAAGCCAGAGCTCGTCTGCCGTGGGCCACAGCTATGTGCAGGTATCTAACAGATAAAAGATTAAATACTAATATTAAGTACTAATTTTTCATGGCAAAGCCGTTCTTATCTTGATCATGGTATTCTTCACGCATACGTACGTGTCACCATCCGAATCATGCATGTTCAACAATTCAGGAGAGATCTCTTCAATTCTCTGCGCCTCCGCCTGTATCTGCCAGTGAAATAATGACATCCTGGCCTCAGTGGAGAGAGGCGTTTTCTGCTGAAAGTCCAGGTATTGTGGTGGTTGTTTTGGGAAAATGTGAACAACCGGAGGAAGGAAATGAGCGAGATTTCTTTGTGTGTGAGGGCTAGAGTGGCTGATGACGGTTTCGGCTCTTGCAAATCCAGACGTCTGCTCCATGATGCTCCTGTCCTCAGGAGAGGTCCATGGCTGACAGGAAATAAAGACTGGTGTCAAAGCTCAAACATGATTGGTTGATGCAACGTATGCATTTTATTAACAAACACAACGAGTGTTGTGACTGATTTGCATCTCTACTTTCTTATCTGCTGCACCGGTTGGCAACTTCCTCATACTCGTTATAACGTTTGCCTTTTCCCCACATAAGAGGACGAGTTTTTATTGAAGATTCTGCCACGAAAACATCAACACTAGGATTATTACAGTTTCACCAACCTGGTGGTTCATTAACAGTAGCTCTTTCACCATTTTGTTTCTCCGTAGAGGAGGCATGCAGTATCCTGGTGAAAAAACGAATGTCACCACCTGCCTAGTCCAAAGTTCAGTTGTTTTTAAAGTAAAATGTAATAAAAAATAAAAGATAAATAAAGAATCAAACTATGTTTTCTTTTTGTCTGCACTGTCTGTACTGAGTACAACACAGGCATCAGATTCATTTGGCTGTAAAGGTACAGACAATGAGTGTGTGGATTCAGTTTCAGAGCACAGTGAATGAAAACTGACCTTTGTGTTTGTGGCTGAGGTTTGGAGACGCTCCCTTAAAGTCATTCACTCCCAGATCCACCATGACAGAGAATTCATGAGTTGTTTACTAACACTCTTAGTCCCTTTCAAATGTCCCTTTCAAGACAAATGTAAAAGAAAACCCACTCACTACTAACGGCCGACTCACTTTTCCACACCTCCCTCCGTGTCAGTGCAGGATCTGAAATGAGGAAGTCGGGTAGAACTCATACGCAAAATCCCTGGCAACTTCCTGGTTTGCATATTATACAAACGAGTGTGACAGGCTTTCAAAATAAAAGTGAAAGTATTGAGTTTAAAACCAACTAAAACATTAGTCATGATTTTAGTGGAATTGGATTGGCTTTGTCACTGCTTTTATACAGAAGGGGTTTTTACCTGCTAGATTTGTTTTTGTAGGAGAGAAAGATTAGACTCTAATGTACTCTTATATGAAATGATTACAATGTTTCTAATTGTTAAAAGTTGGCGTAAGAAGTTTTAAGAGAGCCTCTTGGAAAGAAAACAGACTTTGCAGTGGTAGAAAATCTAAATTTGAAATATGACCCTAGAAAAACTAACGGTGACGGTGAAAAAAAATGTGACTTCTCATTGAGATCATCTATTCTCTCAAACAGAACATCCTCTTCACATACCTGACAAATAGACAACACGGTCCATTAAAATTCTTATCTTCATTTTATGTTTGTTCTGTATCAGGTCTAAAAGTCCATCCATCCAGCCACCTTCATCCGCTCATCCGTTACTGGGTCGCCGGGGCACTGCACCAACCCCCCTAAACCTTCCTGCGGGTGGTGAGTCCACTGGAAGGTACCAACCGCTCTAACTAGGATTTGAACTTGCCCAGGAGGTGAACCCTGGGGTTCCACACCAATGACAGAGACATTGCCTCTGGACTAATGTGCCACATAAAAATATTTAAACTAATGTAATTTTTCAGTTTTTATCCAATATGCAATTTTGTTTTCACCTTACAATGCAATCCTCAACCGCGCAGCCCGGCTAGCTCAGTTGGTAGAGCATGAGACTCTTAATCTCAGGGTCGTGGGTTCGAGCCCCACGTTGGGTGAAGGTTTAGAGTGATTGACTTACCAAACAATGCACATCAATGAGTAACTTCATTTTGACCAATCATTAAACACCTTGAGAACACTATAACATCTCCATCCATCCATCCATTTTCATCCGCTTATCCGTTACCGGGTCGCGGGGGCAGCAGTCGCCACCCAAATCACATTGCACCGTACCAACCCCCCCAAACCTTCCTGCGGGTGGTGAGTCCACTGGAAGGTACCAACCGCCCTAACCGGGATTCGAACTTGCCCAGGAGGTGAACCCTGGGGTTCCACACCAATGACAGAGAGATTGTTTTTGACTAATTAAACCTCCAGTGTTTTGCAGCAAGAAAATTGGAAACCTTACCAAACACTTTGTGACATCTTTCATCTGCCTTTGACTGTACTTGTACAGTACTTTTACCTCAAGTGCAAAAAATGTAAGAGGAAACAGAAAACATTGAAAAACTAAAGTGACTTCCTTTAAAAACATTTGTTCTTTGATTCACCCTCCTCACAGCGTGGACATGAGACACACCCAGTTCTCAGTCTCTTTCTTTCTGTTCCTGAACAGTTGAGTGCAATTGTGACAGATGTTGGGCAACAGACCAATGACGACAGACCAAATGTCATGCCCCAGCCTCATGTACTTCACTGAGGCTGAGTCTTGTGACTACATGTTACTGATACTAACATACAGAGGGACACTAACACTATTTGAGTTATTAACAGGAAGAGCCATGCCAGGACCCACAATCTCTCTCACCCCTGACCCTACCCCTACCCTTCCCAAAATGGCGTACAAGCCATATTGGGAACTTCTAACATCTCTTGTGTTTAGCTACTCCTCCCAGGTGAAAGACAGAGTAAGATCCAGACGAACCAGCGGGTCTCCCTCCAGCCAGCGTTTACCTAAAAGTCCTCAAAAGGGGGTGGAACCAGCCCAGGTGGGACGGTCCATACGAGGTAACGGCCAGGACCTAGCACGCTGTGCAGCTGAAAGAACGACCAGGAAAGTGGTACTACATGACCTAAACTACTCCAGCAGACGACTAACCAGAAGAGGAGCAAGAGGACAGCCAGACTCCAGAGGAGAACCAGACCCAAGAAGAAGTTTAAAACAAGAACTTTTGCTTGGATTTAACCTGCTGATTCATCATAATCATAGCATAATCATAGCATTATCACATGCTTGTGTGTTAATTCTACATTTATTTGATGTTTAACAACGCATTCAACATGCAGGGGTGTCCTGAAGATAGAAGAATCAGAGGGATAGCAATACTTATAGTGGTAATAGCCTGAGTGATTGTACCAGTGATGGGGAACAAAAATGATGATCGAATCAATTATATACAGTACATTACAGTGTCCTGCGTCTGGCTGATATGACTCAAGGTGCTGGTAAAAAAATTGACTGATGAGCTCCATGTTAACTTTATGATATCTTTTCAGAATAAGATGGTGATAGACAGAATATTGGCTGAGAAGAGAGAAGTCTGCACCAACCCCAATAACACAGCCACCGACGGTTCAGTGAGGCGGCCACTAGAAGGGTTACGTATGTTGTCTGCACCACTGCATGAACATTCAGGTGCAGGTAATTATGTGAGAAAACCATCATTCAAGCAGTTGGCCCAACTCAACATATCTCTGGCATTTATGTCACCATGGCCCCAGGCACATGTGAAGTCTATGCCAGTTTGAAACTTGGTCTTTCAGCTTCTGCGGTGACTCAGAAATATGAGGGGGTGACCGTCTTAGAGATGCAGTGATCTTTTGACAACGATCAAAAGGGGGAATTGTAGGAATATTACTGCTCTGCTATAACTCAACAGGTCCATATATGGTGACTCGGAAGGTTTAACTCAACAAATGCTTATCAGCAAAGAACAGTAAACCACCTGCTTTTGACACCCCAGACATGTGTGAAAGTTGTTTTCACATATTGAATTATTATTTCTACAAAGTGTTTTTACTTTTCTTATGATATATGCATATTACCTTGTCTTAAACTATGTATGGACTTTGGATGAAATAGTGTTTCTGATAATAGGTGCCTTGTGCCTGTCGCAAACTAAGTGGGAACTCAGTATGAAATATTGTTTAGGATAATAAACAACTGGTGCTTATCTTAAATGGTATGTGACCCCTGTAACGTGTGCAGCAGAACGTTCCTGTCTTTGACCTGGGATCAAAAGAACATCCACTACACTATAGTCTTACCAAGTCCCAGAAATGCCTTAAAATGCA
>NC_024320.1:12346966-12429097 GCF_000523025.1 Cynoglossus semilaevis
GTGTATTTTTGGTCATTTTTGAGAAAATCTTTTTTCTGAGATTTGTTCGGGAACTTATTGGTATAGTGTTTTACTGTGATCAAAAGTTGGCGTAACAAAAAAGTATATTTTTTCTGAACTTTAACCACAAAAATGGACATAGCTAAGTATTTTAAGGCAAATTAGTGTATTTTTAGTCATTTTTGAGAAACTTTTTTTTTCGGAGATTTGTTCGGGAACTTATTGGTATAGTGTTTTACTGTGATCAAAAGTTGGCGTAACAAAAAAGTATATTTTTTCTGCATTTTAAACACAAAAATGGACATACCTAAGTATTTTTAGGCAAATGAGTGTATTTTTAGTCATTTTGGAGAAACTTTTTTTTTGGAGATTTGTTCGGGAACTTATTGGTATAGTGTTTTACTGTGATCAAAAGTTGGCGTACCAAAAAAGTATATTTTTTCTGAATTTTAACCACAAAAAATGGGCATAGCTAAGTATTTAAGGCAAATGAGTGTTTTTTTGGTCATTTTTGAGAAAATCTTTTTTCTGAGATTTGTTCGGGAATTTATTGGTATAGTATTTTACTGTGATCAAAAGATGACGTACCACAAAAGTATATTTTTTCTGAATTTTAACCACAAAAATGGACATAGCTAAGTATTTTAAGGCAAATTAGTGTATTTTTAGTCATTTTTGAGAAGCTTAATTTTAAAGACTGTTTCGGGAAATCAATATTATATTATTTAACTTAACCATAAAAATGTATAATATGTTGATTTTGATTAATGGATTTTGTAAGGATGTAGCCTCATATTTTAAGGCCAATTTATACATTTTTATTATTTTTTGGGATATTTATATTTTCGAAACTTTTCCATAAATTATTAACATAGCATGTTAATTTTAATCTATGACTGACAATTTTGCAGAACTGCTCTGAGAGTGTATTCAATGGGATGGTACCATCACGTGGGGTGCTGCAACGGGCATAATGTTGCCCAGAAGATAAGGTGACAACCGACATGCATGCGCATGAATTTTAACCTGTTTGCATTTGCTAACAAGGCAAGGAGAAGATAAAAAAAAATTCGGGATTTTTCTTATTTCCTGGGTTTTCCAGTGTGCATGGGAACCCTGTTGTTTGCATTTTTCCCTTATTTCCTGCAGGCATTAAGGAACTGCTGTGACCTGGACACATTCTGACAATCTTTACAATGTTATAGTGTGCAATTGTAACACAATTGTGAGTAACACTCACAATCAACTTAAAAAACATTTAAAACTATATGAGTTTGTAGACAGCTGCTCACCCAATATGACCAAGTGCTGGGTGCTGCAGATTCTGCATCTGTTGGTGTTGCCAACTTGAAACAGATCCGAGTCCAGATCCTCCAAAGGTTGACAAGGACGACAGGTCTGTTCCCAAGGAAAACTCTGACAAACACATATTCATATCACTTCTTAAAATATCTATCATAGTAACTATCATAGATAGTTTGTTTCATTCCTTTATGCCACAGAACCACATACCTGAGCCATAAGAGGAGGTGAGTGTGGATGGATACCCACCCATCCCCTGTCCAGAAAGTGTCTGGGCAGCAATGGAGACCGTAGGAGTCGATAGTGACTGAGCAGTTTGAGAGTGATTTATTCTCTGGTTCTAAAAACAAAACAACAAAGCACATCTGATAAGAACTTTTTTTTTTTTTTTTACAATAATAAACTTCCAAAAACAGAAAAGGGGAGGAAACTACCATAAGCAAACATGTTTGGATAAGCAATTAATGTATGAATGAATGAAAATGTTTTTGTTTCACCAGAGCACCTGTAGTTCAAAATACCATCTCAACAACCAGTGTTTGTCGAGGCTTCAACTTCAGGTCAGGCAAATGAATTTACAGCTGACACAAGTGTCCAATGGACTGTGAGGAACTACCACTTCACTTCACTTAAGTTTGGATAGAAAATATTGATGTGTTGTACAATACAGACCTTGAGGTGCACAGTAATGACTAAAATCAACCGATTCTTTGAAGTTAAATATTTCATTTAGTTTGCATTGTGGATGTATACTTACTAACACCCTGTTTGTTCTTCTCCCATAAAAACTCAAGTGACACTTGAGTTCAATAAAACTTTAACCTTTTACTACAGAACTGTTTTGGCAAGGGCTCTACAAGAGTATTGGAGTTGGTTCTGCAAACACACTGAAGTTTGCTCCTCAGCTGATGTTCGTTGAGACACTACAGAGTTATAACAAATTATTTTTTTCCACTAAGTGTACCAATAGAGATTTTGTCTTGCTTGTATAAAATTTTGTTTTAGTAATTTGATTATGCTCTGCATTTTAAAATATAAACAAATGATGCAGACACAGTTTGACTGCTGCTCAGCACTGCAGTGAAAACACTGTCTTCTCCTTCAGAAGAATAATTACATATCATTCCTATGATTTTGTATAAAACGCTGTCTTGTTTTCAGACACACAGCAAGACTTTCTAGCTGCAATTCTTCCATGAAGGTCAATGTCAGGCTGGACTTCTCTGGACAGTGGATAGATGAAGCTGGAACAAACTGGTTCCTGTCAGTCCTGACTACAGTTACTATCAAGATACTATCAGCACAGGCCATTTCAGACTGACTGGAAAGCTTTTTTATTTTACTTGCTGTTAAAAAAAAAAAGACATAAGCAAGAGAACTCTGCATAATCGTTGAAAGAACTTTCCCAGAATAAAAAAGTGGTCAGTTGCTACGTTTTATGAGCCAACACTAGAGAGCAGCATTTGAACAGGAATTGCAGTCACTGCAAGTATTACTGATATATATTTTTTTATGTAATCAAAGAAAGTGACATAAAAATATTTGAAAGGTGATAAGGTCACTCACAACAGAGGGCATGTTATTGCACTTATTAGACTGTGGCATCAGGTTTCTGAGGTCAGGCTTGCGGCTCATGCTCATTGGGGGAGGAGGTGGAGGAGGCGGACTCTTCTCCTGCATGTTCTTGGAGATGCATGCTGGAGACAGCAGGCCTGGGGAGGTGCAGTGGTTACTGTAGCTGCCATTTACTGGTGAAAAACAAAAGTGAAGTTACATAGATTTTTTTTACTAATAAAACTGATAAACGTGTCATTTTGAATGTTAATTAAGAATCAGATATCTAAAAAAACGACAATAATGGTAAATTAAATAAAGGATGTTAACATACAATATGCTCAGGATTTATTCTTACCAACAGTGCTTGGCAGCTCTGAACCCATCAGTCCTAAATATAAGGAGAACACACACACACACACACACACACACACACTCTCTCTCTTAGACTGTCACATGTTTTACATCACACAGTTAGAATATTACAGCTGTTCCACACCATTACCAGTGCTCGACGGCCGCTGAGGGGACATGTTGCTTCTCTGCAGAGACGGGTGTGTGTGCGAGATGGGCAGCAGATTATGATTACCGAGAGCGCCCCCTATGCCTGTGTGGGAGTAGAGCAGACCACTGGCATTGCTCCCAGGAATGATCACTTCCATGTCATAGGTTGAAGGAGGCAGACCCTGTGGGATCATTCACATGATGAATAAGACCACCCTGTGCACCGAGGAGAAGAACAGCGTCCTGATCCAGTCCACACACACTTACACAGATTCTCTGTCTGTTGATCATCAGGTCGATGTCTTCGTTGATCTTGCGGTACTTGTCATCCGACTCTGGGCTCTGGCCAGCAGAGTCATCTGCTTCGATGTTGGGGCTGTCGCAGCCATTTAATCCCTTCTTACGCAGTGTCTGGTAGAAAAAAGAGCAACAGATGAAATGAGTTGTCAGGTGACATGAAGGGTGATACAAGCAGCTATTAGCTACTATTTTAAAAGGTAGCATGGTTAATTTCTTTGGTTTGGAAAATCACAATCCAGACATTCTCTAAATTTGAGTTTTATTTCAACTTTTTAGTATATTAAGAAGTTAAATATTGCTGTAAATATGCTCAAAAGTGACTTTCAAACTTTTTCCCACATTGTTTGGAGCTAAATGTAAAAAATATTGCTGTTATTTTCAGGATGAAACGCTTTACAAACAGCGCCCCATACTGTCTAGTGTCTAGTACATCTCTTTATTTTTGGTTTATGTTGTTGCATTACATTGTCCTACGCATGTCATCAAAATGTCTCCAAATGCAAATAATGTAGTCTTTAAAAAGTTGCGTTGTATATTTTAACCACAAGAGGGTGCCATATGAACGCAGGTCACCCTGCAGCGCGTCCTCTTCTTTCCAAATGAAATAAACCTCTGACTTAAAGCATTTAAAGCATAGATATGAAAATATATTCAGCGTGTAGTTTGTGTGTGAATTACGAATTTGTGTGTTTCTTGATGCATGAGATTTAAGGGAGGTTCACAAAGTTTCACAACAAATTAAAATTACAGTTTTCTTACATTGTAATTTTTTTAAACTAAATTAAAAATGCTCTTTTTTAATTTTTAGGGAAATAAAAAAAACAACGATTGCTCTACACATTTAAACTTAAACCCTCTTTTTTTTTTGCAGTGTTTCCATCACATGATTCCTCCTTCGTAGAAATCTGAGTCATGTCTTTCACAACAGGTCACTCACTATCTACATCAATGACTCATTTAACAAGTCACCTCATGTTCATTCAAATGTTTTTGTTTTTCAGTTTTCAGTCAACTCTGGTTAAAAAAAAAAGAGGTTTAATCAGATTAATCAAAAAAAATCCCGATTCAATAAAACATAACGCATCTCCGCACAGATTGGACACTAAAACACATCAAAGCCGTTGCACAGGCCTGAAGGATGTGTAATAACACGTTTTAGTTATAAAAATCCGACACATTTTTAAATTATGACATCTGTTATAGAACTTTTTGACTCACCCTCCTTTATGTGCATGCGTGTGTGTGTGTGTGCGGACACTTGTGAAGTGCTGCAGTGAGTGTGTTTGGCTCTCGGTGGCCTGCTTCAGCACTTCACAGTCCATTAGTCACTGGACACTGCAGTACACACCAAGCACAGCCACTCTGCCAGTGACCAGCCTAATGCAGCTATTCCACTCATTCCAGTCATGCCCACCTGTTCTGCTTTAGACAAAAATGGTAGGGTGTGAGGGGTGAGAGCAGGGGGCAGTAGAAAGAAGAGGCAACTACAACCAATGCTGGTGTTGCCATAGAGGGAACGACTTTAAAAGTATGTTTTTCTCCAGTGTATTTCTTGTCCCTTTCATCCCTCAGTTATAATCTGGAAAGTACACTTAAACATATTAGCTCTGCTAGATTGCTAATGTGTTATTTCTATCAGCTGATAATGTTTTTTCTTGCTGATGGATTGACCATTGAAATGAAGAGGAGTTTCCACACTGAGTTACCTCACAACCCTGATGTCAGAGCTATTAGCATCATATTAGCATATGAGCCACAGACGGCTAATCTGTGCTAACTCAACTTGTCTTCACCAGTCTGGATGTTTTTACCATGTTGGAGAATGACAGCACGGTTGTGTTTGCGCTGAGCCAAATAAAATGGTTAAAGGTCTGCTTGTTTTAAAACAACAAATAAAATAAATCATCTAAACGTTCACCAGTCAGTATGAAGTATGAAGTTGTAGCAGCAGCAGAGGTGACTAGCACGGAGGCTAAACAAAACAAAAAAGGAACATTTTCTCAGCTGTCAAACAGACAGAGAAAAGGTAATTAACATTAATCTGTTTCTAGCCCTTCAGGACAAGTTTTTTTTGTTATAAAGAACCAAATGTTTTGTTAACTAATACCATTGGTACAGTTATATGAATATGTATAGAGTATAACATTGACTATAAGATCCTACATGATACTGTAACTCTTACTGAGAAGTACGAGGTGTGTTATGAGAGATTTTCCAATGAAAACTATAAATTATTGAGTGTAAATACTGTATCTTTGTCTATGTGACAATGTCAGACAGAACAATAAATAAGCTTCCACTAGGTGGCAGCAAATCGCTATAAAAATGAAAAAAGAGAGTCACAACACTTGAAGATCTTCCTGTAAGTCTTTCTTCAATTCCTGCAAGCATATCAGTGTTGTGAAAAAATAAATAGGCAGGATTAAATTAAAATATAATACATGATTAATTAAGTACAGCATGTATCTCTCAATTTAAATGGCTCAAAATACATTGTTTTTTCAATAAGAGGCCTGGTTTGCCGCATTTTAATGTTTGTCTTTCTGGTGGTACTTGGAGAGCCAAGTATTAGTGGATGTGGTACTGCTGTAAAAATTTGGAGAACCTGTGCCATCGACCTCTTGACCTCATTTAAGAATAGTTGTCTCTTTCTGTGTCTCTTCTCTGATTATGAAAAATAAGCACACAAACAGTGACACACATCTGTAGAGTGTGACTAGTGGAAAAACACTCATATTATGTCAGTGTCCGGAGACGCATCCAGAACAAACTTTAATTCCAGATGTGAAGAGACATGCTTAAAGCTGTGATTGAATGTCCCACGATTGATTTTATTACCAGATTTAAACGTGGCCTAAACACACTGGTCCAGGAGAAAATAACGAGGGAGCAGGAGCCAGGAACTGGTTACTTAGCCTTAAGTTGCTTCTCCTTTTTTTCCCCCCATTTTCTTCCTGCGGCGCTAACACACACACACACACACACACACACACTCAGTCATTTGCAGGCCAACCCCAGACACACACACTCAGAGGCCGTCATGGCTATTCTTAGCCGTGTTCTAGGCTATTTTTAGACAACTGCCGCTTTCCAGCGATTTAGCAGGGAGGGAACACAGCCAACACAAAGGAACTGGAGTTCTTCTGTGAGCACAGGCAAGCTACGCTGTGTGTTTGAGTGTGTAACATTCCCATGTGTCCGCTAAACGGAATTGAAAACCTCATCTGTTTTTAATCTGTACAACCTGAAGCCACAGTTACCACACTCTCTCACACACACGGACTGATTTTTGTGTTTTTGTGAGCACTTCACAGCCATAATACTTTTACCACCTCCTTATACTAAACCTAATAATTACAAATGTACGCTTAATCTTACTCCTCAATCGGACTCTAATGTCATCCTCCAATCCTGATACGACCTAAAAACTAAACCTCGAAGCTCAAAACGTAGACTCACACAGTGGGGACTGCAAAATTTCCCCACAAAGACAGCGAAGTATATTTTTGGAATAAATGTCCGCACAAGTATAGCTACACAAGGATCACAAATGCACACAGAGTCAAGCTAATAAAGTGAAGGCAGCGAGAGTAAAACTGAAGAATGCAGAACTTTTACTGTTTAAAAATAGCAGTAGAGTTCCCAGGCAAAATTCAACACAATTCAATTTGCTGATGGTTGTCTGCTCTGTACACTGGCCTACACACACACACACACACACACACACACACACACACAGAGGGATGCATGCCAACCACCACATGAGTAAAGGGGAAAATAGGAAGACAAAAAATAACAAAGGAGCCTCTCTCTGCTGCTACATTCTTGTCTGGAAGATACTGTGTTTCTGTGGGTCAGAGCCTTTGTTGCTTTTGTTTGAGGTACAGTAAGTGGACCTGCTGTGATGCACACTCAGAATAACAACAAATGCACAGAGATGGAAATGGACAGTGCCACAACGTAAGAAAATGAAAGCCAGCTTAAAGAACCTGTACATGAATTATTATTATTATTATTATTATTATTAAACCATTTGAATCCAAAATTCCTTTCACATTTGCTGCTGGTAGTGTACCATGTGTGATGTCACTGGTGACCATCTAGCACTAGTTTAAATACAGCATGCGGAAATAAATGTTAACAAAATGTACATGTTTAAAAGAACACAAACAAAAACTGCAGCAAAACAGTCAATGTGTTGTGAAGTAAAACAGTGGACTCTGAAAAGGTTTTGTACACAGGCTAAAGTGGATGCAGATGCATTGTGGAGCCCCTCCTTGCTTCAGTCCACACAGAGCAGAGGCAAAGCAGAAGTAAGTCGCAGAGTTACCGACGGTCCTGCGCTCAGTGAGATAGTATTTTAATAATGCTAGTGCTAAAAATTAGATGATGGACTGTGAAGTTATTGATTTGACGCCATGTGTCGTTCTGTTCATGTGTAAAAATTAGTTAGAAGCTCACGTAAGTGCTCCCCCTGGAGTGTCTTCAAGTACGGGTATTTGCTGCATTTCATCAAACATTTACAAATATTGCAGAACTCCTGGCTGCATTGTAAAATTGGTTGAATCACTACAAAATAATAATAATAATTAATAATAATGTGCACTGGATTGATTCACTGGGGAAATTTGTGTGTTAATAGCAGATTTGCTGAAACAGGCTGCCCCTCGGAGGCGCCAGGTATGTTGTTCCTCTGGGGCTTGAACCCAGGACCTTCTGTGTGTAAGGCAGATCACCAGTCACCAGAAGAAACACACATGCTTGTGCACACAAATCTGGTACTCACGTCCACTATGTCAGAGTTGGTCCTGCTCTCGTGGGGTTCGTTGTACTCGGTGTACTTGAGCAGAACTTTGTCCATGTCAGTGCTGGCATACTGGAACAACTTGTTGGTGCTGTTAAAGATGATGAGGGCAATCTCACAGTCGCACAAAACACTCAGTTCATAGGCTTTCTTCATCAGACCAAACTTGCGCTTGGTAAATGTGACCTTTGGGGAAAAAGAACATGTGATCACAACAACATCTATGCTCGCCCTGCAGTTTTGTCAAGTACATAGAGCAGAATAACCATAAACACAATAATACAATATCAAGCCGTAGTACCTCGGTCCACTGAAATATTAACACTGCACTGATTAGTTTTGAAGGCTTCAGTGCGTCGCCCGATACTTACACCAATCTTCCAGGGGAATATAAACAGCTGTACTAACCATCAAAATCAGCATCGGTGAACCTAAGATTTTATTCAAATTTTCAGTGCTTCGTCAACACACCAGTGCTGTGACTCACACAAGCAATCCTCAGATTTAAATGCTTGATTCCTCGACCACATTTCATGGGAGTGCCTTTGGTACTTTTTAGGCGTTGTGCAAAATATTGGTTAGCATTAGCCTCCTGCTAAGATGAACAATGGCAGGTTACACTTTAACCTGCAGTATCTGTCTAACTGGAGGACGATTCAAAACACAAACACAAACACAAACCACCGCGGTTTTCAACACAATACAGTCATTTGTAAACAGACAAACATTTTGGAGTTGATGCAACTAAATAATCTCCTGGATGTCCTATAATCCTGATTTGGCATGCACACACACACACACACACACACACAGGGGGGCAGATTTACCATCACATGTCCCATAGAAGGAGTGTGATGGGTCAGTGCCGCCATTGTACAGGGGTCAGGAAGCATGTGTGCCTGCATTTCCTGTAATAACAGGAAGAAACCAACTTCCCCAGACAGTTGTCTCCCCTGGTGTGTGTTTGTGTGTGTGTCATAGTGTTTGCTCATGCATGATTATGTGTAACACTAGTACACACACACACACACACATTTCTCTTACTGACTGTTCTTTTTCTCTCACAATCGTCATACACAGCTACCATGTTTGGACCCATGCTGAACACAGAGCTGTATAAAAGCCCTGCTAGGAAGAAGGAGCTTGTGGGCATCATATGACATGATGTCACCAGTTTGAGGAACTACAGTATGTAATGTGTCTGTGTAGCTGAAGTGGGTTTAACACAAAGTTGAGGAGAAGGGAAAAGAGGGGAAAAAATAGAAACAATAAGTGCATTTAGAGCCTTTTTTAAATCGATTTTAAAACTAATTCTGGTTTCTTTAATCAGCGACATGGTGCTAAAAACGTCCAATAGCATTAAAATAGATGAAGATTAACTTTCCATGTACAGTGGGAATTCAAATTAGTGAGTGATCAAATGAGAGAATCTAGACTTAGAAGCATTTGAAATGAGAATTATACAAAGTAATATTGAAGTTACAGTTAGGAACCGACAAAACTGGTTGCAAAAAGTCCTTCATACGAATCTCTTTATAAATGAGACGACGGTTAAGTAATAAACTTTCCAAAATTAGTTTATGAACGTATTCAAAATGTTTCTATATTCTTAAAATAAATGCTTTGCTCCTTTGTGTCGGCCATTTTTGGATTTAAGCTCAAATAAGTTCAATTTGCATGAAACACAAAAGTAAACAAGATGTAAATCAACAGAAACCAAAGAAAACTACAAAGAAAAAATCATACTTTGGGAGCATTATATAATTAGCAACAGATGACGCCTGTCCTGGTATAAACTCTCTTCACCAGCTGCTCCAGTTAAGGTCTAAAATGCTCCCAGACTTGTTCCACCAAGAATGCTAAAGCGAAGAATGTTCCACTTGTCTTTTCCATTGATCACAAAAAGCTGCCAGACCAAATGTGTCTTTGAGTGAGGGAGCATGAGAGAAAACCTTATAGGAAGGTGAAGTCCGTCTCTAACACCTAGAGCCCCTGGAGAAAACCTACACACATGAGGATAACATGCAAACATTATACTGAGTTTTAACTGGGGCTTGAACCAGTGATCATCTCATCAAGACTGCAAACCACCATGAATAATAATAAAATATTCAAATGCTGATATTTGTTGAGTCAGTCTAAATTCAGAGGTTACAGTTTATCAATGGTAAATATCAACTTAGTGGGTGGTCTTAATAATGCGTGTGTGTGTGTGTGTGTGAATGGAATGCTTACATGTCGGTTTCGCTCATCCATTATCCGTGCTATTTGAATCTTTTTTCTCCCCATCTTGACTCTTTCTGGTGATCTCTTATAAAGGCCTTCTTTTTCTTTTTGACTTCCAGGTCCTTACAGGTTTTCACCGGCGATTCCAAACTGCTGACAAGCTTGTGGGCTGGCTTCTGCAAGCACAAGGAGGACATAACTATTAGATTTAATCATTAGGAAAATCATACTTTCCAGTCTTAGATGCATGCCCACACACAGAGGAGAGGAAGAGAATAAACAGGTTTAACATTTCAATCCTACTTGAAGGTTTGGCGTGTAAACGTCTAACCATTTCCAGGGCAATAAAAACAACAAAAGACAGCAAAACAAAAGCAAGACAGAAACATGTATGGACACTGCATTTAATTACCATGGGGGGAGAAAGGGGGGAGTTTGTGGGCAGTGTTGCCTGCTGCGTAGCAGAGTTCAACCACCATGCACGCACAGACAGGCATCACTCAGTACTGTCTGTTAGCATACCCCGCCGTTCTACTGCTGCTACTGCTGACCCCCCCCAACACCACCCATGAGCCAGGCTCCCTCAAGGTGTTAGTGTACTGTATGTTGAGGAAGTGGAAGACCCTGGTGCATATCATCAGCAGTGATGATAATTGCTTGGTGCAATTACAGGTGATGAATTAGAAAAAAAGACATCTGAATGTATCTGATTATATATATCTGACATATATATATACATATATTTATGTATATATATCACTTCACTCAGTGCAGTACTCGACAATATTTAGACAGACAGAGATGTTGCCAGTGCCACTGAAAGTGTAAAGGATAAATATTAATGTTATATTTCATAGTAACATCATCAATCAATAATCTGAGGGATCATGTCCACGCCTCTGAACTAAGCAGAGTGCAGTTCGTGCAAATACTGCTCAACAACCCAAATGCCTTCAACCATGACACCTGATTCAACTGCTGCTTCCTACCACTCCTGTATAGACTCGTTGCCCTCGAACACATCGCGTACACTGTACCCTAGGCTAAATGCCAGAGAAGATTAAAACAAAGTAGAATTACGTGTCTTTGTGCAAGCAGAGGTGGGAATTTAAAAAAAGTATTAACATGTCATTACTAAGTATGTGTTGACTTTTTTTCCTACAGATATCCATAGTTTATCTAAGAATTTGTCTGCACATGTTGGAGCCTGTTGTAAGGGCTGTAAATGCATAGAGTGGGAATTGTCCACTTCTTGGTTTGTTCCACTTTTATAACTTCATGACAACAAAAGTGAGTGTTACCAACAGCAACGGGACAAAACAAAGTAAACACGGTAACACATTCACATTCTTTTTTTTTTTTTACAAAGAGAAACAGAATGAAGTTATATATATATATATACATATATATATATACACGCACATACATATATAGATATTTCTCTAGCTTTTGTTTTCCTTTACACTGTTTGCATTGGTGATTCTGTGAAACACATACGACTACACGTGAACAATGGTCTAGTACAGGTACCATGTGATCCACGTCATTGCTGAAGTGGAGCCTGATTCACAGAGTGAACTGGAAGTTCACACAGACGGAAACTGACGCACACAACACACATGACATTTGTTCTTGGCAGTCTTCTGCCGTCATCACAGCAAGCTGAAAAGAGAGAGGGCGTAGAAGAGAGGAACGGCATGCTCACTATTAGGAGGTGCCTGCACTCAGAGTGATGTGGAATTTACAAAAGCAAAAGAAAAAAAAAGGTGAGTCTTCTAAACAAAAGGGAGATCGTAGCTGTTATTCCTTCCTAAAATCAGATCTGATCTCAAATATGTTATGATGTTTTGCTGGTTTTATACCTTATGCTCACTGCATTTTGTACATTTACCTGAAAACCTACAGACCGTGAAGGCTGTGGCCACAGAAGAGAAAAACACCTGCCGACCAAACAGTCAAAGTCATGGACCAACATTAACAACATTCACCAACTGTAATGTCGCTAGACTCAGGACTAGATCTCCAAGTCCTGAGAGAAGTCAAAAAAGAAGCCAAATCGCTGACGAGGATTTGAGAAACTGACAAGCTAATCTGAGGTGATACGCAAAATTGATTGGCTGGAAGAATCATGTGAAGCGATGGCCGGTTGGGAAGCAGAGAAGTGATTTCATTTCAGTAATGCACATTGACGTCAGCATGACAAGAGACATGCAATTAAAATGTATTCATTTAAATAGGGGGTTGGATGGACAGGTGACAAAACAGGGGTAGAGACAATGAAGTCATCATTTTTTTATGTGCAAGATCATTTTAAAATGTCGATGTGTTGTATACAATTTTTCATGTGTGGTTAGGCATCAAATAGGACACTGTTAAAGTTTATTCCCAATATTGTTGGAGATGAGAGTTAAGCACAGATTTGTACACCTGCTATGTAAAGACCTGGTAAAAAGTCCTGACAACACTGCCCCCACTGGCCGTTTTTGACTATAGAATCTTAACACTCCTGTACTGTAACTCTAATTCAGTCTAATTATCTTTCATATAATTTTCCATTCTAATCCTTGACATAAGAATGTGTGAATATGGTGATGGCAATAAGACGTGTGGTGAAGATTAATGGCGTGTTATGTTCCAACAACGCGCTCTGATTGAGAGCTGTGATAGCGTCACGATCGTAGGAAGCAAGAAGAAACACGCCAGCGTGAGAGCGATGCACGAATATCCAGAGCCTGAGTCACATCGGTGTAAACAGATGTACAGGCTTTAAGAAAATATCAGCAGCACTGACTGTTTAAATTTAGAGCACTCACAGACGACGCACACTCAGCAGACTGGAGTAATAAAGAACAGCGGGCCAGAGACGTGACGGTGATGGAGAAAAACCTTGTCCTGATTTTACAGCATTTATGCATGTGATTGGTCCAACGACTGTAAATATGTTTTAATGAACTGAAATCCACTCCACCCCCCCACCCCACTCCTCTTTCTCTCCCTCACCTCAACCATTACAAACGTATGTCCGAGTTCACTCCTTACCCTAACTCTAATCTGACCCCCGTTCTAATCCTAACTTCCAATTATCTTTCGAACCTCAAAATACTCTAACACTCAGTGTCCCGACAACAATAATATTTCCACAACAAATAACTTCCCACAACAATGGCTGGACCAGAAACACACACACACACACACACACAAAGAGACACACTCATCCACCTATTTATAGAGTCAATGTGAAAAATAGGACAAAAGTAAAAGATAAACTTTTTACCCCAAACAATAACATTTTTTTTACAGTCAGCGACTGTAAAAAGAGGAAAATGAAATACATATTAGCTGTACTATGTGTGTGTGTGTGTGCGTGTGTCAGGTCCATGGTTTTACTCTTTGACAATGAGTATGTTAAACATTTTATTCTACGTTTTCAGATGGCTCCACTGCAGAGTAGCAAAATTACCAATAACCCCTGGTACAGGGTGTTCATGATCTGCAACCTGTGGCTCCGGAGCAGCATGTGGCCCGTTAGCTAGCTCCCTACGCCATTTGTGTGTGTGTGTGTGTGTGTATGCGCGAGTGTGTGTGTTTGTGTGTGTGTGCTCAACTCCAAGCCTTAGGTCTGTGAATTTTTCCAATAAATGAATATATAAATACAAATATAGATGAAAGTACTTTAATTAATTGATCATTATTTAAAAATAAATACTAATTAGAACCAAACGATCAATAGTTAAGAGATCCATAATGGTAGTTCAATGCTATGAACATGTCTGTTTTATCTGAACCACTCAGTACACCACACTGTGAGACACTGTCAAACGAGAAAATCTGTGCTCCGTCAGCTGTGTAACCACATGACGATCATATCAAATCTTCAGCAGCGTACAGGATCAGTACATACAGTAAAGTACACGTGACTGTAGAGCGTGGTCTGCAACATAGAGTAGCTCGAAGACGAATTGAGGAAAAATGGAGGATGATGAATCACAGAAATTGAAAGGTCAAGTTAAATTAAACTGTTTGCAGAGCCCAAAATAACTAAACACGTTTCACTTTAATACACTTCACAGTATTGATAAAAATCCCCTCCCACCAACTCCACCACCCCATCATCTCAAGTCCCCCGTCAGAAAAAACATTCTGTAACAGAGAAGAACAAATACTAATGTTAGGCAGATCCGGACTCACACTGTGCAGCCGTCTGCCCCGGCCAAGGAGGGGTCACGGGGTGGGGGGGTCCTTGATGCTCAGTGCAGACATCACAAGAGTATTTTTTTTATTTTTTTTACTGATTTAACACTGCTGCTCCTCTCTGTCTGCTATCGCCTCCTGCCGTCTTTATGACTTTTTAAATGACTATTTTAAGTGCAGCAGACGGCCTTTGGGAAGGGTGGACAGAAGTTAGTCATTTAGGAGTAAATTTAATATAAGAATATACTTGCAGAGCACAATGTGTCAAAATAGTTTTCACAATAATCATTTAGGGGTTACCCTAAATTACCCTGTTTTTGTAACTAATTGGAGTCCAAATCAAACTTGAAATTTGATTTAATTTACATGAACAACCCTAAAAGATATTAAACAATATTTAAAATATTAAAAACATTTTTGTACTAAAAACTAAAAAAAAAACATTTGTCAAAGTATTATATTTTCACTTAAATCATTTAGGGGTTACCCTAAATTACCCTGTTTTTGTAACTAATTGGAGTCCAAATCAAACTTGAAATTTGATTTAATTTACATGAACAACCCTAAAAGATATTAAACAATATTTAAAATATTAAAAACATTTTTGTACTAAAAACTAAAAAAAAACTAAAAAAAAAAAAATTTGTCAAAGTATTACAAACTTGGTCAAAACATTGCATCACTAGATTCAGCCTAGAAAAGTCGAGATATTCAGCAGATGGCAATAACTCGATAGCAACAGCTGAAATAGTGCAAAAGTGATAAAGTGAAAAAGTAGCCAAATACAGTGTGACAGTTATGGGAGAGTGGTCACAAAGGGCCTTTGACATGTTTTATATGTCAATGTTCTGCCCTTTTAAATCAACTTAGAAAAAACCGATCCCTGATAAACAGCTGGTCCGAGGTCCCTCTAAGGAGTTGTATGCAGACACTGGTAACCTGAGAGAGGCGGTGTGGTTAGGGACACCCCTCTATAAGCAGTAAATGAGTCACTTTGTGGCACAAACAGCACATGCTCAGCATACTGTGAGTGACTGATGTCACACAGACTTAAAGGTACAGTAGCCCGGGGTTTAGATGTTGACGTTGTTGCTCATCAATACTTTAATAACCTATAGTCTCAGAAGAGCCTATCATGTCGTCACAGCTTTGGCAAGGTTCCACTTCTATTGCATGTACTTCTAGGATGATACTAGGATGAATTCCTCTTTAAAAATGTTTCCGAGCAGGAATAAGAGAGAATACGTATAAATGGTAGACCAGTGGTTCTTAAAGTTTTTATACTGCATGCCACCTATTATTTGGCTCCACTATAACCATCGACATCTACAGCAGCACAGGCCTCCACTGCTTTTAGATTTTATTTCTAATGTGAATATTAGAATTATCTGCCAAAGCCACAACATACAGTGAGGTAGTACTACAACTGGCACTTGAATTCAATTCTGAAACCACATTAACACACACAAAGAGCGGCTCACACTAGAAGAGGCCCAAGTAATGGTACATGTACTAATGCTACATGATACCTATAGTTAGAGAAAAACTGTGGTAGACAATATCATTTTTTCAAACTTGGTCTTTGGTAGATAGTTGAAACCTTGACAGCTAAGGTAAATGACCATAGTCTCCAACTCCAACATCGATGAATAGTTCCTAAGAGAATCAATGCCTACTAATGTCATATTCTTTAACTACACCGAGATATAACATTAGTGTTTTTTCTATACACACTGATATAGAACCTGACCCAAACCAGAGCTGATCTGAGTTCTGTTTGCCAACACGTGAAAAAGAAACTGGAGGAAAATATGAGTTTGATTAGTTTGATTATAACTTACAGAACCAAGACTTGTGTTAAAGTCGTGAATAACTGGTTTGTTACATCAATGTTCCATCCGTCTACACAGGTGGACTATTTATTTTTACACAAAGAAGTCAATATGTCAACTGTCTAGGGTTGAAATGACTCTATAATTTGTATTTTCTACCATACACCACAGGCCTCGCTGCGACTAAAATAGTCCGTACAAGACTGTGGGTGTATGAAATTAGATGAGCAATGAGCTGTGTCTCAAAGGAAATAACAAATATCCAGTACTCCTCTGAAGGAACAGAGTTAGAAAGAGGGGGAGAACTAGGCTCTTCTTCAGACTACAGCAGTGGTTTAAATGGTTTATTCCATTTAAAACATGGTAATTCCTACCAACATGCTTTCCTTCATTGGACAAATAAAGTAAAACTACTAATCACAGCAGTTTCCCTATGTGGAAACAGCTTGGTGCCTCCTAAGGGGAACCCGCCCTATAGTTTTAAACCACAGGGATATGGTCTAGATTCCTATTGGTCCTAGTCTGTGTAGTCTGGTACTCTACTTTAGCAGATGTAATACAGTACCGGCCAACTCTTCATAGAAACGCTCACACCATGAACATCAAAGATGTCTGTCTAGTCGTCAATCATTCTTCTCATTGACTGGTTCAGATCAGTCTCCCCTTTTTTTCTACGATTTGCCATAGTCATAATAATGAATACTTCATTTGTGAGCTTTTCAGACACATAAGATCTGCAATGACCAGGTGACATGACGTACAGCACACGTTAGGTGAGCCTTTCTTATGGCTGGTTGACTTTCTGGAGATCAGAACATCATTTTCAAATCAAATAAACTTTGTGTCAAATTCTGCAAATTAATTGATAACATTTAACAATAAATATTTTTGAAGTTGTATCTCTGTTATTCATTTATTATATTGTCAATTAAACTTTGGCTTTAAAATCATTGCCTGTAATGGTTATTTTTTTTGTTTCATTCATTGTAATTATTAAATATCAAAAGTTTTTTTTAACGTACATTCATTGTAATTATTAAATATCAAAAGTTGTGATTAGTGCAAATTATTTTTGTTATTTACAGCCCACCACTAATAATAGAAACATTAGTAAAACAGGAAACTTACATTTGCCACAAAGGAAATTTAAAATGATTGAAAATAATCAACAATTCAACATTTGTTATATAAAAGTTATCTGCTATATTTACCACTCAAAATTACTCTACTTAACAGGCATTTAATCTTCAAAATAAAAAGCTGTTTACTCCTGAATTTCCCTGACGTACCACTTTAGATCCGTGAACCCCCGGTTTGGAAAGGCTTATTTACATTGTGTGTGAAGAAGGACGAAGTCTGTTGTACGCCTGATACAAACACACCTACACTCACACGCACGTGTGAGCAACAGTGATGTTCTTACCAGGTGCCGCCGATGTCAAAAAGAAACAAAATCCTGCGCAACACCGATCCGTCATGTGTTCAAAAGAGTTCCCAAACTGTTTCTTCTAGGATGTTGCCCCGGAAAAGAAGTGGGGGACAGAGGGGTGGTGAGCAGGAGTCGGGGAGGTGGGGGGCTCCAAAGTTTAACTTTGACTGAGCCAGAAGACGGGGAGAGACAGAGACGAGCGTGTGGAAGTTTTGACACGAAGTCCCGGTGTCAAGCAGGAAAAGGTGACGAGCGCGGATCAATCCTCTGCTCCGTCCTATTGTTTATCTGTGGAGTGTTCCGTCCAGCCGCGCAGATACTTCTCTCTCTCTCTCTTCTGCCTCCCTGTGTCTCTCTCTCTTCTGTCTCCCTTTGTCACACACTCACTCACACACCTACAAACGCCACACCTCACCTATTCATCGCATTTCTCTGCGTTCGTGACCCAGTAGGTGTCCCCGTCAGGCGGCTCAATTCTCGTCCATTAGTGACGCTCTTGTCGTGGAGCACGGGCCTGCACCTGTGCGTCAGGAGGCGGCAACGTCACAGGCGCGCGCACGCACACAGAAACAAATATAAGGAATGTGGTTAAGCGGAAAGATAGATAGACCAACAAAGGACTGCTGTGTTTAAGACAGAGACGAAGCAGGGAACAACTGCCAGAAGAGGAACACGTGAATGTGGCTCATTTGTTTGAGTCCTCTGAAAAAAATTTCATAACACACGCCGCCAAAACTCTCGATCGTGTCATTGCTGCCCCCTTGTGGACTTGATTCCAATCGCATATCCAATGAACTGGATCGTTAATATACGTCCCTAAAATGAAAATGAATCAACTGGTAAAGGGATAAGACAAAGTGTTTTTTCTTTGTCTTCAGTCTCAGTCCTAATCCCAACCACAGACCTTGTGGAATGTTGTAACAACTGAGGATCCCGCACCATGACCTCCCAGAGCTTCTGTCTGGGGTCAAGGATTTTTTGATGGTTAGGTATTTTCAGAAGTATTATTATAATATATATGTATATATATTTACAATATGTTTTTATTTTATTTTGTATTAATTAATAATTTAATCTAAGAACTGTAGGACACACATTAACATCAATTTACCAAATTGTAAAAATAAAATATATAGAATATATCCAATATTTTCATTACCATGTGTTTCCAAAGGCATTTATACATATAGAATTTGGTTCATTTGAAAGCACATATATCACTTTTCTAACTTCACTACGAGGGGTTTAAAAACTAGAAAAAGATACTATATATATATATATATATATATACACATATATATATACATATACATATTTACTATACAGAAACTATTTACAATGTCTTGAGGTGACAGTAATTAAAGTTTGTTTGTTTTGTGTCTAAATGTGAGGCAATACAAATATCTTCCTACACGTAGAGCCCAAAAAATATACTGGAGTTAATGTAATCTTTTATAATCATTCCTATATCATAATAATCAATATTCTATAATTGAATGGTTTAATGCACTCGCAATAGTCGCAATAATTGTTAGCAAACCGTTAGCAGAAATGTTGCAGCTAGCTGTAGCTGACTGTAAGACACTGACATAATGTAAAGGTGCATCGACTCACACCAACTAAACAAATACCCTGATCCCCAATCTGCATGTTTCTGCACTGAGAAAACTCTCTCTCACACAACGCGAAATCATGCAAACTCCATACAGAGACCTTCAGTTACCACCAGAGTTTAAGTTGTACCAACCATCATCTTGCCCCAGTAAAAATACATAACCTTAAGATAGTAAATATGGCAGATGGATATTTTCCTGTTATATTTGTTAATTGTTTAAAACCTGATGTCTGATTTTGTCCCCATGGGTATATCGTCCATATCTAGTTTTCTCCAATGGGAGGGGGCATTATGCATCATTACCTTATAAAATCAGACTTTAATGTACCCCTTACTAATGATCTCACTTTCGGAGATCATTAGTAAAGACTATCAGTAATTTTCTCAGCTGTTGCCGTTGGTAACCCAATATCCCTCACTCTGACCACAGGCAGCAGCAGCAGCAGCAGTAAACATGTAACAGACTCAGCTGCAGGGCAGATAGTGGCCACAGTGGATCATTCAGCAGCCGAGACGCCTGACAAGACGAGGTGAGGGAACACTCAGCACAGTGATTCCCCTCAACCATCAACCAAAAAAATGTGATGAGCTGAATGAAGCGCAAAACAAAACTTCAAGACATCTCTTAATTCATCTGAAGCTTAAGCTTTACAGTCCTTTACAGGTCTTTCTAGACAGATGATTTACACTGGATATGCCCAATTATGGCACAGATAAAGAATAACAACAATGTGATCAAGAACCTGATGATGTTTCAAGGTCAAATGCAGTGTTTTGCCTTATTTGTGTCTTTGTTACCTGTTACCTTTACATCAACTCTAGCTCTGCTGCATCTCATATCTGTGTACATATTAATGGCAGTTCACCAGACCTCTGACCTCTGAACCCAGCAAGATGAAATGGACAGGAGTTTTCCTTTAGCTGTCCGCTGTAGGAGAGAGCAGTTCACCATGGACTGATGTCCCACAGAGCAGAATGTTGTCTCACACTTTCAACAGACTTTCATTGTTTCATCAACAGTGTTATTCAGGCTTGTACTGCACAGACATTTGTCTGACAACAGTGTTATTCAGGCTTGTACTGCAGGCAACACATCTAAACACACACACATAAACACCACTGTTCACTACCCAGTAGACACGTGAGTCTGTCTTCACCTGGAAGGTTCGTCCCAACAGCTCCAGCTGTGGGTGTCTTCACTCACTCTCTTGTATCAAACAAGACTGAAAAAAGTTGAAAGAAGGAAAGAAAAGGAAAAAAATCATATTAAGCCAGACCAGCTGGCTTAAAAAGATGGAGACCCAAAACTGGGTTGTGTTTGGATCAGCGCTCCGTCTGCACTGAGTTCAACTAGTCTACAGGGGGACAATGATCCTGCTAATCAAACACCCGCCCCGTCCCCTCCCCTTCCACCATTGGCACACACACACACACACACACACGCACTAGTTTTAGTCTTACCCTTAGTACCACACACTAAACTAACTACGGTCTTTTACTGGGTTCTTGGTTCGGTGACTTATCTACAGCACATTGTAGGGATGAAAGAAGGCACTTTAACTTTGTAGAATTCATTCAGGTCGTCTACAGTAAAGTAGCTTTAGCCAAACCGTAGACCAATAGTTTTCATTAAAATAATCAAATAAAATTTGAGCCTTGGACAACCTCCTTAAATTTCCTTATAGTCATTTGGGATCAAGCACATACCAAAATATATACAAAAATTGGAGTAACCCTTTGTTTTCTTGCAGTTAATTCCATTAATTTAGCAGTCTGCCATTAGCATCGCCAAAACCTTAATTATCGTCACTTAATTCCAGTGATTGCCAATAACCTCATTTAAATTTAACTTTCAATTCTGACTATAACCATATTCCTGAAATTTTGATCTTTTTTTTATAACCAGTCTTTAGTCCCATTAGATATCATTAGTCATGATGTTTATTATCTTGTTATTAAGTCATAAAAAGACGACAGACAAAAATGTCTCTCAAAAGTTACACAAATGCACTCATACATTTACACGCCTCTTTATTGTGACCTCTTGTGTCCAGGCTGACTGAGTGGTGCTGTAGCGTCCATCCAATCAGCTGTGGCTGTCACTCACTTTATATATATATATAGTTTTAAGGTGTCTGGTGCGCGCGGTGTGTGTGTGTGTGTGTGTGGGGTGGATGTGGATTTGTGTGCCAGAGAAAAAATGTGTTGCTGACATTCAGGGCCTACAGGCCTTGGTGTGAGGGCCAAGGATTACCACTCCAAAGACTGTCAGCTCTACACATTACAGACAGACAGAAAGAGAGAGATAAAACCTGCCAGCATGTCCTACATATTAGCACGGAGAGCATCTGTTCAGCAGAGGATTACTCTCAGCTGTCCAGTCCTGTCAGTGCAGGGCAGAGAAAGTGAGAGAGAGAAAGAGGGTGAGAGACACACACAGAGAGAGAGAGAGAGAGAGCGAGAGAAAAAAGTCATAAGATGCAATCTTATGAGTTAGCATTACTGCAGTACTTAG
Source organism: Cynoglossus semilaevis (assembly GCF_000523025.1). Taxonomy (NCBI): domain Eukaryota; kingdom Metazoa; phylum Chordata; class Actinopteri; order Pleuronectiformes; family Cynoglossidae; genus Cynoglossus; species Cynoglossus semilaevis. Next base: position 12,369,239 of record NC_024320.1, read on the forward strand.
CAGCACAGATGAAGTGTACGTCATAAAATGAGAACATACACATGTCAAATTATTAGGTTCGTTCTGCTCAGGACAGGGTGGAGTTCCACAAGGACAAGGGTGATATTTAACTGATAAAGGGGTGAGGTGGGGTCTAGGGGGGAGTTCAGCATCCTAACAGTGGTGTGTTGGTCTAGTCTGCTCCTCCGTCCGGAGAAGCCTCCGTGATGTCTGTTGTATTCACCCAGCTGGCAGGAGGCGGGACATGGATGAGAGGAATGTCTAGGGCCAGTCCTTCTGATGGCCACATTCCAGGAGAGGCAGGTTGAAGAAAGTCTGAGAGGAGAAACATAGAAATGTCTGAGGGAGGGGGGGGGGTCTTCCTGTTGTGGGCGGAGCAGCTGTTGTAACACAAAGAGATGCAGCCAGTCAGAATTCTTTTGAAAAAGGATGGTCCTGGTGGCAACTGGAGCTCTTGATCCTTTCGGTTATGAACAGAAGAACTACTGGGCTGACCGCACGGTCACATGATCCTTTGTTATGTCTATTTGTTCTTCATCATTATCGTCTTTTTGCTTCTTTTTCATCATCATCGTCAAGTGTTCCCTTCAGGGGTCACCACAGCAGATCATCTGCCTACATCTCCAACATCCTCTGTCCAATATATTCACTGTCTCTCCTCAACACGTGTCCAAACCATCTCCACCTCACCTCTCTGACTTCATCTCCAAACTGCTCCACCTTAACTGTCCCTCTGATCTGCTCATCACTGGTCACTCCCAGTGAAAAGAGTTACGTACTTTCATAAAAACCCTTGGCTGCTGTCAGTACATTCAAGGCAAAACTTGAACTATTATTTTATTCTGATGTTGAACTCCATATATGGGCGTGAAATAAACTGTCTTCACAATTGTTTTCTCATTACAGACACAAAAGTTACATGTGATATATTATATTTGATATTGAAGTTTGAAGTATGAACTTTTTGCTAAACTGTTTTAAACGAGTTAAACCGCAGTCATTATATACTTTGTTTATACCAGACTTTAGACTTTTTTATGGAAACATCTTGTTGTTTTGAGTGAAGGTCTCCACCACTGCAGGTCAGTGTAAGTGGTACGGAGCTGAGATTTCCAGGAGATTCAGTTTCTGTGAAAGCCATGAGCTTGTGTAAACTAATCCAACCTCAGTCAAGTGCCAGACATAGTCCAATCAACTGCCCGTCTCAAGGCATTCCCTCCTCATGCCTGTGTCCACTCCTCCCATACTTCTGCAGCGTTGATGCCAACAGATGTCATGTGGTCGTTAGTAAAACGGAAATAATCTCATCTCGTAAACAGCTGTTTCCCTGATACAGACCAAATGGTAAAAAGTGGAATATTATACATCTTAGAGAACTGTACTTCAAAGGTAGCTATGCAACCATTAAAGCCTGCTCTTTTCAAACAGAGAAGCGAGAATGGAATTACAACTAGTTTGTGAAGAGAAATTCCTACAGTAGGACTGACCAGGAATTCCAGACTCTTTGTAGTCTGACAGCTGTATGGGGATGTAGCTCAGTGGTAGAGCGCATGCTTTGCATGTATGAGGCCCCGGGTTCAATCCCCGGCATTTCCAGTGTTTTGGTGGACGGAAACTTGGAAAAAAAAGGGGTCGTTATCAGAAGGTCATGGGTTGAAATCCCGGCTAGGCTGGCTGTAGATTACTAAGCAAGCAGCTATTCCTTTGTTGTCTTATGTGTATAACATCCTGTATGAAAATTTCAATTTATTCATGTTTTGTAGTGACCTTCTGTTGATTGGCCACAGACAAGTGTAGCAGGAGCACGTATATGTGACAAATAAGGTCAGAGGTCAGCTGGGGACTCCAGTCAGTTCTTTAAGAACTGGACCATGCGTGAGTATGGAGTGATCTTATTAGACTTGGTTTGAGCCTCCCTCATATTATGTTCTAGAGTCTGGATCCTCTCCAACAGGTGGGACATGGTCTTCCTCCTTATCTCCTCCTCTTGCTCCATATCTCGTTTAGCTTTTCTGATGGACTGAAGAAGCTCCAACTTCTCCCGAGTCCACTGATTCCTCTCCTTGACCAGGTCTTCCTGGGCTTGGCTCAGAGAGACCTTGAGGCTGGAGGTCGGCTGCAGAAGATAGTGCTTGTCATCCTCCAGTTGTTGGTGACATTGGTATAATTGGTTCTCAGCCTGGACCAGTGCAGTCATGACATGAGCAGCCTCCTTCTTCTCCAGGCCAAGGTGCACCTCAGCGTTCTCCCTCTTCTTCCTCATAGAGGCGACGGTTCGTTGCAGCTGCTTGATTTTCTGAGCGGCAGCTGCTTTTATTTTCTTGGACTCTGAAACCAACCTGGCGATGTAGTTCATCTCCTCGGTCTCATCGATTAAGTCCCTCTGCAGCTGTTTAGTCTGGTAGATGAGGAAGCACTGCTCCTCCTGTAGCTCCCAGATCTTCTGCTCCTTCTCAGAGGTGAGTCGTTTCAGCTCCATCTCAGGCATCAGGAGGACGGTCTGGTCCGCCATCGCCGCAGCACTGGTGACTTCCTCCTCAGACTGGTTTGGGTTTGAAAACATCGGTTCGACATCTGTTGGTGGCCCATACCAGCTCTGGGTGGGGTTGAGGTTCTCTGGTTTACTCATGTTCACTGAGATGATCGACTTCTGGTGCACTGTGGTTGATTAAAAGCGTTACTTGTCACAGGAGACATGATTGTTCTTCAGTTTTTGTGAGAGTGGCTTTTTTCATTTTTATTTTTAACCCTTAATTTCCTCCTCTGTGTTTTTCCAGAAAAAAAAATTAAATTAAGAATTTGTGCTACTGCCCTACTCTGCTCATTTCTTCTTCTTCTCTGGTGTTTACAAAAAGTGACATTGTTCATCGTGCGATGCTGCCACAGGATTTGCCTTGAGCATCTTTTGACACTTTTTTCATCTTTTTGTCACTGAATTGTTTTTTCTGGGAATAACTGAAGCATTCTTCTTCGCCGTTTTTGCGAGCTAGCATCAGTAAATGTCTACAACTTCCACCTTCAAAAGCTTTTTTTCATAACTTTGTCCTTTCAAGAGCTGGAATACTATTCTTGTTACATCCTTTGATGCCTCACTGTTCTGTCCGTACATTTTTATGGCAGTAGGCATCTTTCTGAGAATTCTTTAGCGTTCTTGATAATCTGTTGTTGGTTAAATTAGTGTCTTCTATAATCACCTGGAACATTATTATTTCCTTTTTTGCCAACTAGCATCAGTTAGCAATGATAACATCAACTTGTTTTTGTTTTTTTAACTTTTGCCTTTTATGTGAGTAACATCAACTTGTTTTGTTTTTTTTAACTTTTGCCTTTTATGTGAGCTGAGATGCTTTTCATGTGACATCCTCTGATGCCAGCTTTCTTTTTCTGATTTCTATGGCAGTTAGCATCTTTTTGATACTTTACTGCTACCCTGTGGCCACTGAGTATAGTTATAATAAATACAATTATTATAACTTATTATAGATGTTATTAGTAAATATATCTTTAATAAATGTTGGCAACTCTAGCAGCTCAAGTCTTTTCTGCTGTAATTAAAATGTTCTTTTTTTCTCTGGACCAAAAGTGCTAACAAAAAACAAACATGTGATGGGTCTGTAGCAGTACTGGTTCTTTCCAGGAAGGCTCCTGAGTAAGAATTAATGGTGTGTTGTTTTTCAGTTGTCTCTCTGCACTCAGTGTACTAGCTGTAGTTGTGAGAAAGCCGTAAAAACAGATTTAACAAAGTCTGACCAACAGCAGATAACCAGACACCAGAGTTCATATGATATCATCACATTAGCCGTGGATATAGATGTGGAACCTAGGTTAACCTCTGCTATTGCTCTCTTCCCAGAAAGTAAGACCATGACCAACTAATCCAGACTGCATGTATTTTTAACCGTCTGATGGAGGATGTGAATGCACAGTCATACACCGAACGGATACTCCAGGACTGTAACTGGGGAGGGACTGGGTTGGTCTATTTATGGAGCTCTGCTGCAGGCCTGGGTGTGACAGCTGAGCATGTGCCAGTGCAAGGACAAGTCATGATGTCTCCCCCTGCAACCACGATCAGATGCAGCTCTGATAACCAGCATGGATGCTGACCTTCAGCCTGAGTGCACATACTCGGTAACACAATATCTACAGAGTGTGTAAGTGTGTGTGTGTGTGTGTGTGTGTCTGCTGACATCAAACACAGCAGAAAAAAAAATACTAAAGAAACATGGTTTGAACAACTGTACCTTTAAATCACTGTACAGTTTTTGGCAGCTGTGAGGGGTACTGGTCCCCTGCCAAGAACCATCAAGTTACTTTCATAAATTCTGTATCCCATTTAAAGTTTACATGTGGACGTGCATCAACACCAAAGGCGCAAGATTATACAAACAATCAGCCAAACTTAGTTTTCTCTGATTAGCATTTCCATTCTATTGGATAAAGTACAACAGTGGGGAGTTTGGACACAAACACAGGTCGTGAACACATTCAAATGAGTCACTTGAGTAAAAACAAGCAGCCTGTTAGGATTCCTAACAGACTGCTGCTTGAGGGGTTTTAAAACCTGCCTTCCTTGGAGGACACCTGGTGGAGGAATTGTGACATGCAACACAGAGCCCATGGTTCAGCTGGTTCAGATGTGCTCTGTATTTACACTCACTCACCAACCTGAATCCACAGGTGAGGAAACTAGTGTTTCTATAATGAAAGATGTTGTCACTAATTTTAAAGGTTTTAGATTGGGGGTCTCAAACCCCTGGCCCGCAGGCCACTTTTGTCATCGAACAACCCTCATGCCGGCAACTAGTTTCCCAGAATCTGACCATCTGTTGTGCTGTGGACTGTTAGTCATGCCACCTCCTATTTGGACTCGATGGACTACAGCGTAAAGGACATTAAAGTCGAGTACAAAGATCATTTATTCCTGCCAAGTCACAGTGTGCAGTGAAGTAGAACTACAGTCGGTACTTTGTTTGGATTCTCAAGTCAAACACACGCATACCACACAAACCCAAACAGAGCGCATGAGAATATACACAACATCTGTATTTAACTACTGAGTGACTCACCTTATCCTACTGGGAAACATATTCCCCCATACACCACTAGAGGGAGCAGAGGTTGTACAACCCTGAGGTTTTAACACTCATAATCTTAACATTTTTCCCTCAGAGAAAGACTAGGCTCTATAAAGAGAAATGCTCACACGACAGAATCTTTACAAATTACTCTTTTGCACCAGGCAGTCTCTCATTTACCTGTTGTACTCAGTTATTCCCCAGGTCTGTAAGAAAGGCTTAAAAAGTTGACAACTTAAATCCATAGATACTTCCGACTAACTTTAAAAAAAAAAACATGAAATACTGAAGTAAAGTTTGCAGCAGAGAACATCCAGAACGTGCAGCATTTTTATTTCTACTAATTATTTCCATTTGTTTAATCAAAAGTTTCTTACAATTACTGATAGACTTCTACTTCACAGTAGACATTTGACCAGAAAACTGACAATACGGTCAAGGACATTAGGGGAGAAGGACTTTTGTTCAAGTCTACTTTTTCAAGTCTGCTTTAGCTAGAAATTGATCATTGACAGAAAAAATTCTTATATTTTTTGCTTTAGCTAGAAATTGATCATTGACAGGAAAGGAAATAAATTAATGTTTTAATTCATTTTTACATATGGCTTGATCTTTGATGTTCAGTTTTAACTGCTTGATGTATGTACAAACATTAGAAAAACTGTAATGTCCTAAAGACAAAGTGACTTCGAAGAAAGTTTGGTCGAATGGATGCCAAAATAACGTACTAGACTTACAGCTGACAGTCTGTGAGCACTGGCTGTAACTGAAGAAAGTCTCTGTTGTTTCTCTCAGTGACCAGAGCAACACATTTCTCCCAGCTTAAAGAAACACCTTGAGATGAGCTGTTGTTTCATGAAGAGTCTGTAGACATGATGGACAGAAACTCCTCCTGGTTTACTGAGGAAGAAAAGACAAAGTGCTGGTTGTAGCACAAGTAGCAAAGACAAGTTTTCAAGCAAATTTAAAGGATCTTTTCTATCCCTTATGTTTGCCTACATGGTCAGATATGCACAAGGAAGCAACGACTGAGTGGCCATTATCTTGTTGTTTTTCTGTGGACTGTATCGCCAAACCACTGTACCACAGCACAACAACAACGTGCAATGAAAGATCATCCATCGCAGGTGAAATGTGGAAAATTATCTAACTACACAATTAAATATTATTTTACTATGTGGCAGCAGATGAATGTAAAATAAATAAAGAGATTCATCACTTTTGACTATTTCTGTGTACGCCTCCCTTCAATACCTGCATACCATGGCTGTGTTCAACTAAACAGGCTCAGGATTTACACTGAGTAAGTCAATTGCGAGTAAGTTAAAAGCAGAAGATCATTGTATTCCATTACACAAGTATAATTTCTTGACAGTTTGAATTGGTGCTGAACCACAGGATTCTTCTACGGTGAAATACATTGTTGTTGTGTCTCCAAAAAAGTTGGAAAACACTGCCTAATACTACAGTACACCTTGTTGTGCGCCATTGTTGCAAAAGGTAAATAACTTGTTAAGCTCCGTGTGTGTAAAATACATAATGTTCTTCATCAGATGAAGAAGGGTTACTCCATGGACGTCATGTCAGTTGTGATGTTAATGACCTAACATATTAAGCTGATGTTTTCCCTGCATGTGTAAACATTTAAACGATTATCAGACCAATACCATTATTTTATTATTTTTCAATGCTGCCATTTCTCGCTGTTACTTACTTTCTCCATCTCCGTCTGCATCAAACTCGTCAATCATGCCACGGAGTTCTTCATCGCTAATGTTCTCCCCGAGTTCTCGAGCCACTCTCCTCAGGTTCCTCAGACTGATCTTCCCCGACTCATCATCGTCGAACAGCTTGAAGGCCTTCAGTATTTCTTCCTTTGGGTCTCGATTCAAAATGCGTTCTGTCACTGTGAAAAGTAATGAACAACATTGGCTGACGCTGTGTCTAATGCACTGCCTTGGTGGACAAAGCTCAACAGCATCTCAACAGCCTTGTACTTACAAACTTCATTAAAATCCTCAAAGGTTATTTTCCCCTTTCCTTCTCGATCATAGTCTTTGAGAATCTTCAGTACGTCCACTTTCTTCACCTCAAAGCCCAGCGCTCGCATCGCTACCTGTCAGGGATAATTTACTTGTGAAAAAAAGGTCACATGACTTGAGTAATATAGTGTTTCCAGTCTGTATCACAAACACTGAATAGTTACATTGCATTTGTCATAATACAGTGGTGCTGTAACCAGGATTTTTTTGAGATGATGATAATTCTGTACAGGGCTCACCTTTAGCTCATGGTAGTCAATTTCTTTGTCTTTGTCAGTGTCGAACAGTTCGAAAGCTTCTTTGATTTCGTCCTTCTGATCCTCTGTAAGTTCTTTCTTCTTGTTTACCCTTGTTTTGTCTGCTGCAGGATCCGTTCTGGAACAGGAAAGAAAAGTTACTACAGTCTCTGATTTATTCATTCAATTTTAACTTTACTCACACGATTAGGTATTTGTAAGACTTGTTTTAAAATGTCCAGACATAAAGCTCTGCTAGGATTGTGAAGCTGCTACACCCGTGCTAACAATAGCTATGTAGCTCCAGTCCCCGGTGGACTGGAGCTACATAGACAAGACGTGTAAGACAGACGCTGGTTTACCGTAGAGGTACATTCATCTTCTGTTCACGTTTAAGGCTTTACAAGGGAAACGACGGTGTCACTACAAATAACGGAGTCTGACGTTGTCCTGTCTGTAGCCACAACAAAACAAATCATTTTCTACGCGCTCACTCATGGGAGCATCCTGTTGGTCGGCGGTAACCAGGAAACAGCTGTGGATATTCTTCTTCTTCGTGTTTTTCTGACATTGGCGGCTGGTTAAGCAGATTATCGCCATCCTGTGGCACAAAGTAAAACTACCGGTAAACTACTCTACACAGAAAAAGGTACAATAAAAAAGAGGGACAAGGAGAGAAACTGAGTAACTTTCGGTTTTTTGTTATTAACAGAATTTTAGCTGCTACAGAATAGGATAAAATAGTCTCTAATCATAACATCTTTTTTCAGTTTATATGTAAACTCAACATATAAAGGCTTCTATAGAAAAAAGGGTTTTAGTAAATGGGATATACTTCTAACTATAGTTTCTTGTCACAGTTACAGGTTACTTACGTGTCCCTTAACAGTTCACGTATCACCTTAAAACTAAGTAAAAAGTCAGAAATTCAAAATCTTGAAAACAAAATATATATATCAAAATAGCTCTGAAGCTTTAAGCGGCTCAAGGGGCCGCTGCTAAAAAGCTTTGGGAACACTGAGTATTCACTTGGATTTGAAAAACATTATATTCTGATTTTATTTACTCCTTTGGGACTTGTAAACCAATTTCAAGCATTTTTTAAACACTTTTTATATATTTTTTCTTTACTCGTTCTGAGTTCTAAGTAACTCCACTAATGGGAGGGATTCTGCCTAACACTTCCTGAGCTCTTATCCACCTCATCCACATTTTTCAGGCTGTTGGAGGGCTTTCATCTTGTTGACCCCCAACACCCTTTTTGCCACTATCATGTATTTCCCACCGAGGTCTCAGGATCAGGGACATCCTTTAGTGAATTGGGTGCCACCAGGTCTCTGCTTATCTCTCAGTGCATCTCCTGTCTGACATGTGTGTGCACAGATAAGGTCTGGGAAAGACTTCTATCTTAGCCCAGAGGAAACCGGAGTGTGACTTAGAGATGCTACAGTTTCTCACTATGTGAAGTGACGCAATGAAGTTGAATTTCAACAGTTTCACACAGTGCTGGTCTGATGCTCTGGAAGAAACAAGACACACATAGTAATTCAGTGTTTTTAGATATGTACAGTAGATGTTGTTAAAGTAAAAAAAATAAAAGAATTAAATGGAGACATGTTGAGAAGATGTCAGTGACTTTGTTGAAGTTGTCGACCTGGTCCAGCTGATTGTCCTGCTACAGTTATTGACCAATGTTAATCAGGATATCTGTGTTTGTGTGTAATCTTGTTTCAGATAAGGTTTAGTAAATAGCTTAAATAGTTTGATTTTAGGATACCAGATTTTTAACTCAATATTATTGGTTTTTGATTTCAAAGTGTGACCAGCACCATCTGATTCACTGTCTTATTAACAGAGTTAATGTGTTACAATAGAACATTGCCTCTTCATTCAGACCTGCTGCTGCTGTTCTGTTATTGAACTTCACTGAAGTTCACTGAAAAGAGCCAACGCTCAAAACAAAGCTTGTGTTCATGACTTCCCTCCTCCAGTCCTGAAGCCTGTAACTTGTTGTGGGGGTGAACAGAGGAGGCCAAAGACCAAACAGGCACAGGAGCAGCTCTCTGAGGTTACTACATGTGAGCATATGTTTGTGTAAATGTGAGTGAAGTGGTGCAGCCCTGGCCTCAAAAAGAAACTACTGTTTTTACACTCACAAAGCTGAATTCTGTCTTTTCAGGAGCTGAATACCTAAGGTTATATTGTAGCTCATTCATCACTGACCAATGGACGGCAGCTGGAAAACCCTGGGATTCTCACACGCTCTATACATGAGGATGGCATGGACTTTTGGGTTTTTAATGGAACAAGTTTGTCCTCACAAGTTTACATGTGTGGCCTACACGCTGTGAACCACTTGTACCAGGTCACTACTTCAACGACCTCTGTGGTGACCCTGGATGAAGGGACAAATAATGTCAAAAGTCATACACAGTTGTCCACTGCTTGTGACAAGGCTCGACTGAGGACAAAGTTAGGAGATACGACAGTCTTTAATAAGATTGAAAATGGTCCAAGGTACAGTACATGTGTCGTGGTCTCAATCGTAGTCAGTTCAACAAGACACACAGGTCACAGGGCAGCTAGGCAACAGATACACAGCTAAGTTACACACACACAAAAACAAAAACAAAAAAAAAACAGGACCAGCGAGGTATTAATCATAATTTGGTACTTTTTTTTTCTTCTTTTTTTGCTTTGAACAAAAGCTAATTACATTGTGGGTTTAACTGTCTGCCGTAATGATATTTCAGCCAGGACTAAAGCTCTGTGGAGACGACAGTTATTTTAGTTCATCTGTAAATTGACATGAAAATGCTAAAATGCTTCATATTTACAGTACTGGATGTAATTAAGGTTGTTAAGGTCGGCCAATGGGTGTATGTGTAAAGTCTCAACGTTAGGCCTGTGTGTCTAACAGGTGTCATTACACCAACTTCTCCAGAGCCCCACCCCGAGCACAGACAAAGACCGCCTGTCTGTACTCACTGTGCACTTGTGGTCGGAGATGGTTTGTTCCTGGCTGCGCCCTGAGGTGGGGTAGCAGTATGGTAAACTGGAGGGCCACACGATGGATTGTTTAGAAAAAGTATAGATGGAAATTCTATGAAGATCCTCAGTCATCCAGGTCATGGTCAAGGTTGAAGAGTTCTGTTAGGCAACTGGACATGACATTTTCTCAAGAAGACGTTTCGCCTCTCATCCAAGACTGGCTCTTGGAAGATGAATGAATAAATAACAAATATTTTCAAAAGCTCTCAAACAGGTCAATCACTGGTCCTGACATCCACTCAAAGCACTTTACACTACAGGTTTTGCCTTCCACGCACTACTACTGAGCTGATGTCAAAACGGAAACTGCCAGTAAGTCTGATGTTGACGGTGTGTGTCATCAGTCAACAGTCTAAAACACAGTCACCACACACAATCACACACACATGCACACAACAACAACCACACAATCACAAATAATTGAATTGTGAACCTGGGGTCAACCATCCAATGAAGTGAGAACCGTAGAAAAGAGGCGAAGAAGAGGGTGCTGACAGGGTGGAACGGATGAAGATGGATGGAGTGTGTTGGGGTGGTGATGTATGACCGAAGGTTAGCAGCAGGTTGGAAAGAAAAGGTCATCGGGGTGGCGGAGAAACAGGGCAAACCCAAAGAAAATTATTGGCTCGTGTAGAAGGATATGGAGATAGTTGATTTAACAGTTAGAAGAATCTCTGACGACCGGTGAAGAGAATGAAAAGGCAATGCTGTGTTTATCTTAGATAAAACTGCCTTTCGTGTTCTTTTACTGGCTGTTTCTGTAACACTCAGTCAAACTCCTGAGCTGAAACAACAGCCGTGCCGACTCTGGAGACATCACAGAAGTGAGAAAAGAAGAGAAGAGTCAGAGTCCACACATTGACGCATTTGGAGAAAGATAAGAAATATAGTAAATGGATTGAGAGGGAAGGGTCAATAGATGAGCACAGAGACACTGACTATACATTCTTGGGTGAAGTTATTGCAGAATGCCTCAAAAGAATGCGGTTTGTCTGAAAGGGGAGCAGCCCAAGAGCCAACAGTAGAACTGTTCCTGATTAGAGTTAAAGATGGACTCTTTCTGGAACTTTTCAGAACAATACAGAAAAAATGTGAAAGTCATGTGCAGTTTTCAAAACTGCTGTTTTAGTTTTTACTTTCTTGAACCCAAAAGGTGCTTTCATTTAATTATTTAATAAGTGTTTTTCTCCCAGTTTTTTGTGGCTTTATCACGTTGGGGCAGACTGTGGAAGGGTGAAGAGCAATGACTTTATTATCCTTTTCATTGGCGTACATAAACTTTTAAAGGGACCTGCGTCCTTAATGGGATACTTTTTTTTTTTTTTTGCTTACTATGCGAACATTTAATGAATGCGTGTGAACCTCACACAGCACACTTCAATAACCGCACAATTACGTTGGATGTCTCACTTTGAAGTCTGGATTTGAATAAGTAGGTGTACTCGCTGCATCAAACCAAATGGAAAAGTAGCTTTTAGACAGACAGATCTGAACAGGGCTTGGACATATTGGTAAACAAAAAGTGAGAGTAAGCATCACATTAGACCAGACGTAGTGTGGAGGAACTTTAATAATGTTTTATAGAGCTGACAGCGTGAGGAAGCAGATCATTAGGCTCAGTGGGGACTGTTCTAAATCATCACTGCATGTCAGCAGCAGGCCACATGTTAAGGAGCACAAGATGGGGAAAGTGGTTTGTTCTCTATTGAGCAGTCGGTTGAAATGGGTGGGAAGGCTCTACAGACAATGGGGGACATAACACCCCAAACTACCCCAGGTTTGGTGGGTTCCCACAGCAGTACTGTAACGTGAGGTAAACCTGAAAATGTCGTCTTCACTGACAGAGAACAGAAGGTGTGTCAGGGCTAACATTCAAACTGTAATGTTGTCATTTTCCTAACAAGTTCTAAGAAATCAATGTGGTCGTGAGGATGGAAGGGTGAAGCACACAGAAAGCTAACTGGGTTTTCAATAATATTCAATACAATTATAGTTACAATAAGACATTTCTTTGAATATTAGCTGACATTAGTTTGAAAAAAAAAACAGACAAAATGAAACCAGAGAATTATTTAAAAATCAGTCGTTATTAGAGGGTCAGAAAAAGTATCTGGTCCTGTTATATCTGGTCTTATTTTAACTTTATAAATATCATCATTTACACATTTGTTTTATTATTACTTCTTCCTGTTTCTTTATTTCTGTATCTGTTTTTTTTAACCCTACAGATACAAACAGGGGAAGGGGCCGTGGTTGCCCTCGGCACCAGATAAGCTAGGTCCGCCTCGCGCTGACTCTCCGCATCAGTAGAGAACCCAGGAGGAGTGAGAGCTCCTGCTCCCTGATGTCCACACATCGTTTAATTTTTTTTTCTTCTTCTCAGAGGAGCTGTTCGCTGGATCTGCTGCCAGAGGAGACCTAACCCCCCCCCCCCCCCAACCCCCCCCCTCGGCCCCCCCACCTCTCTGCTCCTTCCTCCTCTTTACCTTTGCCTGCACAAACCTCCCAGTCCGCATCCTGGCTGCCGGAGACTCCACAGCAGCGTCAGCGCCAGCGCAGTGCAGCACACCGAGAAAGGTAGAGAGACCCGGGCTTTATGAGTTCATATTTAAGGGTGTTGTTCACCTTATGTTGTACCACATCTTGTTTACTGTCCACCGAGGTCGGACTGGACACTCGGACACTTTGTCCTATTTGGAGAAGTGTAGTTTAGATATGTGGAATGAAGATAAGAGGTCAGTGTTGATAAGAGGTTGTGATGCGTTTAAATGACCAGCTGCTTGTTATGGTGCTGGTCAAAACAGTCAAGGTAATCCTTTAAAGTGTACTACATGGAGTACAGGAGTACACAGACATGTTCAGCTGTCAAAGTCCTACTGGTCGACACCAGTCTGATGTTTAGTTTTGTTGAGATTTAATTGAGTCTTGTGCAGAATGACTGTTTCAGTCGGGGAAATTAACAAAGCAACTAAGAACTGATTATCATGGCCATTTATGGAAGTCATTTTTTATTTTTTTATTTATTGTTGACTGTCATCTACAGCATGTTTTTAAAGTTGAAGTGGACTTTGTGTTGTCACTGTCCTGTCTTTGGCGGACCCTGAGATCTTGGTGTTTTTGAAAACATGGCTGACACGTTGACTTGTAGGAATGCAGAAACCACTAAACAAAACAACGAACAGAATTGATTTATTTCCCAATCTGAAGTTGGTAATCCTAAATATCTGGTCTTCCATATTCTTTTTTTTTTCAAACCCGCTCCATTAAGAACATCACGTTTGACATGGTTTTCACATCACAGCTCACAGGGAGTAAAAGTACTTTTTTTTTTACCTTGTTATTGCATGTGAATCACTGCTGTGAAAGCACTGCAAAACAATTTCCAGGATTTTGTGTTTTATTTTATACACTTACTTTTTCAAAAGCAGATTTAACTGTATTTCTGTTCAGGTCAGTTGTTTAAATACAGACCATTTACAAGCTGTATTAGTGCTTTTGCTGCAGCGGTATTTTCTCTCACTTCAGGAGGCAGAGGTGAAAATAGAAGAAAAACAGTAATTCAGTGTGAGAGGCAGGAAGCCATGATAACAGCAGGGCTAGGAAATTAACTTCAGGAGACGTCGCTAACAGAGAGTGAGAAAACATGAACAAATGAGTCTATAAAGGGACAAATGGTGGTGGAGTGGTTAGTGCACTTGCTTTACAAATAAAAGATTATGGCTCAATCCCAGTGGTAACTGTTGGTCTTTCTGTGCAGAGTTTTCTCCTGTTTCCTTACACAGACCAAAATATGAAGGATTAGGCTCAGTGTTCACACTCGGCTGATCACAGGAGTGATCAGAGGTGGTTGTTTGTCTCTGTATGTCGTCCTGTGATGGACTGGTTAACTGCCCAGGGTGTGACCCCACCTTCCCCTAAGGACTGCTGGGATTTGCTCCATCCTCCCTGGTGATAGAAGATGAGTGAAACAGTGGACGTCCGCTGGCTTGTTAGTCACAGCAATTAAAAGAATGTCGTTGTCCACAGAATGTCAGACCACAAAACAGCAGTGAAATGAGAAGTGACGTATGCTCAGCCCGTCAGCCCTCACTTTACCCTTGTCCCCCTCTTTTCATTGGGGGGAGTTGGGGAGTCTGTGAGGGTGAGTCTGTGATGGCATTGACTTATTCCCGCTATTACGTTACCCAAATAGTTCAGTATTACATCTCCAGTAGCCATTTGTGGGCCACACAGTTTGTCAGTCCATCTGGTATGTAGCTAGGTTGAACATATGCTCACCCCACATGGGCATGATGTCTGACACGGTGGACATCCTTGTTCATATTTTGCCGTTCACCCTGTCTTCCTCTTGCAGCTGTAACATATTGTCAATCCCCCTCCCCACCTCCAACACCCAGGGGATCAATAAAGCGTTTGCGATTCTGTTCCTGACTCGGAATCCTGATTTCCGTGGTCACTGCAGCTCCAGTGAATTGTTGGGTTGTTTACATCACATCTGGTTGCTTGTCTTTTGGGTGATTTGCCACTGTGTTCAATCTAAAAACTTCTAAGCTGCAATCATTTGTCCAGTATTAGAAGATTAAAACATTTCTATGTTCCACATTCCTCTTCAAATCTAAAGGATTAGGAGATTTTAAAAAAAGAGATACATTTGACTGATTTGACTGTAGCTTATGTGAATCTATGACTTTCTGGGGTCGTGTTGGTTTATGACCGTACGCTGAATACCTTTGGTTTGTGGATGAAACTAAATATTTCAGGACAAATTTCTAAAGTTTGAGAAACGCTTTTCAAAAAGAATTTTCTCTGTTTAATTGATCGATTGTCTAATGAACTCATTAATAACCCACTCAACTTAAAAAGGGACAAGAACTGACAGAGTTTATCAAACTGGTGACATTGTCGTCTTCCGGCGAAGACGGTCATATTTGTGAGAGTGATCATAGCTGTGGTTGACCGTGGTGTGCTGACGAGCCCTCAGTGATTTAAAGGCGAGAAAATCAACTCTCAGCCCAACAACCCCTCTCTGTGTACGCTGGCTTAGACTTGGTGGCTCCACCCTGACCCCCACCCATTAGCCCTACACCCAGCCAACACACACACACACACACACACAGAGATACAGACCGTGGCCTGCAGTGAATTGTGTCAACCACTACAACTCTAAATGAGAACAGGGGTTCACGCAGATTCAACTTTCATTTGTGCAGTTGAATGTGATGAGGCTCAGTGATTGGATGATGGGATGCCTGTGTGATCATGTGATCGTGTGCTGTGCGCAGGACCTGGAGGTTGCAGATGTTAGCCCACAGAGATTTTTGTCTCCACCTTATGAATAGATGCTTTTGTAGTGTTGTGTAATGTGTTTGCCATTAGTGGCTGCAGCTTTGAAGGCAGTGGTCCTCGAAAGAACCTCTGTGTGTGTTTCGAAATATCTCTGAAGTTTCCTCTGCTCAACAAAAATATGAATCAGGCAAAACATTTGTCTAAGGTGGAGGGGTTTATTTGCGGTGGTGTGTCTTAATGAACCTGGGGTCACAACAACACCAGTGATTTTATTAAGACAAGTGAAACAGTCTTCATTAATGACAATAAAACAACGTATTTCTGCGGTGTATCCATCAAATATTTGCTTCTTTGTAGAATTCTGAGGAGGGTCTTTGACACCAGGTCACAGCCTGATCAATACACGTTATTAAAATTCATTCATTTTTACATTCAAGTTAAATATTTGATACTTGTGTTATTTTAAAATTGAAAAAACCTGACTCATTTTTGAGGTTGAAAACCTGATTGATTAACACATTACACAACTCAACACTTGACCAACAAAAAACCTGATCGATTCAAACATTACACAACTCAACACTTGACCAACTTGTCTGAGTCGCTGCAGTGGCCTGTTCTGGATATTAATATGAGAGACCTTTTGACTTACTACAATGTTCTCTCACTGCCATGAGAGAAGTGAGTGCAGTGAATGCAGTTGGTTTGAGTCCTTTTTTTTATACCTCCACTGTTTTTCCATTGCGGTTTATAAAAAAAGGGGCACATGTACCAGTGATGGTATGCATACCATATGTTGAGAACCACCTCTTTGGATTTTGTCTGTAGATATAATATATTATTTACATTAATCATGACCTACATTTGTGTTGAGTATAACGGGTTATGAAGACAATGCAGGAATCCTAGAAAATGTAGAAAAGATGCATTTTTTGGATTCCACTAAATTGAAATTTTTATTTTTAAATGAAGGAAAAACAAAGAAATACTAAAGGTGAAATTGGTCTATGAGATAAAACAAACACAGGGGAAAACTTTGAAGAGAACTGGGATAAAACCTTTATTGTCAAATATAACCTTTGACCAGACCTGAACTCTGACCCCTTGCTTCCACCTTTGACACTTCAGGCATTAGGACATAAGGAGAGGACACAAGCTGGCACACATGGCTGGCTTCATCTTTAAAACACGGAGCCTGATGAGCAGATTACCATTTAACTCCATGACTGTGTTCAGGGTCAAGCATGGCCTAAAAAGACAGAGGGGACGATCCAGAGAGACAAGTTGTAAATTAGATAAACATGAGAGGAAGGGAACTAATGTGTCCTCTGGAAGACCAGAGCTGCTGCCTGGCCTTCAGTGGTTCCACACTGTGGCATACTCTCTTTAAACACTCGTTATTATGGCTGGAGAGTGGACTTCACCACCTGAAGGACATGAATGTCCATAGGACCATAGATCAGAAATAGGAAATAGGACGTTGTCCTGTCCTCTGTTTCCTGATTTCAGTCACACATTCGTCTGTATTCGTGTTGTAGACGTTTCCTGTTTCTTCAGTTGTCACTTCTTGACCTTCTTGTGTAGAATATTATGTGTGTTATTTACATGTGGACACAAAGAGATGAACAGACAAAATAGACAGAGATTGTTGGTAGGCTGATGTCGTTGAGTCACTGCCTGCGTTGGATTGTCCAACAGGAACCCAACGACATGGAAGACCCAAACGACAATCACTGCTGTCTCAACGTTGTTTATGTAATGAAAAGTACATTTTAATGTCTGAAGTTAAAAAAGTAAGGTAACACTTCCGGAACAACCACTGGCATTAATAACAAGGGGGTGTGACTAACAAGAACCCGGTGGAACAGATTACTGGAGGAGGAGGTACTTAACCTAGTGGGAAATGTTGGAGGACAAGAACGGGGGGACCTGTGGTGAGACACAACAGTGGAGGAACAAAAGAAGACAGGGACTAGAAAAAAATTAGCTTGTTGTCCACATGACCTACAAAACAACCTTTATTGTTATTTTAAATAAAACGCACTAATCACTTAAAGCGTCAGCACACAGACGGTTACTTCCTGTATCATAGTGTCACACACTGAAGTGGCGATCCATGTAGTCGTGTTTCAGATTTCTTTCTTTTGTGGTAAAATTTTGTGCGAAAAAATGTGGTACATTATCGACCGAGGCGGTACGTTTGGTCTAAACTCGATTAATCTGTACCGTTGGCCCATATGTAGCCATGTTTCCCTGGCAGAAACAAGGAACTGTATTTGATTAACTTGCTTACTTCGCAATAAGTTTTTAAAATGTATCACTACATGAGTGTACTATGAAATTCTTTGGTACACATGTAAAGTACCTGTACCAAAATTCCACCTACAGCTAATGCTAGCTACGGCTAGTCCTAGTACTATAGTTCCTTGTTACTATAAAATGTTAATTAAAGAAATATATGTAGCTAATATATATATAACATTATGTTTAGTTGTGTTGAAAACTTTGATCATACACTTTCAATAAAATACAGACTAAAAGGAAAATGAATTCCAAGCTGCAAGTACGAACACTAGGACCAGACATTTACAGATGTTTATAGTGGTCACCAGTTCCCAGGTCTCTATTGGACAAACACTCTTCAAAATAAGAGAAACGTTGGTGTTTTGTCTAGTAGAGCATGTGTTTATAGAACCGTTGGGATCTAAGAACATGGGCAGTGTGTCTGCCATAACAGACCCAGGTCGCTCTGGTCTAAAGGGTCTTTGTAACAGCTGAAGTGGTGTGAGGGTGACGTATGACACGTGTGTGTGTGTGTGTGTGTGTGTTGGCAGAGAGAGTTCTGGTTTAAACCTGTCACTCTAACCACAGAGGAAAACATGAACACTGCTCACCAGCGTAGCCAATTCTAAATACTCCAGGTTGTGTGTACAGCTGATGGGTATCGGCTAACCCATGGGTGGGGTACGTATTTGGTGTGCCGTAAATATACAAATACATGTACACAGCGCATATTTGAAATGGGACAGATTTAGCTCCGTGGACATACCAGGGTGGGTGAGGTTTTAAAGTTGTTCATTTTTGACTGGTAGTTTGAAAAACCTGATGAAATGCAATGTAACACAAAATGTAAACTTTTTTTTTTGAGTGTATTTTTGAAATTTGTTTTACAGCTCTGTGGCCTGCCTTTGTGTAGACAGTGTGGACTATGTTGTGCCGATGAGGTTTACTTAGCTCATACAGTACCATGGGAACATTCTTCGAGGTCATTTCCCATTAAATGCCATCACTGTATAAAAGTACGATGGAAATACCTCTGTCTCACTGTGTTCAGAAAGAGGTTCAGGAACTGGAACTGGAGCGGAGCCCTTAAACACCCCACGGCAGGGCTGTCAAACTCAATTTCACAGTGGGTTAAATTAAAGACTGTGATAAAGTTGCTGGCCAAACTTAATATTTACTGAAAATTGATGGCAATCGTGCATGTTTCCCCTTCTCTCCAGATCTGTCATGTAGAATTGTTTCATATGGAAACAAACTACTAGTTTTGCATAAACATTAAATCTGGAACGAACAAAGCTTAATATTATAAGCACATGAGAAATTACATTTGAAATAAAACAATAAAACATTGGTATTTGTCTCTTCATCTGTAGCCTTTCCAGTTCCCTTTTAATGTAAAGGCCAACAACAACAAAAAAAACAAAAAAAAACAAAATGTATGTGCTATAACTTGCACTGCTAATACTACAAATCTGGCCAGTATACAGTGGCTATATACTGGAGGGCCTGTATTTATGATCTCGTGGGCCAAATATAATCACAGCGTGGGCCAGATTTGGCCTGAGTTTTAGTTTGAGTTTGAGTTTTAGCTGTGCCACCTGAAAATGTTCTCCTTAGCTCTGAATTGAAGGACGTGACGCTTGATGTGAGTTCAGCAGAAATACCACAGCCTGACTCAGTGACTCACTGCATCCACTTTGTTGTGCTTATCAAGAAACATGATGTCCTTGACAGATTTCCCAACCATCTTGATCCAAAGTCTGTCATTCTACACACATCCACACACGCACATACTAGTAAACACACTGACCAAAATCCACCGATTGGTTGAAAAATGGACCCAAAGCCATGTGGAATTAATTCCTTTAAAAAACAAACATTTCCTCAGAAGAGAATTTAACATTGTCTTGTGCCTCGTCACTGTGTGTGTGTTTATCTGTTGTGTTAGTTGTGTGTGACTGTAGTTTAACTGATCCCTCTCTGTAAGTTATCTTGGATAATTGTACTCGTGTCCTGTCTGTGTCTCCTATAGTACTACAGTGTCCTCATGGTTGGTATTTCTTTATTTGGATTTGTTTTGTGTGTTTTCTTTTTTAAGATATCTTAAAGCCATTATTATATGTTTCTAGGTAATTATTATTTTAGTTTGTGTTATTCTATTGATTTGGTTATCCACCCTTGAAAAGTCTGTGCTGATAAACATTTGCTCCACATTGTTTTGGGTTTTTTTTTTCTTTCTTTTGAAACATAATACTCCACTTGTGGGATTAGTCCAACCCCCTGAGGTTGGAATGGAGTGAGTGCAGATGGTGTGAATATCCACGAGCTCAGTGTGTGCAGACAGAATCTGACACACAGAAACTATTGGTATCATTTCCTTTGAAATTGTAAATTCAGTAAGAGTCAAATGTGTTTTGCCCGTCAAATGAAATAGACCTGAGGTGTAAACAATATTTGAAATGATAGTTTATATATGAGGAAACTGTAGTAAAGAGTGTTTTTACACCCCTGCACGTCTGCTCTAGTAACATGTAGCATTTAGTTGTATGTGATTTGCATGA
This sequence comes from Cynoglossus semilaevis, assembly GCF_000523025.1. Taxonomy (NCBI): domain Eukaryota; kingdom Metazoa; phylum Chordata; class Actinopteri; order Pleuronectiformes; family Cynoglossidae; genus Cynoglossus; species Cynoglossus semilaevis. Next base: position 12,389,776 of record NC_024320.1, read on the forward strand.
CGTATATGTGGGTCTGTGAATAAGGGAGTACGTGTATATCTGTAAATGAGCACATTTCCAGTGGAGAAACTACCTGTACGTCGTCACAGGAACTGGTATGATGGTCGTCTTCATCCCAGATGTGTGTGTGCCTTAGCCAAGGGTGGGGTGGAAAACAAAAAGAGAGCAAAAAAACAGGGAAGTAATAAAATTATTTTGACATAGATTTGGAGGAAAATCAATAACAACAATAATTCAAATCAGAAATCAGGTCTGAATCTGGTCCTGCGGCTCTGAAGTGAGTTCTGAGATTCTTTGAAATTCTGTTAATACACTAAGAGAGGAAGAGCACCCACTAGTGGAGAAAGACATGGTCATTATCAAGGTCATTATCATGATGAGAGTTTCCTAGCGGTCTAGGCCTACAGCAGCACGACTAAGAGATAATTTGAATGTAAAGATGGAGCCTGGTAATGGACAGCTGGTCTGTCTGTTCTACTATTAAGGCTAAGTATAATTTAACCAGCCCGATATTAGCATAATTATGTAATGCTGAAATTGCTTTTGGGTCTCGAGACGTGTATATATATATATATATATATCACATTTTAGCAAAACGTTCACATCAGACATCCCTACTGTTAAGGAGTATTAAAAATTAGACATCGGGTGTTTAGTACCTGATTCTACAGGTAGCCAGAGAGGAAATAGCACAGCAGAGTGATTTGTTTTGCTAGTTAATACACTAGATGGAGCAGTTCAGAACTTTATGAAATCCTTGCATAGCCCCTTTGGGGAATTTAGTATACAAGTACCTACACTTTAATGTGCAATTATTTGTTCTTGTCTTTGAAGGAAACCAGACAAAGTAGGCATGACATCTTTTACAAACCAGTCTGTGACGTTGGTAACTTTTAGTAAAGCTGTACATCATTTTTGGGAAAATAATTATATGGGAAAATAAACAATTAAAATAATGATAAAGGCTGAGCCAGTCCGGCTTTTTTGAAGCTGGATTCCATTAAGAACATCCTGTTTTTTATTAGCCTAGGTAATTCAGAGGTAATTCAGGAGTAAAGACAGGCAGAAAAAGGGCTTCTTTGAGTAACAACAAGAGTGTCTTGTCTGATGAAACTGCCTTACGCTGAGAAAACATTTCCAACAAGTTGTAGGAATGTAGCAACCAGTGAGGACGGAAGAAAAAACAGAAAACCTTTAACAACAAATGCCTGCTTTGTATGACAGTTGTAAGTCAATTCACAATTGTAGCCATTTAGAGCAAACGTAGCAACGATTGGCACAATAAGCAAGGTTTTTGTTTTTAATGATTTATTTAGAATGAGGATGGAATAAATTAATGTGAATCCACAGTGTAAGTACAGCTAATATTTTGGCTCAGAACCAGTCATTACGTCTATTATGGGCTGCCCGCATCATTTGCCTGTACCACAACAGTCTTAACTAACAGAAGTTTTGCAGTCTCCCAGCTGCGTCTTTCATTGAGGTGATACTGTAGGGTGGACGTAGCGTGATGATAAGTTTTCTTAGGTATCTTAGGCTGTTTGCTGGATTTTGACAACAGGTGTTGACCCAGCTTCTGAAGCAGAACCTTGTGTGAAGGACATTCCCCGGAATTCTTCGATGGAATTGTCCCCTGCATAATAGTTAAAACTGTACTATATATTGAGAAATAGCTTAATATATAGCTTAATAGCTTTGTACAGTGATGGTATGTTATATACCATTGTTTCCCAAAGACTGGGTCGCGACCCTCAGGTGTGTTGTTTTGGGTCGTCTCACATCATGTTTCCCAGGAGTTTATGAATAATGTCTATTGACTTGGGGAAACACTGTTATATACTAATAACCAAATGTCTTAAAGTGAAGAACATACAGTGACATTACAGTGTGTGTTGGTTTGAAACTGTTGTAGGAGAAAGGTGTAGAAACTCACAGACATCATTGAACCATTACCGTCTCACTTTTTCTCCTGTCTATAAAGGGCTTTAAGGCATGTGAACAGTGCTGTAATTACTGCCCTCAACAGAAACTAGACTAAAAGACAGCATTACCAAACAAGGAGTGGAAAGTGTCTGTGTGTAAAGGCCAGTGAACTTCTTTGTGAAGGTTTACCTCAAAGTTGCTGTGTGTATGTGCTTAAAGGGTTCTGTAAAAGGTTTCAAACTATGGGGAACTACACCATTAAACCCACAGTAAATTTAGAGCCTTCATTTTCTACAAGTGTCCAACATAATTGTACAGTTTATTCTGAACAGGGCTGTCAAAATGAACACCTAAAAAGTGTGTTTTCTTTGTTAAGATGAATGTAATTCAAATGTTAATGGATTTTAAAGCCTGTGCAGAATGACGTAGACTGTACACCCAATAGTTCCATTCACTTATCAGGGCTTTTATACACAGTTGAATGTTATTACAGTGTTCAATCACTATCATCATCATTAATGGACGTTTACCTTGATTAATCTTGATTAATCACATAAACACGAAACCAACAGCAGAGTAACTGTTTGGTGAGGTTGGTGGTTCATCCTACCGCACTTACTGTTGTATTCATTACTGTAGGACTGTTCAAACTGTTGCACACCGAAAACAAGATTAGACAGTCTTGGCTGTTCAGCCAGCCAATAGTTGACCAGGTGCAGATAAGATCTATTGACCTATGGAAACCAGGTTGAAACACACGCTTCAGCTCCAACATGGAGGTCAAAGTTGTAAAACAAAAGTTCTAAACGTGAAACTTAATCCACTATTGTGGATTTGCATTGGCCTCGCTGCACATTTATTTCGTTATTTTGGCAGGCAGTATGTGGGGAGGGGTCCACTGTTTTTCGTAGAACAATAAATGACCTCATCTTCAACAAGATCTCAAATCTCTAGTTTGACCCTGTGCCCACTGGGATTTTCTTTTGCTTACTATGCATTTAGTGCTTACTGTCATATAATTAAAGAAATGTCTGCAATCGCTCGTTTGATTACGCTGTGGGTGTGGCTGTGGGTGTGTCTGACACACATTCATATTGACTTTTCTACTACAGCCAGAACGCGACAAAAGTTGAAACTCAACACGGTTGATTTAGATGAACTCTTAACTACTTAAAAAAGAGAACATTAATCCTCATCCAGGGTAATTTCAATTTCATGTCAACGTAGTACGGATGTGTAGAGTGAAGCATGAAGAAAGGAGGTAATACACCAAAGAATACAAAACTATGACCAAAGAAGAAGAAACAAGGTGCTGGGGTGTTAGCTGTGTTAGCTTAGCGTAGTTAGCTTTTTTCATCTTTAAAAAAAACCTTTAGGAAATGTAGTTTAACAATAACGTGTGGTGAGAATGTAGGTGTAAAGTTTTTTGTATTTAATTAGTGGTCCATGTTTACAGCCAGACATGGTATGTTTCCTGCAGCCCACTCCCACGGCTAAGACAGGTCTATCAGGATGCAGTAGATAATCAATAGTTGCTGAATTCATCAGAAATCTGGTGATGGTTCAGCAAACACACACTCCACACACACCCACCTGGGCTAGAGAGACTTTTCTTATGACCTACACAGATTGAGGAAGAGGAATGTTGTCCGTTGCCTCTCTGTCCAATTTTTCTCTGTATCGTTGTTTTCTTTTTTACCCAGTCTCTCCAACAAAAACACACAAGTATTCAGTACTGTTTCTAGCTTCTCAATGTCGTAGTCACATACAGAGTGTTTCAGTGGAGTGAAGTTTCAAAATGTTCCCTTCCCCTTCGTCCTTCTGAGTCCTCTCAGGTCAATGCACTTTGGTCGTTTTTACTCTGCGTTTTTTAACTGAAATAACTTAAATGTATCTTTCCTAAAAAATCTATAATTTCTGTGACTGTAATTTAATTTTATTAAATATGTTTAATGATAAATAGGAATAGCAGTTTTGTAGGAATTGTGTTCAAACAGAGTTCAGCTGTGAATGTGTCCACATGTATGGAGAGGATTTTATCAGACATCGCTGAGTTTTGGACTGCTGGTCACCACCTCAGTACCAAATAATAACAAACTGGACCTTGATCACCAATATCTTTTAAAACTGTTGACCTCGTCTGCCCTGAAACATCCAAACTGACCTGGACTGCAGGTTTGGCAGTCAAGGATTGACAGTAATCAAAGGCAGGCATTATCTTGAAGGTACTGCAGTGTTTGTTTTTGTGAAATACCAATAAGAGTGGTAATGTAGCCCTGTTTGGAACTTTCATCCTCTGTTGATGTCAAACACATGTTTAAGCGTTGTTTAAAATTAATGATTCTTCCTTTGTGGAATCTCACACCGGTTCAGGTCACTTTCAAACGTCCCTTTGTTTCCAGATCAGGGCTGTGAGGACAGTGTGAAAAAATGTCCCTTTGAAATTTAGGATTAAAGAGAGAGACCTTACAGTCTTTGCTGAGTGTACTGTTCAGTACACGATGAAAAAGGGTTTGGCAGTACAACTCTCCTCTGCCTTCTTCGGTCAGTGCTTTCATAAGCTCTTTCATAACAGCTAGCCACTATTTTCTCTTGTCACCGTTAGCTTCGTTAAGAAGGTTCAGGTACTTCCTAATTACACGGTAGATACTGCATCATGTAGTTCTGACACCATCATTACATGGTGTGACAGGTTCTTTACTGCTTTGTTTACTTGAACAAGAACTGTGAGAATCTTTCCTCGTAGCAACATCCACTGCCATAACTTTCAAAATGTAGCTTTTTATATTTCGTATAGAAGCCTGTTCTACAGACTACAGATAGAAATACTTGGACTTTTCTGCCAGTGTTGTACAGTAGTTGTTGTGATCAGCTTCATGTAGCCAGCTAGCTTCATGTTCCAGCGCCCTTCAAAATGTTCTGCTAATATTCAAGGTTTTGCTAACAAGGCGATGTTACAAATGTTAAGACATTTACCTTAGTTTTTTTTTAAAAAATAACTCTTATTAGTAGAGACTTTAAGCCTGGTTACGTTTTAGCCATCAATTCAGTCATGTTTTTTAAGAAAAAATAAATGACAGTTTACAGTGAATAATTGATTGATGCAGACAAGTATTAGTGACAGGAGATTAGCAGCAAAAACCACAAGATGGCATTGAGATGGATGGCTTATTAATAGTGGAACCGTCTGAAAGTACCAGTATTTATAAAATAAGAAAAAGAGCAAAGAGTTGGGGACAAAAAAATTAAATTAAAAATTTGGACACAACCCCAGTTAAAAATTGACCAAATTAAAAATTTGGACACAACCCCAGTGGTCATTGTAAAACGGCCGTAGAAAATATTTTAAATCTAGGTGTGTGTGTCTGTGTGTGTGTGCACACTCATTGGGATGATGCTGCAGTGTGGCAGTCTTCCTCTAAAGTTGCGGACTGTCAGTGTCACCCAGGACATGCTGCTGCTGCTGCTGCTGCTGCTGCTGCTACAGACTGCAGGATGACAGAACACTGACAGCACAGTATGTACAGCTTACACTGCTAACACAGGGAGTAAGTGATGGGTGTTTGCTTCCTGCTGTGTTTTAATGATTGTCACAGAGGCTCGCTCATGATTTCAGATTTGTATTTGAGTTCATTACAGTGGAATGTGTGCGTATGTGTGTGTTTTACCCTGCAGTGTTCCGAGTGTGAATGATGCAGACGGCTCTGCAATTCGGGAGTGATATTGAACCTTTTGGTGGTTAGAGAAACATCACTGCAGAGAGGAATCTTGTATCACGGAGTCGAGGTCTGAGTTTACTGCAGAACGTGAATCTAAGCAGCTCACAGTACTAACGACAAGTTCACTTTCTGCAGTTTTTGTGTAAATGTAAAGTGGAATTCTCTGTCACTCTACGTCGGTGTTGGACTTTTCTCATATGTTGGCTGAACTGATCGTTGGTCTCTACGTCCTCCAGTTAATAGATACTATAAACCATGTTATAAAAATAAAGGGTGATCAAACTGTGGACCTTTTGGTTCTGTTGCAGTACATTTGTCATTAACAGTAAGAGCACTGCAGTCATTTTTACTTCTACTGTTTTTTCATGGTCACAGAGGGGAGACAGTGTCGGCGTTCCTGGTCCATCACATGGTCAAATATAGTGGTCAAATAACCATTTACACTGATAACTATGGTCAGTTATGAGTGAATAATTCATCTAACAGAATGTTCCTGTTTCTGTATCACACACACAGGAATACTTACAGGATAACCATTCGTTTCCAGTGAGGAATTCAACCACGTAACAGACCAGAATGCCACTTTTACCACCTTTTTATTCTAATATTAATATAAAATAAAACAACCCACATACAACAGGTCAACAAACAACCAACATGAAATAAAGTTCTGCTTCATGTTTAAGATGCTCATGCTTCGTGTATCTAAAATAAATCTATAAATAACAACTAATAAGCGTAAGTGTTGTAGTGAGAACGAGCCCAAATCAAAAGTGGCCACACAAAAAACCAAACAAACAAACAAAATTTAACCAGGTTCTGTCTTGTAAACACCTCCTCTGCCTCCCCCTTCCCTTATCCCCCCCCCTCGCCCTCCCCTCTCTCTGTGTTTCTCTGCAGCAATCAGACCCCAGCCTGGTGAGTGAAAATGATTCCTGTGCTCATCTGTGTTCTGATTTCACTCAGCGTAGCGGAGAACGACTTAGACATCCTCTACCCTGAACTGGAGCACTCCAGAACCATCTATGTTGTAGGTGAGTCACAGTTCTTTATTTGTTTCCACTCCCACTGTCTCAGTCCTGGCAACAGAAAAGAGTGGTAGAAAAAAATGCTTTATTGGGCTTTGCTGCTAAATACCCTTGGAATTTGGCATGTGATGTAAACAGGTCATAAATGACTGTCTGAGCTTCAGTAGGTGACAAAACTGTTATTTTCGCCCATCGAGGAAATGTTTTTTTCAAAGGGTTAGCCTACTGCATGCCACACAGTTTGTTGTGATAGGAGGTATTTAATGTAAGATAAGATCAAATCAAATGGAATATAACTGATAAACACAATTTTTAAATAATAATAATGATAATACTGAAGATAAAACAAAATAAATAAAATACAGATAACATGACATGATCCTGTCTCAAGTTACTCAGTAAACAGTCAGGGCCTGTTTAGTTGAACACGATGCTAATATACTGACAGGAATTGAAGAAAAACACAGAAAGATTTTCTTTAACATATCGCTCATTTTGGTCATTTATCGCCATCTACTGCCACCTAGTGGAACATTGTTTACTTTTTCAGCCTGTCACTGTCACATAGACAAACAATGGCAAGTTAAATTAGTAATAGTTTTCTGACTAATTCTGTTTAATTTGGATAATTTCCCATGGTACATCTGATGTTCTCTCACAATGCACTAAAATCACTGTTAAACCAAAAGAGGTAACAACAAGTACAATTATTGTTAACACCTAGCTTGCGACTGTTTTGTGATGTTTCTTTTTTCTGGTAAATATAACTTCAAATGTTTTATGGTTTGTTTTTCTAACAGGTTTAATGTGTTTTAATTCATTGCCTTTTCTTACACTGTCCTCTCCTGTGCTGCGTTCATGGCACTCGCACTGCATTGTCGTTCGTTTCTTAAGGTTATCAGTGTTCTCAGTGTGCTGCTGCAGAGGCCGGCTGATAAAGCTGCTATGTGGGGGATTATCATCATTTCTGTAAGATAGCGTTATCTAGCTAATTACGCTATCACAGTTTCACAGGTCAAAACTTGAATTGCACAAGTCAGGGACTTTTAGAAACAGGCAACGAAACATTTATCAGTTACCCACTAGGGGGCATTTCAAATGGTGTAGTGCTGTTTAAATAAAAGTCTGTAAAATAAATCAATTTATTAGTAAACAATTATATCACGTAGTTAAAAAATCCATCACTAGAAACACTTGTAATGTGAAAAAAAAATCCATCAGTAGAAACACTTGTTATGTGTAGATCTCAAGTATCAAACGCTTTTAGTTTGTAAAGGCAGCATTAATTCACTTGGTTTGCACACAGCACAATCAGAAGATTGCAGGTTTGAATCCCTTGTTGCCCCCTCACTCATTATTATTATTATTATTACTACTGTACGTAAAGCTAAACACAGTTAAAGTCTAAGTGTACTGCTGCACCCAACGTGACCCCGTGTCAGCCAGACAGCCAACTAAACTCTCTCTTACATCATTTCCTCCAAGCAACAAGCAGGTGTTGTATTTGACCAGGATGTAATGCAAAAAAGTGTGAAACTACAAAGGCATAAAATACAAAGAAGTATTCAGTAAAAAAGTCAATTCAACAGTGCACATTAAAGTTACACAATCTAGACAATTAAATGGTTAACAGTAGCTGAACAGTATCACAGATACTCCACTATCACCACTGGAACATAGCGTGTATAAAATATGACAAAGTATAAAGTGCAACAAATATACTTGCCAACATTCACATTTAACGTAAAAACTTACTCATATTGTCGCTCAAAGGGCTGGAAATGAGAGGATGGCTTTGGATTGTACAGAAAAACACCTCATGGACTGTTTGTCATTCTACAAACTAGTTATTACCTCTGGCCACCTACTGGCTAAATATATCACCACAATTGCTACTAGCGCCCTCTAGCAGGCTGGATGAACATAACATAAAACAACACAAACATAGTGAGTAAAAATGTTGAAATGTGAGTGTAACACACACACGGTTTGTCAGTGTTTAGTGAAAATGGTTTCTCTGTTGTAGAAAATGGTCCTCAGCTCTCAGTGGTGGCAGAACAACTGAAGGTCGTGTCGAGGCGAGGAGGGAACGCTACGTTACCATGCAAGATCCAGAGAGACCCTTCACTACCACCCAACCGTAAGATGAGGATCAAATGGACCAAACTGACTTCAAACTACCTGAAGGAGGTAAGATGTTATTTGTCATTACAGCCGATAGAAGACTGATAGAACTTTATATAAAAGAGCCATCTTTACACAAAACCTCCACCTGAGACGATGACACCAACAGTCAGTCAGCATTTGCGTGGGCAATGTTGACAGACAAGGAAAAGCATTTAAGAGACGATACACTTTTGCATAAATGTAGAAATATATATGCTTCCTTTTACCAACGTGTCTTTGGACATTGGTCCATTTAAAATTCCACAGAGACAAACAAATGTAGCTGAAGCTTCAAGATGGCTCCAGACAGTAAATTACAATGAAGTGTTTAGTCTGGTCATGTTTGTTACTCCATAACACATTACTGTTTCATTTGGTCAAGGTGGATGTTTTTGTGGCCATGGACTTCCACAAGCGGAGTTACGGGTCCTTTCATGGACGAGTCCACCTACAGGGTTCCTCCCCCATGGACGCCTCCCTGGTCATCACAGAAATCACCTTGGAGGATTATGGGAGATATAAATGTGAAGTTATTGATGGGCTGGAAGATGAAGCGGTGGTGGTGTCTCTTAACCTTGAAGGTACTACGACGCTGGTTAAAAGGAAATAAATAGACCCTGCAGATTTTATAAGATGTGGAGAAATGAAATAAAAGGTCCATTAAATGTTGTGGAACCTAAACAGGCCGCAGTCAGATATATTTAGCTGCATGAGCAGAGGCTGCTTGGGGCAATGTCATGAGAGAAGGCCTTTTAAGTGGAGTTTACTATTTTGTGTGCTTGAGAGCAACCATGGAATTTGGCCAATACTACTTTAGGTCAAATACTGCTGTCACCTGGCACCAGCCCAAAGCCTGGTCAACACCACCCAGATATAAATACATCCTGTTTTATTACACCGTTAAAAGAGAGAGCCTTCTGTAACGTCAGTGCTTTACTTAAAATCCAACGTCATTAGGTCATCAGGAAAAACAGAAAACAGTTCAAGAAGAACTGGGAAGCTTTCTGATTGGTCAGTGGAAATGCTGATTTTTTTTTTCAGTTACAGTTTTTTAAAATACCAACCTAAACACTTACAATACATCGAGTGAGGCTTAGAGAAAATGACAGATGACATTCAGACCCCGATACTAACAGAATAAAGTTTAAGAGATGTTTTATTTAGAAAATGCAATGATCCTTCAACAACAGCTGATGTCGTCTTTCCGGTCCTTGGTAGAGAAAAGCTAGGTTAGAAGAGCTAAACATTAAAACAATTTTTAAAAAGTGCAAATTTGCATTTTAGCGACTTGAAACTTTGTCGGTTCCATAACCGTTAATATCCACCCTCCGGACTATTGATACAACATATAATATCTGTTTCTCATTTCCTTTCTCTCTATCTAGGAATCGTCTTCCCATACTTCCCTCGTCTGGGTCGTTACAATCTCAACTATTACGATGCGGAGCGCGCGTGTCGTGACCAGGATGCCATCGTGGCGTCCTTTGACCAGCTATATGAAGCGTGGAAAGACGGCCTGGATTGGTGCAACGCTGGCTGGCTGAACGATGGCTCAGTCCAGTACCCCATCACTACACCCAGAGAACCATGTGGAGGCAAGGACACAGTACCAGGCATCCGCAGCTACGGCACCAGAGACAAGGACAAGAACCACTATGATGTTTTCTGCTTCACCTCCCACTTCAAAGGTACTTTTATATCAGTAAAATCCTGAAGACAATAATGAAATGAATCCCAGAAAGAGAAACACAGGGTCCAATACAGTTGATCATAGAGAAACCTACCCTAAAAAAAGTTTCAGGGTTTAATCCTACATTTTCCACACTCATCCAGGGTTGACCCATTGTCTGTCAGACATCTACATTACTTCCAGAACAGTCAGTCAGATCCCTAATCCCTAATAATGACTAGTTGAACAAGTCTCAAAGATGTTGACGATAGAGCCGGTCAACCCAATGAACCACAGCAGTACCACAATAATATTTGTAGCCTCGGAGAAGTAAATATACAAATCCTTTTGTATTACAGATCTGGATACACTTTAGAGGACAAGCTCAGAAGTTTGTATTTGATTTAGCACTTTTTTGTAATCCCAAGAAAAAATAATCAAAATCAACTCTGCACAAAGACAAGCGCAAAAATAAAGAACAACTTTCACCTCTAACTGATGTATCGAGGAACCGCAACTGTGAACAAACCTAGTGTTATATTGCAGATCTTATTAGTGGATTCCTACATAATATTCTATTGTAATTATTATTATTTTGAAAGTGTGTTGCTCACGGACTGTAAGTACACATACAGATAAATAATGGGTCAGGGGAATGATGGGATGATCATCAGGAACGTCTTGGTACCGTCATCGCTTTTCAGTTAATGAGAGTATTAAGGCTGGGCCTAAATCTGCTGCAATGCAGTAATGTAGCGTATGCAGTACTGATGGGTATGCCACAAAAAAGTCAGGACACTGCAATAGAAAAAAACGGCTTTTGAATTCATATAATAATGTTATGAAGTTGTAGTTGTTTATTTCCTATGAAACCAGACACACATGAGGGATCTGAATCCATAACTGAAGTCACAGTAGAACGCCTTTCACAAGGATGAGAATGAACTGCCTCAGAAGGCAGGGAAGACACGGGTTATGTACACGACAAGGGACAGGGGAGACACATTTGGAAGGAACAGGTTGATCACAGGGGTAGAAGGTGGAGCAGCTGAAAAGAAGTGGAAAATATCGTCATCTGCATAGATAGTTTTACTAGATATCAGTCTTAGAAGTACAGTGTCGTCTGCATAGATAGTTCTACTGGGTATCAGACTTTTAGAACTTTGTTTAACTACTGCTCCCCTTTCTGTGTGTAAACCTGAACTGACTTGTGTCTTTCTATTTCTAGGTAGGTTCTACTACCTGGTTCAACCATCCAAGTTGACCTACAATGAGGCAGTCAGTGCATGTCAAAAAGATGGGGCACAAATTGCCAAAGTTGGCCAGATGTATGCCGCCTGGAAGCTGCTTGCCTACGACCGCTGTGATGCGGGCTGGTTGGCGGACGGCAGTGTTCGTTACCCCATCTCTCAGCCCCGTCGGCGCTGCAGTCCTACAGAAGCCGCTGTTAGGTTCAGTGGTTTCCCTGACAAAAAGCACAAGCTGTATGGAGTGTACTGTTACAAAGAACATGAATAAAGAAACCAGAATAGACAGAACGACATTTACATGTAAACATTAGCATGTACACATAAATACATACAAACGAACAAACACACTATCTGAAGTAGGGATTTGGAGCAGTCAACCAACACAATGAAATTTCCTCACTGTTGTCATGGAAATATTTGAAGACAATTGTCATGCAGTCATATTTTTAGTTTTTATTATGGGAACCAGTACTTCCCTAGAGATAGTTTAAGCATATTTAAGGTTTATCTTAGTTAGTGAATAGAATGCTTCAGGGACAATGTATCATTTTAGACATTTAAAGGTTAGCATCAACTGTGTTCCTTTGATCAAACACACAGGAATTGTTTATACATTGATTTCACAGAAAATAAAATCTATGAAAAGGTCTACAAGTTAGGTCGTGAACATCAAACATGCTCAATGTTTTCTGGAATATAGAACACATCCCTGCAGCATTCTTTACGTTTCTTAAAGAAGAATTATTGTTTGGGTTTTTTTTGTCATTGATGAATGGACAAGGTTTTTCCGGTAGAATGTCTCTTGGTTGGACAAATACTTGGGGCACTTATCTTGACTAAGAACAGCAAAATGAAGCCATCCTACAGCTGAAAGGAGAGAAGACTCTAAACCCTTTCACACAGGCACAGCCATAAGCACAGTTTGGTTCACAAACCATCGTTGTTTACAGTAAATATCTAGTATTTCTTGTTTTTCTCTCTGGTAGTTGTTACTCCATTGGTGTGCATGTCAAGTTAAGCTCTAGACAATGTTATCGTGATAAAAAAAAAAAAGAGCAAAGCACACCAATAAATGTAAAGGAGGCAAAGAATGTTCAGTGTTCTTGTGCAGGTGCTCCGTACCTTTGACTTGACAAATTTTAGGAACATCTGGAGAACATCTCCCGCTCCAGGTGACATCGTTGATGTCGGATGGTGGAACCTTTGCTCTAGTCTAGAAGGACTATCACACATGATTTCTGCCAAACAACAAAACAAGTCGAGCACAACCGAACCAACGTGTGCTGTCCATTCTTAACAAGGTGCTCCACCTGGTACTTTGTATGTCATCGTATTTTTCGATATTTTAGGTTTTTGTACAAATGTGTTGGACCAAACATCAACCTCATCACTGACATGAGTAAGAAAAATGACCAACCATGTTTGTTTTCTAACTATGTACAATGTAATTATAAAAAAATGTACATCTGTTAATTACAATGTTTTATACGCTGTATTTACATTATTTCTTTTGTTCTTTTTTTAGTTTCCTGGTCAATCTATCCAAGTCACTTTTGTTTACATACAACACAAACAGTGGTAAAAATATATATATATAATAATCCACAGTTTAAGAAAATGTAGCATTGCACTGAACATACAGAAATGAATAAGTAGAAAAAAGGGGTGTGTCCTATCTCGCAGTAGAAAATGCCTTAGCATGAATGACATCAGTAGAGCCTCTTAGAGTCTGTGAACTCTACACGCTTTTTTACAATAGAGTAAAACTTGGCTGTTTCTCTGTTAGGCTTTAACCTCACAGCATGACATGGCTTCAACAAACAGCAAAGCAGCTCTCACAACATTTACAAAGTCTTATCTCTCCTGCTCTTAGATAAACTGCTATTTTTGATACAAAGACTTAGTTTCTTATAGCGAATGAGCAGAGCCATGTGTGACCTCACTCCTAAGAATGCATCTCTGCAAGTCAAAGACTGGTGTCGAGTCCTTATTCAGGGTCTGCAGCTAAGATAAGACTGCACAGACTCCTGGCCAACCAGGGTCTACAACAATTGCATCATCAGCATATAACTGAACTTCAACTGCATTGAAGTCTTGTTCGTTTCCATTTGTTTGTACTTGTGTTCGAACTGCATTTGTAGAGGTGATCGTCCAGAAGCAGCTTGAACGTCCATCAGTAGATGCTAGTTCAACCATCTTGTTTTCCTGTTAGCAAGCAAGCTTAAATGTCTTGAAAGAATTAACGCAACAACAATGGTACAGTATCTGCTGTCTTCCAGGTCGAGCGTTTGTCAAATATTTGGACCTTTGTGTTGCCTCATTTACGTTAGCATATTTTCTTACCAAACTCTTATCAAACTCTACCGCACCGACAATACGTAGAGGTCCAATTTGATTTTTAACCGACTGTTGTCATCTTGAATTAAAAGCTGTATTCTAATACAAATGAGCAAGCAATGAACTCTTGACCTCTGAGAAAAAATAAATTTGTGTGATTGGTGGATCCACTAACTTTGTGAGATGAGGTCTGCTGGGCTGCACAGGTTCTATCTGTTTGGTTCTCCATGGTAGACTCTAATCACCGCAGGTCTTTTAGCCCTGCGCCGTTGACTTTTTATTTACATTCACCGTTCATTGTAATTTGCAAACGCTGCAGACCCTGAATCACAACACTGCTTGTAACTTAATGTGATGGTATTGCAATCCTGAGAGGTACAACTGAGTAAAATGTAACAACAGACCTGTTTCTCAACAAGGTATTTGTGATTTAACGAATATGGCTTGGATTAAAGGACTTGTTTTACTTTGAGAAAACATTTTTCTTTGTGTTATTTTTGAAAAATATTTTAAGAGGGTCAGTCAAAGTTTTTTCTGCCCCCCTCCACCTCTCTCTTGGTACATAGAACTATTGTTGAGAGACCCTATGTCGAAATAGCGATTGCTACACTAGCGCCGTTTTCACACTCAATCCCGTATTAGTTAATACGTCAAACAGTGTCTCTGGAGGACAATGCAGGACATAAACAAAACACTTAAGTTCAGTGTCAACATAAGTCCAAAAAATATTCAGTATAAAACAGACAAAAACAAATGTAGGGAAGAAAAAAAAACACCCAACAAAAGAACCAAAACACACACACGACAGGTGAATAATGACCACATCAACAAAGACAGGGTGGGGGAGAAACCTATATATACTCAGAGGGACAGGTGTGCATGATCAGGCTGATTGCTAGTGACACAGGTGACAGCAGTGAGTCGTGAGTCTGATGATTGCAGGGACCGACAGGAAGAAAAGGCAGAACAAAATTAAAAGAAAATTAAATTTAAGATCCATTTAAATCAAAGTAAATGTCCCCACCTTAAAACCTTGTTTTTGACCACAACCCTGCGTGTGTGCTAGCATTTGGCTTAATCTGTAGTTCCTATTTGCCCATGTTGTTGTTGTTCATCACAAAGATCTGGGAATGAGTCCCCAAACACATATATTCTGGGCAAGTCTCCTGGTGAAGTATGTTTCTGTTGCCCCTTGTGAAGAACTTTGACACGTATGAGCAGGTCATTTGCCGTGTGCTGAGATCACTAATGGGACCAAGCCATGAGCCTTGAGCTAGCATGCTTTTCCTGGCAGTGACTTACTCTGTGATTGCTATCTGGAATGACCAACATCTGTATGACTTCACTAGCCTGAGACAACAGGACTGTAGTTGGTCTGCTGTGATTGGCTGACTGAGACAAAAGTTAAACAGCAATGACGCAGACATCAAGTCTTTTGGGCTAACTACCATAAAAGTACAGGGTTGTGTAGGGATCTACCCCCAAAAATATTTTGCTCATATTAAAAACAATGACATTTTGTTTGGGACAAGAGCGTCCTTGTTCCTGTTTCATCGTGTGGTGAAAACATTATGGACACGTCATAGTTTCATCAGGTGAGTGTGACGGTTCATTCACACTCATATTCATTATCTTGTTGCTCTGGTGACATTATGGAATGGCACCTTCCATGATTCCCTGTTGTAACTGAAGTAGTACAGAATTGACAACAGCAGATGGCGCCCTACTTGACATGTTGCTCTGCTCTGGTCAATGTAAACATGGACCCCAATCTGCATGTTACACTCCAATGATACGACTTATTTTTGAAGTTTGAACAAAAAGACCTCACTCTAAGAATTTCTTAAGGTTTTGCAAAAGTGAAAGTTCATTATATATATTTTGATAATGGTGGAACCAACGTCTGGTTGCTCAAACTTTAAATTGATGATATGAAATGACTGGACCAGCACAATGGTTTCAGAAGTCCATGTTATTGCACACAGCGATGGGCATTTTTACAGTAATGTGACTGTGGAATAAAACAGTGGTTACATTAAAAAAAGGTACAGACACAAAAAGCTCTTTTTACCACACATCATAT
This sequence comes from Cynoglossus semilaevis, assembly GCF_000523025.1. NCBI lineage: Eukaryota > Metazoa > Chordata > Actinopteri > Pleuronectiformes > Cynoglossidae > Cynoglossus > Cynoglossus semilaevis. Next base: position 12,405,951 of record NC_024320.1, read on the forward strand.
AAAAAGACACACTCAAAATCATCCTTATACATTATTATATATTATATATATAATAATTGTGTGTTAAAAAATCAAAGTCAAAAATTAAGAAATGTGATTAGGTACAGTATATGTTATACAAATTGTTTGTTACATTCATTTAGAAACACAGTGTCTGGCCTGTTGTAATGGAACTGGACTGAAGGGAATATTTCAACAAATACATTTGAAGGAGACTTTTTATGTTGTTTAATTGTTTTTAATGCATATGTGAGTCACACAACAGTGACTTGGATGATATCATTACAAGAACAAGAACGTTTTAAAAAGTAAACAGCAAGACAGTCACCATTAAAGGAACCACTTCAGCTCCAGTGACCTGGATTTATATCACAGTCTTTTTAATCATGTGAAACTTTACACTACACAATAAGTTAAAACAGATATATATTTTTATTTTTTTAAATTTATGTATATATATTCATACCATAATTTTGTTATTTATTCTCCAGATAAGTGTACTTTCATATTGGGTCATGACTGATGTGTTGTATAAGATATGCCATTTTCAGTAGTTGTGAGTTGTATGTTGTTTATTTTTGAAGGTGTTTAATTGTTTGGGTTGAACTTGTTGATGTTGTCTTCAGGAAGCTTTCACAGCTTTTATCTGCTGTCTATATTTGATCTCTTTGTATCACTGGTAACTGCAGTTACCATTGTCTGTTAATGGTATATTCATGATCTCACCAGCTGCAAAGAGCTTGTCATGTTCAAATGTCTGATATTGAAAAAACAAACATTGTTCCCTTTTTTAAAGCATCATCTCAGCCAAAGCTCACAGACGTGACACATTTATGGTTTAACTTCCAGCACCTCTCCAGCTCAATGTGCCGCTCCTTCTATCATTCTCTGACCTTTAAAAGAAATTATTTTTCAATGGTTAAAATAAAAAACAAAAAACACTTTGTACAGACATCTACATACAAGCTGGATTAACAAGCCGGCCATTTTCCTAATCTCTTCCTATCCTAACACTAACAGTCAGGACAAACTGAAGAGGAATTAGTTTTAAAGAATGATTCATATTTTCAACTTTATATCAATAACAACAATACAAGTTTAATATAGATACCTATATAATAATAAATCAACTGTTGCAGGTTCATTTGTTCGTTCTTTAGCTTCTACAGCTCAACCCTTTTTCAGGCTCATGATGGGGCTGAAGCTAATCCCAGCAGTCATCGGGCAAATGTGGGCTACACCCTGAACACAACAGAGGCCCATCACAACCAGTCACACTCACACTTACTGTATACCTGTGGTGGACAGAACAATTGACCTAACCCTGTATGGACATTGGAGAAAACCACAAAACATACAGTTAGCACAAAGCGGAGCCATCAGCTGCCACTTTTTGTTCTTGACACCTTGACAACCCGACCGTGAGAACACTGTACTGGAATCAGGATTTTTGATGCAGGGAGCTCACAGAGCAAACTCTCCTTAAAGGTCAGAGAACTCAAAATCATAATTAAAGGGGACAAAATGATTGTTTTTCAGGGGGGCTTTAAATGCAGGTGTAGTAAGAGGCTACTACAAGCAAGAGCGTATAAGAGCTCCTCAGAAATCATGTTGTTACTTCGTGTTGGAAACAAAGCGAAGGTGTATAAACATATGGTCCGAGGCACTTCTGGGTTAACAGGTACAGACGGCTGCACCACTTGCATTTGCCTACAATACAGGTGGACCACTGTCATTTTGAATGTATGGAAAAATAATCATTTTTGCTCATCTGTAAAAACATACAATAACAAAGTTAGACATATGTAATAAGAAGAATCTCAATTTGATTTCATTAAAAAAAAACATGCTTACTTGTTTTGTTTGATCTAATAAATTGAATAAATTGAGCCATATATATATACAGTATATACATATACTGTATATATATATGGCTTAATTCTACTATCCTCAGCGACACTTTTTGTAAAGCTGCAGCTTTATTTTTTTATACACCCTACACATCCAGATGTTAGTGGGGTTTTTATCACTTACTTTCTGCCCCGCCCTTTCTTTTTGGTCCAGTCCTGTCACTCTCCCTTATTTTGTGTCTGATTGGGTCAGAACAAAATGCATTCTCGCCCTTCTTAGTTTTTTTGTGCCTGACAATAAAACTGTGTGATATGTTTGGAACTACTGTTGGTGAAACTCTAAAATGTTTTTTTCGATTAAAAAATATATACAAGTTAAACATTGTCCTCCCATGTCTGTCCCAGAGTCGTAGAGAGACAGCTGTGTCCTCCCTCTGTCCATCTATTAACGTCTGCAGCTAGATGGACAGCCCGCTGTGATTGGCTGCTGCAGACATGCTGGGCTGTGTGACCCACAGAGTTTATCAGTGTTTCCCATGATCCTCCTCATGTGTTTGGACCTGTTCCTCCCGCTTCTCCCTGAACAGCTGCTGGACTCTGTCTTGTAAAGGTGTCCAGAGGCTCAGCAGGACGCTGTGACCCTCCTGCTGCTCTTGGTCTACACTCTTCTGATGAACATGAACGTGGTTGCGGAGTCCCTTCTGTTGCCCACTGATCTTGTTTTGGTGCCGGAGAGAAAACGACGTGTGGTACGTTGCAGCTGTCAACGATGAAAATGTTTTTTGTTTTTTTATTTTAACACAGCCCATCCAGCAATGATTCAACAGCAGTTGCTCTGTAGGAAACACTCACGGCTCATGCAGGTGACTTGGGGCCTGTCCCACTGACCATTGGCGCGACAGCGTATAGTGGGCGTGTGTCTTTGGATGAAACCTTGTTTGCAGTCATAGCGGAGCAGCGAGTTGATCTCATACCTGGGCTTCATGGCTCCAAACACCCGAGCATCTTTCACCACAGGCGGCTGCCCACATGACACTGAAGGGAACGCAACAACATTTTATAAAGAACTTTTGATACAAAATTGAATTTGGGTTTAGCATCAATAGAACCTGACCGAATCTTTCGTGTGTGTTTCTGCGTGGACATACCTGTTCCCTTCTTACAGGTGAAGGTCAGGTGGTAATTGCAGGGCACGTCGTTCCACTGACCTCCCTCGTGCCAAATCATCACCACACAGTCCTCTCCTGAGTGGAAGAAGCTGTCGGGCTGGTTCGGCCTCCAGTAGTCATATTGCTGTGTCAACACATATATTTAACACAGGTTATTCTACATCACATTCCACATATATGATCCAATGTAGTCCTCATGGCTTCATATCGTCATATCTTAACCAGGAAGTCATTCCCAAAGTGGGGACACGGACCTACTGCAGAAAATCTGGCACAGATTTGGTTTATTTGGGCCAGAGGTGGAAACTGATGGTCTTTAGTTTTATTTTTATTGTTCATTGACAATATCAGTGTTTAGTTCAAAAACATTTTGTAACAGTAGCTGAAACAGGGTTGACATGGGGCGGTGGCCTGACAATAGTCCTGTCTACACAAGGGGGCGCTTTAGAAAGATTTGGGAACCACTGTCTCATCTAAGAACCTCCATTAAAATGAAAGATATTTAGTTCATGGTACGGCCGTGTTGACGTGGCAGCTTTATAGTTTTACTACAGGAAAACTGAAGTCACTGAAGTACCAATACTACATTCATACTACAGTCCAGAGAGAATCGATTCTACTGCACCATTGGCTGACCATCCGTCCATCTGAAGTCCCTCTCAAACATTTTGTCGTTCAGGCCGATCCACTGGTAGTCACTGCCCAGACCTGCGGGAAACACAGTGTACTCTCACTGTACAGTAGAACAAAAGCAGCAATTTTTGCAGTATTTTTTTTTCCTTTTTGACTGACATTATTACATGTTACTGCACCAGTCTGTACTTATGTTAGTTTGTTGTTAATTTTCCCTGGTGTTAGTACAGTGGTGTCATTTCTCCACCTTTTGGTAGATAGAGGGATAGCAATTAGTATAAAAACTATTTTTAAAATTAATTTATTTACAATTAACCAACAATGTAATTAATTAATAATTAACAAACATTTCATACCTAAACACAGAGAAGTGTTGGTTTTTTTTAGACTCATAACGACGTAATTTTGAATGTGGACTGTAATGGAAGCCAACATTGTGGTTAATGAACAGGTGTCTGAACAGGGACTCACGATTGACAAACATCTGCTCCTCCCGTGACAGGATGCTGACCAGGTGAGCACCGTGAAGCCGACACTCCCTCTCGGCAGCGTCCCAGGTGCGACGGTGAGGGAAGTACTTGTAGCAGTGAGACTGAAACTTCTGCCAACCAAATCCACAAACCTCAGTGTCTGCAGTGACAGAGACAGACAGAGATACTGTCACAACTTCAACGTTAGGACGTAATGTTCTGTACAAAAATATTATGTATTACAAATATAAGTCTATGAATGGTGGGAAGTATGTCCAAAAGAGCTCAACTCAATATCTGTTTTAATTCAAACCTAGAAAAACAAAGCTGCTGCTGCTGCAGCCACACAGTCTTGTCCATTCATTTTAATTCAGACGGAATAAAAGTGGAGACGGAGAAAAGAGAATTTTCTGCTACTGGTGGTTAGACTACATGAACTTACTGTAGCACATCTCACATACACACATGGGTTCAAACAACCACACCAACACATGCATGTTCAGTTTGAGGTTGATGACTGTAATCAGCTCTGTGCCTGGACCGACCCAGTAAACAATGGATCTTCTGTAAGAGAGTCTGCAGGATACAGTCTGTGCCAATAAAGCAATGATGAAAAGCTGTTGTTCTGCAGAAGCTCTGGGATGTCAGCTTCTGCCAGGTCAGCCACCTTCAGTTTTTATAGCTCCACCTGGAGGATCAGGTGAGGCGTGGTCACTGTGTCCACAAATAGGCCCACAGCTGAAGGTCATGACTCGTGACGTTGTTAAAGTGGTGACCATCTGCAGTCAACATAGGGATTCTTCCTTCACATGCTGGAGAAGGGCCTGACTCTAATAAAACTGGGGCACTTTTCAGGCACACAGCTGCAAAAGTTTTTGTCAAAATAATGGAGCTATTATGTGTTTTTTCCTCATTCTTTCCGATGTTTTTTCCTCATTCCTTCCCCTGGCAGAAAGGAGGACAGATGTGACTTTACTTCATACACGGATACATGAGCCACAAAGGGCTCTGGAAACAAGGATAGTATTTACCAAATCTATACACGGATACATGGGCCACAAAGGGCTCTGGAAACAAGGATATTTTTAATCTTGTTTACAGTATTTACATACACTGAAAATACTTGTTTCTAATTCAATTTTAAAAATGTAATCTCTGAAAATAATTCTCTAAAAAAGAACACAACCAAATCTAATGTGTGAACCATTATTTTCATACTGCAAATCATTTCTTTGTTCTTCGCAATAATGAAAGGCAGAACAAATACTTGCACTAGGTGGCAGCAGTCTTTCTTCATTTCCTGTGTTGTGTTCAACTAAACAGGCCCCAGTAAATTCATGAAAGAAGATTATCACAATACATTACTTGTTCTGACATATTTGTCTGGGGTTATCTGATCCCAGACAATCGTTTGTGTCTGTGGATCAAACAGGTTTGGGTAGCACCGCAGTAGAGGAAGAGCCAGGAGAGATTGAAGTGAGACAGCAAGGGATGAGAGTTTTCAGGATTACAGCAGAAACAAAGAGGAGGAGACCAATTAGGAGAGAAATATACAAGAAGAAGAAAAACAACAAGAGGAGGAGGAGAGTTGCAGGATCTGTGAAGGTTTTGCACGAGACACTCCTAAGAGTCCCAGTCAAACTGACAGACCAGCCTCAGAGCGGTAAGTTTATATTAAGTTAATATTGTTGACAACAACAGCATCACAACGTTTTGAAAGAAATTCTTGACTTATTCTAGAAGCCACGGAACATGGAGCATTAGTTGGTAATTGACCCAGTGAAATTCTTCTAGTTCTAGGCTGGTTTTTCTCTGATAAATAAAGAAAAAACTGCTGGATTGAATTCCTGGTTCTTGTTGTTCTAAGGAATCGTATTGGCTTATGTGGAAAATGAGGTCATGTGGGAATACAGTCCAGACTTTGGTTGTTCTTCTGATGAAGAGAGGAGATAAAGAGGCATGGATTTAAAATGTCAATGTGTTTATTTCCAGTTCTATTCACTTTGTTCTCGAACATAACAAACACCCATTCAAAGGTCCTGACTGCGTGGGCTGGTTCATGGTCAAAAAAAGAAATGTGTGAGTGAGTGAGACAGACAGAGAGACAGACACACAGTAGGACATGTCCTACAGTCCATTAGCTAAATCCACTTGGCTGATCACTCATCACTGGTCAGTCTTTACATTTATATTAAAATCCTTTTGTGTTTGTGTCTTTCCCTGCACATGGCTCTTGGGAATTCACAAAAAACAGTTGGACAGGAGAAACTGGAACTAATCTGCTGAGTAGCCAACACCCAGTGCTGGAGAACTGCTGACGACAAGAGACCGCAGAGGCCAAGACAAGAGGCTGTGTCCACCACATGTCCACACAGGTGGACCGTACTCTGTGTTAAAGTGTCCAAAACCCAGAACTCAGCCTAACGTGAAGGGACACACTACACCACATGTGAGTTGACCCTTCACCTACTTACTGTAATTTCGTCAAGCTCCACCTACAGGGTGTCCTGTGTATTGTGTGTTTGTATCACTGGTGTGATGTCATGTGTTGAACTGGAAACAGGAATCTCACAGTTATGGGAATGGGTCGATGACGTGACAAGAATTTTTGTTGTTATTTTAACACTACAGCAAAAACTGTATATGAAATACACACTCATCATCCCTACAAATGACTACACTGCTTTAATGGTAACACACACTGAAATAATGGTAGTATTAGTAACGGCATACATTTTAAAGAAATGGAATAAAACCAGAAAATGAAGTCAAAAGGCTGGGATTCCATTCATTTCTGCGTCTTTCAAATCTGTGTCAACTTGTGTTAAGATGAAATGATTTCCCTGTGTTGTTGTTATTGTTATTTCTTGTTGGCTCTAAGATAAAAAAAACCCTCCTAAATCAAATCAAAGTGCAGTTTGTCTGTGAGGATTCTCATTCATCTAGGTCATGTTATCCAAAGAGTTTATCTGTTCGCAACTGGACCAACTGAAACTGAAGAAGTTCCTCAGTCAGTCTGAGCAGATGTCAACTGAGGAAGAAACTGAAGAAGTTCCTCAGTCAGTCTAGTTGCGTACAACTACACTCTTAGCTGTTACAGTGGTGGTGTGGTGGTGAAGAGCAGCTCACCTTGTTCACAGAGCTCTCCTGTGTAGCTGGGCAGGCAGAGGCAGCTGTAGAAGTTGACTCCGTCCAGACAAGTGGCTCCATTCAGACAGGGGTTCGACTGGCACTCGTCCACATCTGCAGAGGCAACGCACAGTTATGACCGTGAGGCTGCGTCTGTCAGCGCAGGGTTTAAAGGTTAGAGCAGGTAGTAAACGGCAGGTGTGTGTGTGAGTGTCTACCTGTTTCACAGAGCTGCCCTGTATATCCAGGTGCACACACACAGATGCTCTGTGCTCCCCGTCTGTAGCAGGAGCCTCCATTCTGACACTCGCTGGTTGAGCATGGCAGATCTTAATAACAGATAAGATATCATTAATGACTTCATTTTCATTCTGCGCCTCATCATCACAATCACCGGTTCATCTCAGGACAATCATCCAACATAAAGACAGCCACAGAGTCACACCTGTAGTGTTTTCACACTGGTTTGGTTTGATGTTTACTTAACTGTGTGTGTGTTCTTTCAAAGTGCAGTTCACATGAACACACACTGAACACCGCTATCACTGAAGTGATATCACAACTGTAGACGCTACGTCCTATTCCTACTCCAATGATACCTAAATCATCTACATTGAGGAGCCCAAAAAACATTACTTTAAATGTCCTTTTAAGGAAATCCTCCTTGTAATTTCCTTGTGTAATATATGTGCAACGACATCATCACTGACATCATTCTTTACCACAACGACATCATCACTGACATCATTCTTCTGTCCATACAGATCTGTGTGAATTTTTAACCTTGAGTAAAAGATGGCAGGGTGTGAGTGTTTGATGAACTTGGATTTATCAGAATAAGAGGTGCCTACCGCTGACATCCACACTGCTGGCCTCCACAGACAAGAGTGAGTCGGTGCTGACCTCCGGCTGCTCCGTGGCAAAGATATTATCTGGCAGTCGAGGTACTGACTCTACAAGGGGCGGGGCAATTTCTTTGTCATAATCCACGTAATCAACCTCTGGCAGAGGGGTGGCAGCCGGGTCAGGGGTCAGCGCCCAGTGGGGGATAGAGAGAATGTTTTGTTGGGAAGTGTACGAGGGCGTCATGGTGGTAGAAGGTTGGTTTAAATATTGAGAGAACGTTACGACTGGCTGCACGGTTTGGACTCTCTGAGGGGGGGTGAGGTGGAGGGCGTGGTCATCAGAGGTGGTGGTTTCAGAATGCTGTTTAACAGCCTGGGTTTTCTCATCATCTTCATCCTTTAAGGTGTGAAATGTATGTGGTGTTGATGCAGTGGGTCTCAATGCTGCCACAGCTGGTGACGCTGTCATTGCAGCTTCTCCTTTAATTTCACCCTGGTCGACATGATCCCCAGACTCCTCCCCCTCCTCCTCTCCGGACGGCTGTTCATCACCTGAGCCTGTTTCTGTGTTGGTGTCAAGAGCTGGTAAAACCATTGGGACTTCTGTAACATCGCTACCTGAGTCCGTTTTAGACTGCTGGGTGTAAAGGATGGACAACTTTGGTGGCACCGTGCTGGTAACCACGGTGATCTCGTAGGGGTCTTGCCCAGAGGTTTCATCCTCTCCAGAGGCAGAGCCTTCAAAGTCAGCAGTCTGTGTTTTTACAGTGGTCTCTATTGACGCTGTGACGGTGTGAGTCGGCAGTTCAGTCCCACCAATTTCTGCTTCATCGGTCTTCATGGCCGACTGGCTATCTCCAGCTGGTGTGGGTGGAGCATCACATGCTGAGCCATCTTCTCCACAGCTGGCAGAACCTACTGGACCTGAGTGGACAGAGGCTGCACTGGTGACTGTTGGTGTGGTCCTGGAGGAAATGGGTTCTGAGGGCGTTGTAGATGAAACAAATGAGGCACGGTGGGTGTCTGTGGTCAAGACGGTTTTATCGACTGGGTCAGGAGTTCTGACACTCTCAAGTTTCTCCCTGTCATCCATGGAGTCTGTAACTACATTTAGGAACGGAACAGCAGGTTGAGTGACAGCAACTGTTTCTTCTAACGGCGTCTCCTCTGACTGGAGTTCTATGATGCCGTAGTCAAAAGTGACGTTCTTCTCCTCCACATCCACGACCTCTACCTGTACAGGTGAAGATGTCTCGAACTGGTCACCTCTGGCCTCTTCAGGCTGCTTGGGTTCAAAGGTCACCTGAGTGGATCAAAATGATATATATATTTATTGACTCATGTGTGTCATCTGTCTGAATGAGGATACTTTTTTTTTCAGGGATGAACAGATACTTCTCTCAGATACTCTCCCTCGAAAGCGTGATCATTCAGCGCGATAATGTTATGTGAATGTTGTTTGTTACTCAGATTTGTTCTGTTACTTTAAGAGTTTGACAACACTGTGTTTGTTCATTTATTTACTGACAATTTGAAATAATACTGCACAGTTAATTGAAACTACTGTCTGAGTGAAATTGGCTATACGTGTAAAAGCTATATTCAAGGTTAAATTCACTTATACTACATAGTGTACGGTATATAACACTGCCTTCTAGTTCACTGCATATTCATTGACACCAAACCCAAAGAAGTACCGTTATCAGAAACCCCAAATACCTCATATTTTCCATTGAAAAAGCTGATATTTTGAGGCAGATCAATGGGTGCCGGCTGAAGGGAGTCTGTGTCTCCACTGAACTGGATAGCCTCACTGGTTATATGTGTAAGGTCAGAAATCCCCGGGACCTGGGGGCCACTGAGCCCAGAAATGGGCTGGTTCAAAATTTCCAATATGTGATCAACTGAGGAAAAAAAAGGAACAGGTTAAATATAAATGCAGAGGACAGAAAGAAAGAAAGAAGGGAAGAAAAAAGACAGAAAAAAGAAAGAAAAAAAGAAGGAAAGAAAGAAGAAAGAAAGAAAGGAAGGAAGAAAGAAAGAAAGGAAGGAAGAAAGAAAGAAAGGAAGGAAGAAAGAAAGAAAGGAAGGAAGAAAGAAAGAAAGATAGAAAGACAGCAAGAAAGAAAGAAGGGAAGAAAAAAGACAGAAAAAAGAAAGAAAGACAGAAAGGAAGGACGAAAGAAAGCAAGAAAGAAAGAAAGAAGGGAAGAAAAAAGACAGAAAAAAGAAAGAAAGAAGGGAAGAAAAAAGACAGAAAAAAGAAAGAAAAAAAGAAGGAAAGAAAAAAGACAGAAAAAAGAAAGAAAGACAAAAAGCAAGAAAGAAAGAAAGGAAGGAAGAAAGAAAGAAAGACAGAAAGAAAGAAAAAGAATTCATTCAGACACATTCTGACTGGTTATGGAGTTCTACTGCAGATGTCCCAGTGGAAGCCACAGAGATGTGTTTACAATATGTTAAGCAACAAAACTGGCCAAGTGGAGATGACTAAGTTCCTAAATTTCCACATCTGGCTCTGCAATATGTGTGTGTGTGTGTTTTTGTGTGTGTGTGCTAATAAGACTATGAGAATGTTAAATTATGTGTGTGTAACAAACAGTTAAGCAGAACTCAGTGTAACATCTCCCGTAACAACCCTGACAGTACAGTGTAACATTCAAAAACACTCAAAAACTCCCAAAACAGTGTTGCACAATACACTGAAGCAGCTCACAGATATGCTGCATGGACGTATTAGCTTCAGCTTCAACACGGTGAAGCCACACTGACCGCTGAACATGATGAATATGATTCCACTGTTAAAGGTGTGACGTTATATGAACAGGAGCTCCGTTGTCTCCGTTCCATGTTAATTGTAAATAGCGCTGTATTTTGTCTGGTTTGGGGTTTTTGTTTTTTCAACATCATTGTCCACCTGGGAGTCTCAAACCAGACACAAGAAAAACATGAACAATATGAATTCAGTGATTTACTTCAGACAAAAAAAAAAGTCATGTTCACAGCCAGCTGCGACCTTGAACATCTGCTACGACCAGAGTTGGGAGGATCTAGAGCAACAGGAGGACTGGGTTTGAGATGGGGGAGGGGCAAGGGTGTAGTATATGGACTATTACGTCAGTGTCTCCAATAACATTACAAAAAGTCACTTTACAGGTTGAGGAAAAGGGGCTCTAGAAGGGTCCAGAAACTAAATATGGCATCGCTGGTTTTCAACAGCTCTAAAGTCTATTCTTTGTAATGTGTCTCTTTAAATGTTCATGGTGACAGAACGTCACATCAACACTGTACTGAACTAATGATGAATGGGGGTCCAAATGTACACACTGCTGTGGTGTCCACTGAAGTGCTACAGGGACTTCATCAACAGACCACAGCCTAGAATTTCAGCTTTGAGCAGGTTTGCTGGTTCAATTCCAGCTGTGGCTGTGGTGCATTGAGCAAGCAAAAAAAAAAAAAAAAACCTTGGGAGAAGCCAAGAGCTATTCATCTCCCAAAGTTGTTCCCACAGTTTGTGTTTCTTAAGGGGACAAGCACAAACGGAGAACATCTGAAAACGATATGACATCACCGTGACTTTATCACAACGCTGGCTGTGACGTTAGCCAGAACAGACTCTAGGATGTGAGATCTGCCACCAAGCCTCAGCATGGTAATGTCATGTGTTAGAGCAGGGGTCACCAAGGTGGGGAACCTGGTAGTGGGCAGCTTATGTTCTAAAAGTTAACCAGTCAACCAAATTCTACTGTTACTGTGCTTTTTGAAGCAGTTACTCTTGCAATGATATTCAAATGGGTGCAATGACGACGGTAGGGTTAGGGTTAGAGTGTCTACTATTGGATGTCCCAGAACTGATTATTATTCTATTGGTCAGGAAGTCTGTATCGAACAAGTAGCTCTTTGTGTTACTAAGTGCCGTTGAAGTAGCTCTCAGTTTTAGAGGAGCCAAACAAACATCACACTCACCTGACTGATTCTGACTCTGCACATTAACAATGATGAGATGGAACGGTGGTTTGGCCGATGGCTCCTCAACTACTGGAACATTGACCTGTCCACGTTCCAGGTCAAATATGTGGACCCCTTCAGATAAGACCTCCTTAAACACCACAGCAGGATGCTGCTGCGGGACGACTTCACTACCATCTGGGACACTTGGCTGTGTGCTGGTGACTTCTGGGTCAGCCTGTTGAGGGGTGATCTCTGGAGGCTGGGACGATGATTGTGTGGGCTCTACATCCAACCCCGGTGACACGGTGGTCTGCAGGGGCCCTGACTCTGTTCCTGTCCACATCCCTGTGGGCGTCTGCACCACTCCCACCTGGGTCACATCAGAGCTGGTGTCAACACTGCTTTCCTGCCCACTGTCTTTGATCTGTCCCTCGTTGTCCTCCTCATTGCTGACATCAAGGACATCTCTCACAAGTGGGGGTGTTGGCAAAGGTGGAAGTGACATGGGTTCCAAAATCTCCTCTCTCACCGGCACAGCCAGAACCTTGTCCTTGCTGAACTGTTGAATATAATCATAGTCATCTAAGGTGGGAGCGGGGGAGACAGTGGTTGGGGTGTGAGGGTGCGAGGTGTGTAAGTCCCCGTGCTCGTCCGCTGAGGCCGTGTGCGGCCTTTCTGTTGAGAAGGCAGCTGGCTCTGCTCCACTGATTTGGATTTCAGCTCTTTCAGGATCTGGGAGGGGGGGGTGAGTGGTGCTGTGGGAGTCTTGTGTGGGTTCTTCAGGTGAGGTGTGAGTAACTGAAGTCGTCGCTGGACCCGGGGTAGTGGGCTCAGGTAGCCGCGCTATTAAAAGAAAGGAAAAGAGCGTTTTTTTTCTGTTTTAGTTATTCGTTAATAAACCAGTCACTTCACTTCAACTTTTATTTACAGGATACTCCACTCTCATCCCTCTGTATCATAACCGTTCACAACTTTTATTTACAGGATACTTCACTCTCATCCCTCTGTATCATAACCGTGTCAAACCAGGGTGACTTGGTTTTAAAGGCTCTGGACCTGGGTGTGGGATTTCTACAGAGAAAAATAAACCTTTGTGTGAAGGGTGTTACACACACACACACACACACACACACGTGTTTAATGTTAATAATAGATAATCACCCAGGCCTGTCTTTAACTGAAGGTGGGTTTAAAAAAACACAGAATTACTGAGTACTTAACAATTAATGGCAGCTGGAGGACAGAACTATTGTAATCTGAAATAGAGTGTGTGGAAATCAGTGTCACATCATGACAGGGCGATGACATCACTCCTGCTGTGAAGAAGTGGCACATGGAAGAAGACGAGCCACAGAGGATGAACTTCTGTGTTCTGTGTGAAAAACCAGGCAGCTGGAATATGAGTGGATCAGAGTTGAAACAACAGAAGACGGTTGTGTTGACTAAGACAAGATCAGCAGGTCAGGAACAGGCAGAGTGAGTAATGGGAACTCTGGGAAAGAGAACTGGTGCTGGAAAGTCTTGCATATGAGAAGAGAAGAACACTCTGGCAGTGAGGTGAGTAAAGTGGAGACACGTGTACAGGCTTCATTAGTTCACTGTCAGAGTGTCCTGACTATTCAACTTTAAATACCGGCTAACGTTCACCCCAATTGATTTTCTGTGTCTGAATTAGGGCCACACCAAGGTCAAGGTCACAGCTGCCCCACAGAACATGACTTTTCCTTTTATTATTCACATACCTCGGTAGTAAAGCATGTGTTGAAGGATTCTGGAATGATCTAGTTAGTACTATCCATCAGTGGAGGCACTGATTCAATTTTAATTTTAATCCGACTGGAGATTTTCTTTCCACAATGTTATATTTGTATTTTGCCAACATGAGTTGCAGTTTCAGGCCTGATACTTCATTCAAATGCTCATATTCGTACTTGAAGTCATGTGCCGAACCAGCAACCCATTAAGCAACTTAGTTGACTGAATAAGAGCTTTAACCTCATCAAGCCACCTAACATTGTGACTTCTTTAACCGACACTGTGTGTGTTCGTTTGCTTATTAAAAGGTGTCAACAGTACGACACAGTTTAAGTGACACTTCGTTTTCAATGCATTTGAAATGCACTACTAGTATAAAAGCTCTGCTCACTTTCTGTTCACCTGGCTGTGGTAACTATGGCGTATCCTCAGTCCTATTGACACTCTGTCAGTGTCAGTGTAAAGAATTTTTTTGTTCGATACAGAAATATCTGAACAATGCTCACGAAGACGTAGCATTAAAACTTCACGTCAAAGCTGTTGGTGACGTCTGAGAGAAGTGTCTTAACATATGTCAGTTATTCAAATCTGATTTAAATTTTTGACTTAACTTTCTACTATATGTCAGTAAGTACGAGTCAGAGTTAACCAGGGCCAACATGTTTTTTGTAACGCTGTTACTTGATGATGGTGAAGACCTTTGTACTTCAACGTCATCAGAAATTGGAACATTGTTTTAGGTTGACTGGATTTCTTGGTAAAGCCACGTTGCTAAGTCAAAACCCTCCTTCCCTCCATTGAACAATACTAACATTGTGGAGTGCTGATGATGTTAGACTCTGTGTATTAGCTGTGTTTTCTGGGTTCGTTTTCACACTGATGCAGACCTGGTTGGAAGTTCGGTCCAGCCCAGATATGATGTCATGTGTTTGGCGAGTGAACTTTGTCTGGCTGTAGCTGAAGTCTGTCCTCATACTGTCACTTTACGATACATTAACTCTCTCTCTCCTGCAACTTTGCCACTTTACTTAATGCTTGGCAGCCATCATTACACAGCCTCCCAGGTCCAGACAGAGAGTTTATCCAGCCAGACTGAACTGTGTTCAATTATGTCATTTGTAAAACATCACACAGAGAGAACAGAACCAGAGCTCTGACTGCAGGTCACCAAACGCACAGATAAGTCTGTATGTTCCCTTAGATAAAGATGTTTTTAAAGGTTTGGCTGAATGACGAAGTAACACTTGACACACCGTATGCTTCAGCCAATGAAATGTTGTTGCTAGGACAACCAGCTGGATGTCATCATTTACATCTGCAGGTGAGGTAAATGAAGAAATCCCTGGGTAAACTTTAAACCTTTCATTTGTGAATGTCTGCTGCTTTATTACTGCCTGGTCTCCTACACCTAACCTTAGGAGATGATGAGATGATGTTTTGGGGTATTTTATTTAATCATTTTTGGCTCACAGTGACACCTGAACCATTGGTTTATTATTGCTACTTGGCGTGAGAATTTTCACTGAAGCCACAAGAAAACTACATTTCTATTTTATGAAAAGACGCAGCTGTAGATTGACAGGTTTTTAAAGCTGGGATAATACATCATATGGATTTTCTTTTTAAACAGATCCATAAAATGATCTGGTCTTAATGGTGGAAACCAATAATATCTAATATCTAATAATAATAATATCATTTGATGACATAAAGACAACATAACATTACTGTCTTCTTTCACGAGTTTAGGTGAGCTTCATGCCTCGGTAACCACCTGTAATATAAGCCCCCAACACCCTAGTATAAATTTGAACTGGTGGGTTGAATTAAATATTGATGACATTAATGTTACAGCTGAAGTTATCACATGACTTTTAAATGTGATCTAATTGACTAAGATTGTTTTCAGATTTTTTTTCATGATTCCTTTTACAATGTTAGTACAGGTATGTACAATTCAATGTTTATGTGGAAATTATCAAAACAACTTTACTGTTGGTAGTTAGTACTTTATAACCATGCCCCCCCCGTATGTGTTTTGGTAGACTCCAGCTGTGCAGCACGGGGGATCGGTCCCATTTCTTCGACATCTGTGTGAGAGTGCTGGGAGTGGGTTTTCCCCTCGTAAAAGGACAGTGTGAGTGTTTGGTTTTAGGGACCGTCTGCTCTTTCTCATCCCTCTGTGTTGCCTCACACTGCACTGCTTTTGTGCAGCGTGGTACCTCAGCGTAGATGAAGTCAGCTGTATAACCTCCATGAGTCATGTGTGTTTCAGATCAGTCCACATACACAGCAGCGGGGCCCAGCAGCAGGGGTCTCAAACTAGGAGCCTGGGACCACTGCTGCCATCATCATCATCTTGTTCCAGGGTCACATCATGGATTGAGTATTATTACGTTTTTTAATGAACAAATAAAACACTTTGTCACATCCTCAGTACTTTCTTCTCTTAACTTCTTCCTAACTCCTGAGATGTTTTGTCAGCTCTCCTGATCGTGTTTGATTTGCTCGGGCTGCACAACTCAGTAAAGAACTACGTCACTATGTCGTACACATCCACTGCTTGTTTAGCAAATTTAAATGTTTAGTTTAAGCCAATCATTCTTCATTCTTCTTCATTTATATTTCTTGTCAACATCTCTATGATTTTTTTTTTCTTCTGAATCCAAAACTTTGTCAGCCAACAAACCTGCAGGGACGGAGCCTCCTCTAAGAGTGTCCCACCCTCAGCAACACCCTCGCCAAAAAGGTCAGATATACTCTCTGAGTGTGGAACAGCTTGTTTAAATGTGCTTTAATGCACTCCAGTTTCTCAGACATCAGCCAACACTCTCTCCAGCTCTTCCTGGGAGATTGAACACATAAAGATGAAGGATGTACATACAGGTGTAGCTACAAACCATATCTATCTTTTATAGGCAGTGTTTAATGTATACCAGTATTTTACTGCTGAACAAAAATGATTAGAACCTGTGAAAACGGCACAACATAATTGAAGTTATAATATATATATAGTAATTAAATAAATATATATAGTAATAGAATCATTGGAAAGCAATTTTATATCATGTTGAAACACAGCAAAAAAAAGCAATTTTATATCATGTTGAAACACTTTTGCTCTGTAACTCTTGTGTGGCTTTGAGTAGGGATGTACTCTAATATCTAAAAACCGGCACGTTTCCCCAGGCAACGTTACATTACATTTTGTTAAGGTGTGTTAAGTTACATTGCATCTTGTTACGTTGCGTTACATTAATAGAGCACTCTGATGGAGCTTGTACCTACCATGACCTTTGTGTTGCCATGAACTGACTGATGATTTAATTCAAAAAGATTTCCCTGTCCCACCCACTCAAATTATAGCCATGATTTCTTGCGAAACATTCCTAAAAAGAAACTGACTGTACAGTATCAGTGAATCAACCAGCCATGACAGCGATTTGAATAAAAGCCCCCAGGGTCGGGACAGAGAAGGGCAGAAGTCATTTGGTCCAGACGGTTATGGAAACATTCACCAAGCTTCGTTTCAACATTTGACATCCGTCCAAACCGATGTAGTACTGAAGATACTGCTTTACTTCAACGGGACACAAGCCAAAAGGGACTGAAGAAATCCACTGTTGTAAATCATCACCTCTGGTTATAAATGTCCCCATAAATAAATATGGATTCATCCTTTAGTGCAAACCAAGGTTTGGAGATTTCCCACACTCTGTTTCCTGTCTCAGCATATCGTTCTCCGACAGAGGCGTTGCAAAACACAGACAACTGTCTGGGCCTCTTCTAATGAATGAACCCCAGAAAGACTGACATTTGCCAACAGCAAATTAAATTTAGCAACGCTTCTATATTAAGCAAATACAACACGGGGGTGGCTGTCAATCAGTGAGCAGTGCAGTGGTCCGAGGACTAACTTTAGACCAAATCTGTCCTTCCTGTGGTTGGAGGAGCAGCTCTGTGGTCATTGAGCTCATTAAACCTCCGTAGGTGAAAAGTACATCACATTACTACAGGCTAGTATACTGTATGTACCAGGGGTTCCAAACTCAAATGATCTGAGGGCAACTGAGTTTAATGTTCAAAACAAAAACAAACACAAAAACGATTTTTTAAAACATTAATAATGTTAGTGCAAAAAGTTAGTACAGACCTTTTTTGCATTATTAAATGGCCATGTTTTAATACTAAAGGCTGGAAATTGGGGTTTTCTGGGCTAGAAGAGGCCCCCAGGCCAGAGGTTTGGAGCCACTGCCATATATTATCTTCAAACCACGGCTGCATTACGGTACAATTTGACGTATCCTTCCATGACGTCATTGTTAAAAATGACCACATTAATTAAATTTAGTGAAATCGAAAAAGTTAAAAGAGTCAAAAACAAAACCGTATTCCTCAGTGATTTGTTTATGTGAATAAACATGGCTGAAAAATGGACTGATGGAAATCATCATGAAGTGTATTTCCATATTTTAAAGACATATATTTCCATCACCGGTGTAAATCAAGCAGACACTGGTGGACTTTACATCCCAGGACGACTGTATAAACTCAGTCCTACCTTTGAAGCAGAACGCTCCGTGCCTTTCACTAGGTTCAGGGAAGCCCGTCAGGTTTTCGTACTTGTACAGGGTGCGTACGCCCAGCAGACCTCCTCCACACTGAGGCTTGGGGACGGTGATGGGGTAGCGGACGCTGCCGTCAGAGAGCCAACCGTAGTCACATCGGTTCAAACCTGCTCTCCACGCTGCGAACAGATGACCGGGCGACGCCAGAACAGAGTCGTGCTTTTCACACTCTTCTCTGGCCTGCTGCAGAGTCAGCTTTTCACCGATGGACGGAGGGTAAAAGACCTCACCTTCAGACGGGGGAGAGACAAGATTTTTGAATGTTGATTATCAGTAACAGACTGCAGTTATGTCTCCGGCTCCTCTGGCTTTGGTCTTCAGTAGCGATGTTCGATATTAACTTTTTTCTGTTCTGCTGTTCTTCCGTCCTACACTGAGGGACATACGTACTTATGTACAGCATGGGAGTTCCGAGGTATGGCAAAAAAACGAGTGAAGTCACACCGTAGGAACAGAAGTTCATGTACCTGAGTTCATGTAATAGCACAGTACGCAAATGTACTTCAGTATTTACCATGTAGTTTGTCTACGAAGCAGTAGACGTCATATTTTTCTGTGAGCGGTCGTGTGCCGTACGTTCTTACGCCCGGCCGACTCAGCAGATCTCCGGCGCAGCCTGGACGTGGCCTGGTGATCGGATATCTGCAAACAACAACGAAGGGGGAAAACATTTAGCTCCGTATGAATGTTATTTACTGTATGTTTATAATTGGACAACTCCGTTGGTGTGAGAATTACAATCATCCTAGAAAAGACTGAAAAATGCAGTGATGTTTACATCTAGGGACGTCCGATATTTATTTTTTTGTACAAATCCGATAAGGTGATATTGTCCAAACACTTATTTTCCGATTCCGATATCAACGGATATCGATATAGGCCAGGTAATATTTATTTATTTATCTGTACAAAC
This sequence comes from Cynoglossus semilaevis, assembly GCF_000523025.1. Classification (NCBI taxonomy): domain Eukaryota; kingdom Metazoa; phylum Chordata; class Actinopteri; order Pleuronectiformes; family Cynoglossidae; genus Cynoglossus; species Cynoglossus semilaevis. The sequence continues at coordinate 12,425,291 of NC_024320.1, forward strand.
GACTGTATGAGTATGTATGAAATTAATTCAATGAGCTGCAATGCTGCCATCTAGTGACTTTCACTTTAATATACAGCCGTTTATCCCCAAAACTATTTTTAGGGAACACTCATTTGGTGAAACCCAGGCATTGGGTTATGGAGTTTTCATTATCAGAGGAAAAACCAATAACAATTCTTACAGATATTACAAAATATATTACATAATATGCAGATGATATCGATAATATCAGTCAGCCAATATTATCGGTGAAATAAGTGGGAAGAAATAAGTGTGAACAAACAGCTCAGAGACACACCTAACAGTCTGGTCTAACAGCCAGCCAGCATCACACTGGTCCAGGCCGTCCTCGAACGCAGCCGTCAGCTGTTCAGGCGTAGCTATATTGGCACCTGCTTGTTGACACGCCGCTACAGCTTCAAGAAAATCCATGGAGTAGCGGCTGACGTTGGATCTGTAGTGAAACACAACACCTGAACACAGAAGAGGAAACAAGTCTGTCAATACATTTTAGAGTCAGAGGGAACAGTCGATTTTTTCATTTCTTGGCACAGCCGGTCTAGCCTGACCAACAGTCATCATACAGTATATGACTTATTCACAACGTTGTTTGTCTTGTGACGTCAGAATGACTGGTGACTGAAAGTGTTTAAGATCGTGTGTGGTGGTTTTGATCAACAGCAGACCACGTGGCCTAATGGATAAGGCGTCTGACTTCGGATCAGAAGATTGAGGGTTCGAGTCCCTTCGTGGTTAACAGCTGTGTTAGCAGTGAGACTCCACTCCTGTTAACAGCATATCCGCTGCTCACACAACAATTCCCCAAATATGGGATCAAAATAGTTTTGTAAAACCATTTTTATCTTTTTTTTTTATTAATTACCAGACATTTCAGGTGACCCCATATGAATTTAAAATACACTGCAGTATATGTTGTACTGTACCTCCATTAATTGACTACACCCTACATTTTGGACATGACTTTAAAAAAAAAAATCATGTCTAAACTAGAATATTTGTTAATGATAATTGGTGTTTGTGCATATTGACAAAAAAGTTATTTTGCAAATAAACAATTAGTGGTATATTCCATGGACTGTTAGAGTTAAAGTCTGGTGACCAGGATTTTCAGTGGTGACAACTGTTATAATAACGCAATGGAGAAGACAATATATAATATAGAAGACGACATATAGATCCTCCATTTGAGTCCAATCACTGCATCAAAAAACATATATATATATATATAATTTTTTTTTAGAAAAAGAGAAAAACTCGGAGCGAGAATAAACTTGAATTGTTTTAACAACATGGTTAAAAACACAACGCAGTGCAAGAGAAAACAATAAAAACAACTGACAGTAGTTTGAGGAAATAAAGTATCTGTTTTTGACGTTAGGTGTTTCATTGGACGTCCATCTTTACAGGGAGAATAATATGTTTTACAGATGTTTTAACTTGTGTTCCTTGTGAATCCTGATAGAGTAGGTGGAAAAGTGTGACCAAAGTTATATGTTTTGTTCTTAAATACTAACATTTCTTTGATTCTACATTTTAGTCCATGTTCATGTACGACTTTTCCAGCTTGTTTGTTTTGAGGGTAATTGATGCCAATGTAGAGAAGCAGGTGATTATACATTCAACGGTCAGTCGATGGTAACTTAGCTGTAAAGTTTTGAAATGATTGAATTCCAGACCTTGTTATTAGCTCTTTGTTACTATAAAGTACTGCACTTTTGCTGTAGTGTCAGTACTTTTCCAATCCCTGTGTCTCTTTGATGTTAAGATGGTTTTTTTCCATTCATCAGTCAATAAAAAGCTCAGTCAAAGTCATAGATTAAACAGTGGAAGATTCTCTCTCTCTCTGTCTCTCTGTCCCTCTGTCTCTCCGTCTCTCTGTCTGTCTGTCTCTCTGTCTCTCTGTCTGTCTCTCTGACATTAACACAGTTTCCACATTGACAGTGGACAGACATCTTAACAAAGACTCTTCCTAATAGACTCTCTGTTTAACAACTGAACCCTGCAGTTCTGCCAGGACAGAAATACCCCTCTATTCCACCCAGCTGCAGAGCCAAGGGCAGATGACATGGGGCAGAGGAGAGTTTCTATTTCCTCAGTAATGGACCTGAGAGTCTCCATTGTTGGATATTCCAGACCAATCATTGGCCTTTTACTGAGAGGTTTGAAGGGATTTTGTCTCCACTGTGATTGGATTTCTTTCGTCTGTGTAAGTCTTGGTAACAATGTTGTTATAATGTTGAGTTAATGGAGATGCTGAGCTCTGAGGAGCAGCATTAAATATGAAGTGTGTTGAACTTTCTCCACAGTAAAATGGACAGAAATGACATTTTTTTAAATTATTCTTGTACTCAATTGTAAAATGTATTAAAGTACTATTATTGTCTACTGTTTTATTTCTATTTCTATTTTTTTTTAATTTATTTTGTTTACCATTTTTACCTTAATTTTCCAGTTTTTGTTACTGTGATCCAATGATATAAAATAAACCATAAATTAAGATGCTGAAATTGGTAAAAAGTCATGTTTTGATCCTTCGTCCATTACAATCCTGCCTGAAACTGTCTCCGTCTGCTTCACACATCTGGATTTCATCCCTCTTCATGTTTGTGAAATTCTTATATTGATGGTAAGTGTGACTAATAAAAGCGAATCGTGTGTGTGTGTGTGTGGGACTCAGAGAGAGACAGAAAGATCTTGTCACAACTATACTTGTGATGAGCAAATGATGTCAAAGGAATCAGCATACAGCTGCTGTACATGGACAACGGAATGTGTGACTAAATGGAATACAATAGAAGAAAATAGGAAGACGTCTGTTGTCAGCGTATAAAAAAAGAATGTGTTGACATCTGAGTGCAAATGGAAAAGAAGTAGTAAAAATAGTGAACATCTGTATAAATAATAATAATAATGATGATAACAATAATAATATTAGCTGTTATTATTGTTGTTATTATTATTATTTATAAATATCAATAATAATAACATGTCAGACTATCACATTTTATTGCTCAACGTGTACATTATCTATAGAATTCAAAGGTGCAACTATTAAAAATTTTTTTTTTTAAAATTGCACAAAAGTGAGAGTTTTTTTTTTCCAATAACCTTTCAAATATATCCTGCTTAAGGCTACAATATTATATGATTGAAAATTAGGAAATTATAATAATTAGGAATAATAAATAAGGGATTATTATTGGGCTTAGGTACAGAGGGCAAACCTGTGTGTGTGTATGTGTGTGTGTCACTCACCAGTGACGTTGAGGCGGACTGTGTCTTGAGCGTCCTCCATCCCGAGCATCACCTCACAGCGGTACAGTCCTGCATCACTGGCTCTGAGTCCCAACATCGTCAGACTGGCATCTCCGTCTGAGAGCGGACGTTTCTTCACTACGACCCTGTTCAAAAACGCTGATCCAATCTTGACTACTCCAGCCTGGGACACCAGCACCACCTTCTCTCCCTCTGCCTCCAGCTTCGTCCACTTGATCCTCAGCTGCTCATCATCAGTCCAGGTGTGAGGTGTGGATGTGGAGAACATCAACTTGGAGAAGTGACATGGCAGGACCACCGAGCCCGCCAAGGAGCCCACTGCATGAGAGCTTTTCTCCACCAGGTTTGGTGGTGCTGGGAAATAGAATGATGGCACATGAAAATCTGTGACAACATGAGTCATGTATTTTACACACACACACACATATATATATTTAAAATATTTTAAATAAGGTTCTTTGGTGTCTTGAAGCAACAGCTGTGATTGCTTTGGGAGGGGGTCGCGGGGGG
>NC_024320.1:12429416-12432617 GCF_000523025.1 Cynoglossus semilaevis
GGGGGGAGGGGGGAGTGGGGGGGCTCAACAACAGCCCAATCTGTAAAATGAGAGTGCTTTATAAAAGCTTTGGGGGGATTTCAGTTAGCTGGCCACAGTAAAGATTGGTTTTTAAGGTTTTGTCAGGGAACTGAGGTAAACTACTACTGTAAATACACGTGTACTGGTGTATATCATGGATAAGGTCCATGTCGGCGGCTGGGTCTTTGAAGTAATAGCAGCATCAGCTCATGGTGATCAAACACTGGCTCCTTCAGGCCAAGCAAGAAGCTACATGCTGTGTTTTGGTTAAACATGTGTTTTGGACTGATGAACAGCACAGTGCAGATGTCGGTGTGTGTCAGAGCCTTCATTTATTTCCACCCTCTCACGTACCAGCACGATCAGTTGAGTATTACTGAGCTGAGAAGTACCTTTTCTACTTTTACCACTTCCCTGAAGCAGAAATCCACTCACCTGGGTTTGGAAACGCTGAGCAGAGCCCAGACACGAGGCACAGCAGAAAAGTGAGAGAAGTCATCGTAGGAGGAGCTGTAGATAAACAACAAGTACAGCAGTAAAACTTCAAGTATCCCCATCAGAAATATGCTTGAGTTAAACAAGCAGCAGTCTTTATAAACAAGGTAGAAATAATTTACTTTAATTCCGTTCAGCTGAGCAGAGGTGGCCAGAAATGGTACTCAAGTAAAAGTACTGTTACTTCAGAATAATTTTACTCAAGCAGATGTAAGAAGTAGTCATCCAAATAATTACTTGAGTAGAGTAGAAAAGTACTTGGTGAAAAAACTACTTAAGTACTTTTGAGTAACATCTGATTTATTTTTTAATGAGCATTCAATGAGCTAGACCAAATTACAGAGAAGAGAGTTTATCCTATCAATATAATATTAAAATAAAACAAATTAAGAGTAGATAAAAATAAATATTTACAAAATAACCATTTTCAACTTACCGCAACATATTTCCTCAGGTTAGACGTTAAGTTTTTGATTGCTGAAATAATCGTTTGTTTTGGACACAAAAAAACACAGCATGATGTAACTGCTGTTTCGTTTGTGAAACTGAACAAGTTTTCAATATGAGTCCAGGGGTGTGTCTCCTTGTCTTCGTCTGCATTGCTGACCGTTGATTCTACCTTTTTTTTTTTTTTTTTTTTTTTTCAAAGACAAGACGCTAAACTGACCCGTCCCGCTGCTGAGGTTGAGTATGGTCGTGTAACAAGACTACACGGCGAAGGCTACGTTTTATTGGTTAAACACAGTCACGTCTCTCTCTGACAGAATAAAAGTAGAGATATCGACGAATAGAGAACTGGATAATGGCTCGCTAAAGCTTTATCCAGTATCTCTGATAAAAGTAAGGAGCTCAGTATAGCCTAATGTAGCGGAGTAAGAATACTGTTTCTTTTTCATAAAGCTACGCAAGTAAAAGTCAAAAGTATAGTGATTTAAAACTATTATACTCCTAAAAGTATTTTATTTTAAAAACTTACTCAAGTAAATGTAACTCGTTACTACCCACCACTGCAGCTGAGGTAGTGTGAGGACACGTACTGTACACTGTACACAACTGTACTATAACTGCAGACTGGGATAACAACCTCCATGAATCCTAAAAACAGTTTTTACAGGTCTGAAAAAAAGTCTCAGTTGTACAGAGACCCCTGAAGTAAACATTTAAAGACACTTTGTCACAAGTACAAAAACCCAAGACCACCAACAGTGTACTGCATCCTAACTGTGTGCTTTTGATTCAAATACAAATCGACCGGTTCTTTATTGTTCCTATGAAATCACTGACGACTGTCGACGACTTGTCTACACTTTGTCACTGCAGTCCTGACAAATAAATACATAAATAAAACACAATGTCTACACTTTGTCACTGCAGACAAATAAATACATAAATAAAACACAAAGTTAACAATATTTATAAAATCTGTTGTTTTATGGTTTTTGTTATTTATTGTCCTGTTCCTTTCACAGGTGCAGATGATACTTCAACAAACACTCGTAAAAAATGAGTCATAGTGGTTCTACTGCCACATAGAGGAAGCAGTTAGTACTGCACTCCTGCCTGTATCGTGAACAAACAACCATTCACACTCACATTCACATCTATGGTCAATTAAGAGTGAATAATTAAGCTGGTCACAGTTGAAAGACAATCGGTTACTACCAGGTTTTGAACATGACATCTTCCTGCAGTGAGGCAACAGCACTGAGCACTCCCCCACCGTGTGACCAGGTTTGTTTGTTTTTTTTAATTTGAGGCTCTACAAACCTAAAGCTGTGGGAGAAGTCATATATTTACTGTGTCTTCTGTCCTGAAACAAACAAAGTAAAACGTTTTACACCGTTGTTGCAGTACAACACAGTACTGCTTTATAGAGTACAATATGTCATTTATGTGTATTCATATGTCATTTTATAAGAATTATAGTAAAACCTCCCCTCTTATCTTGGCCTTTTCTTAATGTTATATTCAACTTTTATTGTATTTCATATATTTATATATATATTTACGGTGGCGCTTTTGCCCAGAGGCAATGTCTCTGTCATTGGTGTGGAAGCCCAGGGGTCACCTCCTGGGCAAGTTCAAATCCCAGTTAGGGCTGATGGTACCTTCCAGTGGACTCACCAACCACAGGAAGGTTCAGGGGGGTTGGTACGGTGCAGTGTGACTTGGGTGGGGGTCATGGAGGCTGCTGCCCCCGCGACCCGGTAAGGGATAAGTGGATGAAAATGGATGGATGGATGTATATTTATGTGTTTTACCATATATATGTTGATTGTATTTTCTTAAAATGTACTTTAATTAATTGGCTGTTCTTTATCTCTGAGGTCGTGTCAAAAATCTTTGACTCCACCAGTACTGCAGTACTGATTGTAGTGATGATATTAACAACTGTACCAGTAAGTACAGTGAGGAAAACAAGTCACAAAAACAAAAACAAAAAAATGAGAAAAGTCCAGTGTGATCTGCATCTGTTCTCTTTTTTCTTCTGACACTAAGACCAATGAAGAGAATGAGTTGAGAACCACAGCAGATGTGTGGTCCAACTGTCTCCCAGCTGTGCTGCCACTGATAAAGAGCCACCCAGGTATCTGTCACGTCATCTGTCATCTGTCATCTGTCAGGGGGCTCTGAAGTGCTCCTGTGTGTCCCCTCACTTCTGCTATCGCTGCTCTAATCAGCCTG
>NC_024320.1:12432662-12466841 GCF_000523025.1 Cynoglossus semilaevis
ATCCATCAGCAGCAGACACATCCAACCATCACTGATACACTCTGAGCACCAAATTCACAAAAAACATTGAAATTCAATCAAAATCCTACCTCGTAGAGTCAACAGTCAAACAGTCCAAACTTCTCTGGAGTCCACTCTGGAGTCAGCTTTATCAACTTGAAACTTGCTCCAAAGACAGGGTGGAGTGCTGGCGGTCGTAGCTGCAGCAGCCTGGAAGCCTCCACCTCTCTGCCTCAGCACTGACTGGAAGTTCAAATCCACCTCACAGCCGCTGTTGTGCGCACATTATGATGAGAGAGGAGGGGCGCACACGCATGTCGGCACACCGCCCACCATAGCTGAGCCGGCGAGGAGAGGGATGGGAGGGGGGGAGTGGGTAAGGAAGAAAGAGGAAGAAGGAGAACGAGGAAGGCCATGAGAGAGAGAGAGAGAGAGAGAGAGAGTTATATCAGTTTCACTTGTAGAATCCAAATTAACTTGAGATTTTTTTCATGGTAACTACATTAAGAAGGTAATTTTCTTTAAAAAGTAACAAGTGAGAAATGAAGGAATGTGCACTACTGTCATACAATAATCAAATCATGTTAACAACATAAAGAGGATCACACTGTGTTTATCGTTAAAAAAAGGATGCAGAAAAACTGTAGAAATATATCAACTTTTATTTCTATAACCCAAATTAACAAAATTAAGTTTACCTCAACGGATTTTACATTTCTTTAATTGGACTTTGTGTTGTAGATACATCTGTACAGAGTGAGAAATGAAAATTATTTTGACAAGAAAAGGTCGATCACAGTGTGATTATTATTATTATCTAATTGTTATAGAGAACTAATACTATATAGGAGAAAGTATCTCACACACTGAGTGAAGAAAGGGAGAAGAAAACTTTTAAGAGGAAGAGATGAGAAGGTAAACAACTAAATACAGTAGTCTTAGTACTGTCGGACAGGCATTTTAGGGGTTGTGAGAGGCGGGAGTATGGGAGGATTCCAGATTAGGGGAGTGACTATGCACCATATTTTTTATCCCATCCTCAGAGAAGACAACACTATTAAACAAATGTTTTTAATCAGTGATTGAAACACGACTCAACAGATGACCTGAAGAAGAAAGACTGAAGTGATGCTGTGAATATAACTGATCACATGTCTGATTGATGGGCCAGTTGTCCAACAGGACCCTGACCATGTGGGGACAGCATCACCACATGGTCAGGTAAACATGTATACTATCGATGGTGGAACAAGGTCACAGCGCTGTTGGTCGATCCGCACGGAAATCCCATGCGTTGTCCAATCGTATTCAGCTTCACATTACGTTAACCATAGAAATGAATGTGAGTGTGAAAGGACGTTCATCAGTGATGTCATGCATGGATGCACCAATCAGAAGCTCTAAATGACCTGTACATCAGGTGACCTTGGTTTAGAAGCTAACAGATTTTGGAGTTGCTTAGTTTGCATGTGTACATCACCAGGAGGTCTGATGGTTCCAGGAGGGGAGTCACTGCTGCCACACTACGACACAAGTACACGGAAATACAGGTCAGTCAGTTGGCTAATTAGACTGGTTTATAGAAGCGCTTTCTTGTTGAGACAGGAAGTCTATCATGTGGCCCGTAGGGAGTAAGAGTAGAAACACATGGGCAACTTATAACTGTGTATTGGGAGCTGTGTGTGTGTGTGTGTGTGTGTGCGCGCACGCGTGTGTGTGTTTGTTTAAGAGACACCAACCAACTCCCCCACCTTAAGTGGTCTACATAAAACACTGGACGTGTCACTGGACTAAGAGGTCTGCTACATGGAGCCTTGTTTTTCTCTGTTAGTTTTAACCTAAACTTGACAGTGTGTCAGGTCTACAGACTGAGAAAACACCAGTCTGGGTAAAAGGTGAAATTGGTTACCTCCACACTACTTTTTGTTACTATATAGATGTACAGCCTTACTCACTGTCTCCCCCTGTTGTTACAGATGACAACTCACATCTACTGCTAACATGATAGCTCAGGCGTGGGCAAACGTTTTTGACTCGCGGGCCACAATTGTCCTAAAATTGAACAGGTGGGCCGTGGGTATTGCAGGGAAAAGGCAGAAGTATAATGATAACACATAAATTATATAATTTGGAAATGTTTGGTGGGTTGGAGTTAAAAGCTGAACGGGCTGCCTCGGGCCCCCGGGCCTTAGTTTGCCCAAACCTGGGAAAGCTCATCCTCATTTAGCCCTCTTGGGTTATACATAATGTGTCACTAGCAAAGCGAATGGATGAGGCTCTAACAGGTAGGAGAGGTAGTACAGGTGTAGTTACCCAGTGTTGAAGGCAGGATGATTATAATCATTTGCTTTGCGACATCAGCAAGCAGGAAAAAGTCAGACTGAGTTTGATACTTAAGCAGAAAAAAAGAGAGAAAATGCAGACACTATAGTGACTCTGTTTTGGAGTTCTCACATTTTGACCCATCTTTTGGTATTTGGTATCTGATAATTATTGGAGGAGGGGTCAGAAGAGGTCTAAAATACAGCCTGACTGTATATAAGAACAAATAACTCAGCTCCTCTGCTTCAAAAACGTTGCTCTACTCTCCGCCGTCTCTGCCACTGTGGAAGGATCCTTTGCGGCCATTTACTAAAAATGATATTTTGTGCTGTTGAATCAACATCAGAGCAAAGTAACAAGATAGAACAACAGACAACCACCATCAAAGGAGGAGCAGACTGACAACGAGAACCTTGGTCGAGCCGACAGTGGGGACACGTCTGAAGAAGATGGAAGAAGGATGTCGAAACATGACACGTTACACTGGTCAACATGTCCATGGTCAACATGACCATGGTCAACATGTCCATGGTCAACATGTCCATGGTCAACATGTCCATGGTCAACATGTCCATGGTGTACTTCAGGTGAAGTACACCATTGACATGTCCTGACCAGAACAATATTTTTTTCTATCTCAAGGAAACTAACCCGCTTCAGGCTACAGCGCTGGGTCACCTTAGATAATAACTGAAAAGTACTCTACACCTTGGGGTCCGTGTTGCAGTTGCTCGAGCACCACTTTAATGAACATTTTTTTGAATGGAGACAATAAGAGATCTATTGCAACACATACCTTCTGTCAGATCAGGCCAAATGATCAGATGTTGAAGGTTTAAACCTGGAGGTGGGGGGGTCAAGCAGTGTCCATATGTGTATAATGAAGCTGATTTGACATAATCATTACATCAAATATGTCTCTCCACCAAACTAACACCAGGGGACTCAATGAAATTGAAAAGTGTATAATTTATGTAAAAGCATGGTCAATAATGAATCCCAAATAAACACTGAGACTTCCTCCTCTGCAGCTTTAATGCTCACAGTCAAAACCATCCCTCACTGCAGGAACCACCTAACACCTCACGGCGTGTTTCAACAGCACCTGGATTCAATGTGACCCAGAACCACCAAGACTCTTATCGAAGCCGTTCTCTGAAGAAGGACACTTTGCTCTTATTAAAAGAGATTTTGGTTCAGTTCACAAGATGAATCATTTCAACAAGTCTCGTGATGAGGCAATCCTAGTGGTGGGAATAGAAAGGACCGGCTGGTGTGGATAAGGAGAAGAGAGGCCCTGAGCTTGTTTAAATCATTACCAACTGCACGACAAAGAGTGCTGCACTGCTGGAACTACTTAGTGAGAAACAAGAGACGTGTTCACAACCGAGGGGAAGCTATACCTCGCTGCTCGGAGGACCACCGCAGAGTCCAAGGCAAGGCACTGGCGGACCTGAGGAGGAGAGAGCTTTAACCCTACAAGGTGAGGTTAAGTGTAGTTTTGTTAACACACAGCACAGGGTGGAAGAGAAGACCCCAATGGAGACACGGCAGAGGCTGCAACACGTCCTGCAGTCATGTGCTACCACTCATGTGGCTCAACATATGAAACCATGTCAAGCAGAAATGTTGCTCGAATAAATAACGATATTTGCTCAGGGCCATGGTCGAAGTGTCCAACAGGAAAGTCGTAAAACAGTGACATTTTTTTTAATTGGCAAAAGCAAAAACATTTTCAATGCTGTCATTTTCATACACTGTTATTCGCAAAAAAAACTGTGGGAAAGAGTTTTCATTTCACCGGAGCACCTCGAGCTTCAAATACCATCTGAACACTCAACTGAAGGCAGGAGAGTGAATAATCCTCCGTCTGACTGAGATCACTGAACGAATGTGGACTGATTAACATCGTCAAGGACGACAGATCTCAACCTGTTCCACATAAAAAGTCCATCAACTCTTTTCCTTTTTTTCCATATTAATATTGATATAATTGGGATTAGTAATAAAGAAAATCAGGTGTGAAACGCTACCTGCTGTGATGTGTCTTTCTTCATAAGTAATATGAAGATTTCTATTGTCATGTGGGGATGTTAATTTATCTACATTAATGGTAATAAATTGTGAATAATCATGATTAATCAGAGCTAACCCACAGCCAATCAGATTAAAAATGGTATCGTTTTTTTACAGCCACAGTTCATTACGACCTGTATTCGACCCCTGACTTATCAACTAAAACTCTTCTGTCACATTTAAGGAATGTTGATTTCCCTTGATTAATTGTAATCATAGTTGTAATCATGTTTGATTACAATCAGATTAATTGTGACATTGGACAAAGATCATTTGGGATTTCAAACAATGACTTCTTTCTAAAATTCAGAGAACAGGGCAATATGGAAATCAGTGATTCGCTGTGGCAACCCCTGAAAAAGGGACAAAGTCAAAAGAAAAAGAAGAAGATAAAGATATTTCCCTTGGTGCTCTCTCACTTCTGCAGGCAGTGTTTCCATCAGTGAATTCTGGGACAAATACAGAGCTCCATTCCTCGTCTGTCCGGTGCAGACCACCATCCTTCCAGGTTGTATTCCACCTGTTTCCTATTTCACCTCAGAATATAATGTTTTCAGTGAACATCATGGTCCACAGAGCCTCCTGTTGGACCTCATCTGTCAACACTGTAGTTGAAGAGAGACTCAGGTCTGATCCATGATGTCACTCATCCTCAGGCTTCACTGTTCCCACATATATGACAAAAAGTATTTTAGTGTACCCAGTATAAAGTTTCACTCTTGGCACCGTATCAGTCTGAAGTCTGAACTCTACTGTCAGTGGTGTTTCCAGCAGAGGATTTCTTCAACATTTGCCACACCGGCTAACAGTCCAAACACATGATCATTAGCAGATTAGGTTGATCACTAAATCAGAGGTGTCGAACTCATTTTCACCGGGGGGCCACGTTAGCAATACAGTTCCCTTTGAAGCGCTGGTACTACTCCATAACGTATTATTAAATGTTTCTGCAATTCATTATATTTATTGAAGCCACAGATGCTGTTAATTGCCTTGTAAAAAAAAACAATCAATTTATCAGGTCAAGAAACTCTGCAGCATGGACTTTGTTAAATGATTTTAAGCTGCTGTGGGCCATACAAAATGACTTTGTGGGCCACATTTGGCCCCCGGGCCTTGAGTTTAACATATCTGCACCAAATAACCTGAACTGACCAGCGTTAATGGTTGTTCGTCATCTTGTTTGTCCGATGTCTGATGGACTGGCCAACTGTCCAGGATGGACCACACCCTCGCCTGTTGACAGATGGAATTGGCTACGGCGCCCCCTGGAACCCTGCAAAGGAACAAGTGTTAAATAATGGATAGATGGATGGAATTCCTTGTGTGTTTAACACCTGGTCACAACCTGCTGCTTTACATTGTCTGAGGACAGTTATTTTTAAATGCAGTTTAGTTTTGGGAGAACTTTCCAGTCCAGTTTTATTTTCTAGTGTTTGCAGACATCTGAGACCTTTTGACCTACCCTACGCACAAAGTAACATAAGAAGAAATACTAGGAACAATGTATGTTAGGTTTAATATGAACATTTTGTTGTGTTTGTATTCATTTTTTAATAAACAGGACGGCGTCTTTCATTCTACTGTGCGTTACTATGACCAAGGTCAGACGAGGCAACAGTAAAACCCTGTCGCTGTTTCCAGGTGTTGTTAATATCTGCTGTTATGAACAGTCAGCCACATGCTGGCAATAATATGAAGGAACCTTTTGGTCTTCCATAATAATCATTCAGGAGACGTGTAGCTTCATGTGCTGTGTGCTGTTTTCAACACAGCACTGCTTATTATAGGGAAGGAGGAAGGAGTTATCAAAACCACCTGAGAGACAAGACGAGAGCAAAAAGGTGAAACCAAAGCAGATCAAGTAAATACTCTCACTGATTATTAAGTAAAAACACCTGCGTACATTTAACTAATACTGGAGTGAGATGATGCCACTTAACAACTTTGGGTAACAGCTTTCCTGTCAGGTCAAATTTTATGTTTTTTTTATTTCTCTGTTGTGTAATGTATTCAACCATCTGATTTTACTACTAGTACTACTACTACAGCAGCAGTAGTAGTAGTAGTAGTAGTAGTAATGTGCCTGTTTAAGCTGCTGCAGAAAAACAAAAACAAAAAAACAAATGCATCCACTCTTGAGAAAGTCTTTACTTTAAAGACATCTAATGTTCATTTAGGGGCAAGAAAAGTGAGTTGGGGGGGGGGGGGGGGAGGGGGGGGCGGGAAACATAAAAAACCACGAACTTTGAACCCCCAAAAATATATCTTCCTTACGTCCTTTGTTTAATTCTCTGCAGGCTCCAGCACCTCAGCACTCCTCCTCCTCCAGCTTCTCTTCAGGTGGCGCTTGATTGAGGTGTACAGGTGCTAAGGTGAAGCTAAAGTCGTGGTAGGAATACTTCAGACAATAGCTGGCTCTGGGCTCTGCTCAGACAAAGGCCTCTCTGACAGTCAGTGTGTGTGCCCGGCCGGGGGGTGGAGGCTGAGGTCAGTCTCTCCGCTGATTAAACCTCCAACAACAGCTGCTCATTTGCTCACTGCTGCTTCTTGTTGTAGCGCTGAGTTGGTAGTGAGTTGGTAATGTGCCCCGCTGCCATGTCCTGACAGCAGCCCAGGATGGATGGTGCTGCCCACAGCAATCTGCATGAAGCCCAGTCAATGATGCTGGACACAGTCTATTCATACTATCTTGGCCGGGCTCAGAGTCAATGGCAGATTGAGACATCTCTGTGGAAGAAGTGTCTCCACGGCCTCATCCAGCAAGGGAAGGAAAAAAAGAAAGAGAAAATGAGAACAAGAGCAGTAGTATTGTATGTTTGTCAAGACTGTTTCAAAGTCTGACTCAGCAGCAGCTAAAGAAGAAAGTTGCCCTTTGAGTTTAGTGACAGACTTTGGCTGCACGTTTAATGTCTCGGACCCCCACACCCACAGCAAATCACACTCACTCTGCTACGCTGTGTCCAAAACAAAGAATAATGCAATTCAGTAACATCCAAGAAATGTGAGGTCTGGTTAGCCAAATAAAGAAAAGAGATTTTTTTTGCACAAACTTTTTGATTAAAAAACACAAACTGAGCAGCTCACAGGGAGTTTGGATTTTTATTTATTTATTTATTTATTTTTTGTTAAATCAGTCCAGAGTCTGTTGATCAAATCACAGGAACAAAACATATACTGTAGAAGTTCACGGAATAAGTCAAACAAAATATGGAAAATGATGCTCCTCCTGATAAACCAATGTGACTGTCCATTATCACAACAATGACCTGTGCAAAAACCCGACCTAAAATGCAAAAAGAACATTTTAATCTTTAAAGTCATACAGGACTTCTCATTACTGATAACTTTCAATTCTGTTTAAGAGACAGCAATGACCAATCATTATTGTTTTTACAGCAGTTAGGCTGTGATACCAACCTGATACCAACTCCAATCAGCTGTTTATGATTGACCTCAATCACTGGAACTGACTGGTAAACGTTAGCCAATAAGAAAGTATGGCAACACTGATTCTATATATTCCTTTTTTTCAGACAGTTGTTGATTGTCTTTAATGGAAAACTTTTCACGCTGACATTCACCTTGTTATAATTGCTGTAATTTTTCCCCTGCCGTTAAAGCTCAAATATAAAATATTTTTAAAAACCACAAGAATTCCACTCTGGGGAATTGGGAACATTTGTGTTTAACACAGAGTTTCCCACTCTGTGCTTCAGTGGGAGCACACTGTGAATGTTACACAATGTGAAGCTGCACAGCGTCCTGGTGTTTTCCACACTCTCATTAGTGGAGCTGTGTGTTCCCATAAAGCTCAGAGTGGAAACCAGTCTCCCCTCCCCCGGGTCACCGCCACGGCTGCTCATCAGCAGCACCTGAAGCCTCAGCTGTGGTGTGTTTGTGGGTAACCAGATAAGAGAAGAGACAGTTTGATAAAACAGGAACCAACTCACCTGCCGGACGAGGCAGTTATCAGTGATCACTAGAAGGTGAGGTGATTTTGATGTTCCTTCACGGAGGAATGTACGTACGTGTGATAAAGCCGTGACGGTGAACAGCTGGACTTCTCTGTGGAGTGTTGAAGAAGGGGACACCAGTGGAAACACGGTCAAGTTAATGATTTAACACCCAACAAAACAGAATCTTCAACACCTGCATCCATTAATCCTTTCACACCTTCCCCGGGGTCAGTCGGGGCAGAAGGGCAACACCTTTACACTGACGGCACCGGAGGATCTTCTGTGTCATCCGTTGCCTGTTGTGTTCAGATGATACAGTCCATTTCTATTGTTTATACAATAAAATATAAGACATTAAAGATTTTTTTTCTTTGTGCATTTATTGGTGCTGACAAAATTAATCCGATTACATTTTTAACATCACTTGCATCCCAAAAGTCTTTGATCATGTTTGTGGTTACCTTCTCTTTCTTTCTGATCACGTCAAACTTGACGTGATCAGACGATGTTACTGCAGAAAGATTGTATCGTTCACTGTTGAAATTGTGCGAAGGATAAGAGTCAAATTTGGAAACCAGTTCTTCCGTGTTCACGTCTTCTGGGAGATCGCTGACATGGAATTTTTATGATGTTTGATTTTCCCATCCAGTAGGAAGGTGATGTTTGAGGAAAAGGACAAAGACAGGGATGAAGTGAGGGCAAGAGGGCAAGAGGGGTTTCCTGATTCACAGAGGAAGAACGGGGGTTTTTGGAGCTTTAGTTTTTTTTTTTGTTTGTTTTTTAAATAGCGCTCATTAAATTTAGACCCTGATTATTTTGACCAAATTAGTGCGGACAGTATAAAGTTGGGGGGCACACAGTGGATGGGTGGTCAAAGCTCTGGCCTTACAGCAGTGGTAAGTCACATATCCCAGTGTATCTGTAACATTATATTCATCCAGTCATTGTTTATATTGTAATTCTCTTCAGGGCCACAGGGAGCACTGCAGCCAAATTCCAGCTGTCCACAGGTTCACAGCTCACCAGTCCATCACAGGGTCGGACAAACAACCAATCACAGCCACACTCTTACGTATGGTCAATTTTAAATCATTAATTTCAAACTGGCATCAAATGCTGCTAGATTGCTTGTTTTACAGCAGGAAAATCACTGGTTCACTACTTTGAACCCTGGTTGATTCTCTCGTATGGAGAAGGGTGGGGTTTCTCCTCCAGGTGTCCAGTGTCCCCCTCTTCCCCTGACCAGGCAAAGACATAAACGGTAGATGACAGATGGATGGATGTTTTTAGACTGTGACAGGAAACCTGGAGGAAATCCTCTCAGTCACACAGAGAACAAGTCATCTCCATATAGAAAACCCATCAGTTATCACCGGGACTCGAACCCATGACCTTCTTCTAATTCTGGTAACTGTACGGCATCCACATCCTTCCGAAGCCTTTCCCTATTTTAGAAATAACAATCGAAACTTTGGCTGTGAATCGGCTGCAACATTGTTCAACATTTACTGCATCACCTTGGCAACCGAACAACACACATTTTTCCATATTTCCCTTCAGACGAAGGGGATTTTTTAAGAAATGGGGCCATTCACATCACGGCTGAAAAAAAAAAAAGAACAAAAACAAAAGCAAAACCTGGACAAAGTTAGCAAAGAGTGGCTTTAAATAACAAGTATGAGTAACCGGAAAAATCGGAGGAATGACACCATATATGACTGCTCTCCTGCTCAAGGCAAATATATTTCACCACACAGCAGACGGTCAGACAACTCAGTGTTATTTTATTCAATCGGTTTCAACTGAGCTCTGAGGTCATGGAGCTGAAACGTCAGAATGGGCTTCAGCTGACAGACCTACGAGTCTGTGTTATGTAACTCCGCCTGCTCAGTGATGTCATGCTTCACTTTTAAAAACACAGCAATGGTAAAAAAACAAAACATACTCTGCTACCATGACAACAGCTGCAACATAATAATAAAAACACTGTAGATGCCAGGCAGTATGTTACGGTGATCTGTCATTAAAATACATTCGCCGGATGATTGTTGACAACCTACGCACAAAGTAAAACTGCACATATCCACCATTGAAAATGCAGGCAGATCAATGAGGAGGAGGAACATGACAATTGTCAATGAAATCTGTCCATCGTCCTAGGGTAGGGGTGGCCAACCAATCACAAGGCTAAGAGCCACAATTTTTTACTGTGTTACTATAAAGAGCCACATAAAATACAGAAGGTGTGAACTGCCCCATCCCTTTGAAAGAAATCAAATAAAGCTCTCCCATTCTTTTGAAACTTCCTGCATACATCCTTTCATCTGTGCAAATTGGAGTGTCCCTAAGAAATTTGCGTCAACACCCATCGGCATAAGGTAAAAAACCCAAAATGGCCCATCGGCATAAGGTAAAAAACCCAAACTTAAAATTCGACATGAACGCAAGAGCCGCATGTGGCTCCTGAGCCGCAGGTTGGCCAAGCCCGTCCTAGGGAATGCCTGCTATTTTGTCAGTCCAGTTGCCAGCCATACAGAAGAAGAGACAACTCACTCTGGTCCCTGTTAAATCTTCAGTACATCTGACGTCAACATGGGTGACCAACCTGGGACCGTGGCACAGGTTTGGCTGTAAATACATGACAGATCCATTATGGCAATCAAAGAATTGAAGGTTTTCTTAAATGTAAAAACTTGGCAAAAAAAAAATCAATGCAAAATATATATATATATATATATATATAATATAATATATATATTAGCAGTAAAATGTGCACAACAGAAAAGGTGCTAATTGGTCACAGTGAGGGGAGGAGCCAGATGTGATGTGCACTACTTTAAAATCCACCTCCTATCATTGTATTTGGTATGAAGGTATTAGAAGTCGCTCGTCAGCGCTGATGGCTTTTTGTCATCTTTGATCCCAAGTCCATGCTATCTGTGACATCAGAGGAGTCATATGACATCAGATGTGATGCAGGACATAAAAGGCGATGTACTAATATAAGGCACGACAGAGGCAAGGCATGTAACAAAACATTAGACATGATTGTAGGGAATGTGATGGAAACAACACAAGAGGAGACCAACATAGAAGGTAACAGAGGAGTAAGGTCAATACTCCACCAGTGACGCAGACCGCGACATGGTTCAAAAGGGGAACAAAGACCACGGGAACACGTCAGTCGAGGCTTCAGGTCAGACAAGCGATGGGAACAGAGAAAAAACAGATTCCAGCAAAGAGAATGACAGTCCTGTTGCTCAGGCTGGTAAAAACAAACCAGAGAACACTACTGTTGAGATTGAACAAAGGTTCCCCCCGGACGACATAGAAAAACTCTACCTGTTCCTCATATTGACCGTCTACCAGCTGCTCTTAAAGTCTGGCGTACTACAGGACATCAATGCCGAGCTGACGGCTACCCACGTCCAGCGCCTGGTGGACTTGACAGTTGACGGCTTCAATCTTCCCGGCGGACGGGTTCCGCAAATCAACAAGTACAGGCACGTGGCAGATGGTGTTATTTCAGAGATGAAGGGGAAGTTTGGTAACAAGATGAAAACCATGTTGATCTTGGAAGACCTGAGCGTAGAGGACATCATAGTCAACAGCATACAGGAACAAACTATAAAGTGGTTGGACCGAAAACCGTGGAATATCAAGGCTATCGTAATTGCCTGCATCACCTTGGCTTTTGTAATCGCACTTGTTGTTGTAGCAGCTGTTACCACAGGTGGCTTCAAGACAGTTCCTTTCTACTCCGTCTTTCTCATGCTTAGTTCCGTAATGGGAAAGCTCCAGTGACACCCAGTACGCTGATTACACGGCAATGACTCGTGTGACTAAACCCGTTGAATTGTTTCATTGTTCAATCGTTGAATTGTTGCTTCATGTGCGAAATGGCAATGTGGGGCAGCAACGGAGTTGGGCTGCAATATAGTGCCTTTGCTTTCATAACTGGGTAAGAATATGGCAATAGGGTGTTCCACTGTACCGCTCTGAAAACTGTCATCAAAACAGACGGCCATTATGTTTGTATATATGTATGAAACGTCTTTTTAAATAGTATACGATGGATCGTTCACAAAACTCTTTGTGCGGGTGAGTCTTCAGTCTGGTGTCTCGATTTTCTGTTCTCGGCCTAGTCTAAGGGAACAAAAAGGTTTATTAAAGTGAATTAAATATCCCAGAGCAATAGAGCGACTCAAGATGGATACACATGCGGCAGAGAGAGTGTGCATCAGAAAATAACACTCACACCACAGAGAAGCAGAAAGAGGAAGACTGTGTTTTTGTTCTGCCATTTACACACAAATAACTGCAATGCTCATTTCCATCAGCGCCCTGATGGGCTACCCACGTCCATGGAGATCATGCCATTTTTTATTTTAAAAAAAATAAAAATACTGTCATGCTCTCAGGAGCCTCGATTTCTGCATAATTTGTCCTTTACTGAGCCTCAAACTGTCCCACATTTGGCTCGATTTCTGCATAATTTGTCCTTTACGTCGTTCAAAGAAGTTTGGTCTGAAATGGTTTTTAGACATTATCGTGGTGTCGAGAATCGAAACACAAATGGCTATTTTTTTACATTTTAAAGCAGTGGTTTTGGGCATTGAAACAGAAAGTGATTGGACCAGGTCATTTCATCTGGTATTTTTGATGCATAGATAAATACAACAGGGTATCATCCACATATTAACAGATATCAACAGTATCACAGTAATTCTATAATTCTATCACAGTAAAACAGTAATTCTCCATTATGCAAAATACCCAAACCTGCAATAAATGACTACAATTCTACATGTTTTAGATTAATACACATCTACCTCCACTGCTCTCTGTTCCACACTGTCCATGTAAAACTTGTGCAACTTCTGTATTATTTATGTGTTTAGTCCTGCCCTCTGTTGTGTTTTATTTCCTTTTTCTGTTGTGTTGTTAATTTTATTTAAGCCTTAAAGGGAAACAGAAAAAACAGAGTCAAACCCCTTTGTATGTGCTTTCACACTTGGACAATAAACCTGATCAGATTCAGATTCTGAAGTTGAAATTATTTGTAATGATAACAAAACTTTATATATCATATAACCTAACGGGTGCATGTATGGAGTAAATACCGAAAATGCCTGTTTATGTGTATTTGGCCTGGTCATGTTTTAAAATGTATTTTGTTCATTCCTTAGTTTTAGGAGTGGGAGACTTCGATCAAAGATCCTCAAAGTGAACAAAAACAGCCAGGATACAGGAAAGAATTACTTTAAAGACCATGGAGTGTCTTCACTGCTTTGTGGGATTGTTGGTGCAAAAGATTCAAGTTCATGTCACTTTGTGATGATGATGATGATGATGATGATGATGATGATGATGATGATGATTATTATTGTTGTTGTTGTTGTTGTTGTTGTTATGCAACACAACCTTCCTGTAAAAAACAGATGTGAATGTATGTATATAATATACAGTGGAACCTCGAGATACGAGCATAATCCATTCCAGGACAAAACTCGTAACTCGAGGTGTTTATATCTCGAATCATGTTTTCCCATAAGAAATAACAGAAAAAACTCCCTTATTAGTACAAAATTATAACATATACGGATTCCTGTGATATAAAATAAATTGTAATTTTAATTAGGAGTTCTTACCTTCGAGACAGATTTGGCCCATACGACACCTGAATCCGTAGCGTACCTTACGCTACGCACTGTGTAACTTACATAAACTTAGAATAAACTTAAGTTACTTTTTTTGTTTTTTTACTTTAGGATGGTACATATCGTGGATGTACTGCGATCATACATGCGTGCTAGATCACTCAAAAATGTTCTAGAAGACTTGCTCTTATCTCGAAATACTCGCATGTCGAGACGCTCGTATCTCGAGGTTCCACCGTAATCTGTTTTACAGCGTGACCAACTCCTCAGTAAAGGAAAGTCTGTCCACAGAAGTCACAGGAGTGAATCCACTGACATGGTGGCATGACTGTGTGGAACAGACATGTAACAGACACACCAATCACACGCAGCCTTTGTAGTAGTTTGTCCAAGTGACCCGTGTAGTTTTGTCAAAACCAAGTACTTCAGATAACATCTGTGTTCATCCAGGTTTGTAAAGGGCCGTATCCCAGCAGAAACAGTGAGTCACTGCTCTTGACTGACAGCTTCATGGAGGCGTGGGGTGTGCGACGCTCGGTGAACACCTGTCAGAACTCTTCCAGCAGGTCGTTACGGTGTTTTCCAGGCATTCACTCAGAGCCTGTTATTCACCTCACCGCTCACGAGCACAGAATCAATCACAGCAGATTTAAGCGTCTAGTGAAACTCACTGTGTGGACTGATCAGCAGCCCGTTGAGGACATTTTTCTAATGTCCCTGGAGACATCGCATTCCTCCACCGTCCATCCAAACCCCAGAAGTGTACAGAGCATTTTACGGTAGGGTAATGACTACGTCCTGGTTTTCCACCAAGTGCTTTGGTCGTGTAATGAGTAAAGTGTTGAAAATGATGATTCCAACTCTATGCGACCGTGTTATCACAGTTAAGCACTGTAATGGACTAATACACAACCTCTCATTAGGCGTAAGTACAGGCCGAGCCGAGCGAGGCAGTGAAACTCAGGCTTCATTTAGAGCGCCTCAGCACGCTTCGTAGTACACCTCCGCACATGTTTGTGCAGCACACCACCGCAGCTTAATCTTTAACAACATCCTTTTCACACCTGCTTCACAAATAAATACATGTATGCTGTCAGAAACTTCTCATTTTGGAAAAAAAAAACATCTTTGAAAAAGGTTTGGTTTGCATTTGAATACATGCTGTAGCCCTGCTGTAGTTGAACTGGAACTTTCTGACCAGGATTCAAACCAGTAGTATATGCTTTTTTTTTGCATCAAATGTATTCATACAAAGTATTTCAAAAGTGCTCAACAAATGTTAGGGATTTAAAATGTGTCTTGTTTTGATAACTAAAATATGTCTTCAACAGCTTTGACAAGTTTGATCACTATAAATTTAAATTTAAAAGTGTTGAGTATTTTTAATACTCAAAGTCAAATCCCAGCAAACATCACAATTTAAAATAAAACTGGAAGGAAAATCTGTTCAAATTAAGGAAGATTGCAACACCTTTTGTTGTATCACATAATTAATGCAGAATATTTTTAGAATAATTGAGATTATTACAACCGAATATATAATAGATAAAATGGGTGTTTCAGTCTGACAGGCAGTGTGTGCCCACCTGCCCCCTGCTGCCTGTCAAACACACACACACACACACACACACACAGTGAATCAACTGCAACACAATGGCTCCAATAATCACACTGGGACCATTGCTTCACATTGCGTGTAGTAGATGTTGAGAAATGTTTAGGTTACCAAGCGGCAACTTGAACACCGGCCAGTCCAATCACATTATGCAACTGTTCCAACTCCAGCACGGCCAATCACATCAGAGATTGTAGACACAACCACTAAATGCTTTTCCTGGCGCTGGTTATAGTGACAGGCAGCTGCAGCAGCAGCAGCAGCATTGTGCGTTTGAAGCTAATTATTTTATTGTTATTTGTTTTAATGATCAAAGTTTTGATGACCAACGACAGCTTCTCAAAGACGGTATGGAGTCTGCCTGTGATGGACACTGAGCAAAGAGCAGTAGCCAATCACAGGAGATGTTCTGACCTGATAAGGATCCAGCTTCGTCAAACAGGACAAAGTCACAGTAGCCACGGCCATGACTAAAATGACAGGGTCGTCAAATGAATGAGTTTTCCTCTCGTGTTCAATCAAAGTAGAGCAGCTACAGCTAACGTCCTTGTTGTAAATAAAACATAAACAACCCAACAGCAGTTTTCTGATTACGACCCCTGGGCACACTGGCTGATAGAGTCATTCTGTTCAAATAACAGTGACGCTAGTGTTGACATAGCATCTGACAACAGAGATGAGAACAGAGCAGCTTCTTCACAATCCACTGTCTTTGTTAATCCCGCACTAGAAAAGTTGCTGCAGAAATGTTTCCATTAGTTGATCAGTTCAATGTCAACTTAATTATTATCCTATTGATCTCTAGGGGACTTTTGTCTTTAATACATTTGAAAAATAAATTCTCAATTTTGTATTAAGGAAAGGAAAAGTTCTGGCCTACAGTGGATTTGGTGCCGTAGCTGTGATTTTATTTTCCATAATTTAAAGGGTTTTTTGTGTTGGAAAGTCCCACAATTGTGCCTTCACCTCAGGACCAAACGTCTACATCTCCCATAACTGTTGACCAGCCACATTCATTTTGCTCAACATTTGAGAAGATAATAAAACGTAATTCCAGGGCTGAGAAAACAGCAGTAGTACCAGTGGCTGCTGCAGTATTCAAGGACGTATTGTGTTTTACTATTGGCCACACTCTGATCATTGCTCATGATCACAGGTTTGCTGGTTCAATACCCATTATTTTCTACATAGTTTGCAGGTTTATACCCATCTGTATCCCTCCACTTGAATGCATGCTTCATCTGCAAATGTATATTTTTCTGTGTATTCCATATTTTCCGGACTATAAGTCACACTTTTTTTCATCCTTTGGCTGGGTTTGAGACTCATACTCAGGTGCAGGAACTTATATATTAAAATTTCACGTTTGTTATTTTCACACTGACAGTCGCTAGAGGGCGCTCTAGGCTTGTCTACCAGTATTTGCTACTCTTGTTCCACTGCAAATGTACCTGTTCATTATTTTCACACTGACAGCCACTAGAGGGCACTGGTGCCGACCTATACTAGCGACTTATAGTCCGGAAAATACTGTATAACTTTACTATTTGTTCACTCCCACTATTTAATTATAACTATATATTACACACTCTATCTTATCTTATCTTCGGATGCAGCCAACAAAAAAAGCTGAACATCCAGGTTAGAAACTCAGGTGAAGAAATGGCTTCACATCTATGATTGGACAACTTTGGTCCTAGTCAAACCAGGCCAGTCAGAAACCCACACTACACACATCACTTTTCTATTGCTCTAATACTTTCACACTCTTTTCTCTCAGTAGCTGGACATTATGCTTATCTATGTGTAACTACGCAACACACATTTTTTTTAGTGCGTAAGTAAACAAGAATGTGTGCCACAAGTTGCTGAAAAGGAAATTGAGGGGTTCAATAGAAAGCATGGTTTGAGTTCTGCAAACATGCCGAGGATAATTGCCTTCGGAGTTTCCTCAGGTATTAAAACATATTCTCACACATTCCCGTTCACAAGAGGCCCAGATCAGCTGATCTCCTACAGGGCTTTAGGACCCCTGTGTGTGTGTGTGTGTGTCTGATTAAGGCTGATCACGTAGTCTATACAGCTCTCCTAGGTGGTCTCCAAGGAGTGGTCACATGGGTCTAAGCTATGTTGTACATTCCATGCAAAAATTGGAACCAAATATCTGAAGTATCCCTAAATTTACACATATGCTGGCAGGGAAGACGCAGGGAAATGTGGGCTACGAATATGCACCCAGAAAACTGGGTCACAGTGCTAGTCTATGTCCGCCTGTCAGAAATGAATGAAGTACTGTGGCGTTCTTACACAGAACCGTGGTTACACTGACCTGGAGCCTCTCCAGGGCCTTGACATGATGTTGGGATCAGGTCTCAGAGGGGGCCGTACCATCACTGCCAGGACTTCTGGTTCTTCTCTTCAATAGGAAGAGTTCTTAATGACGTTGGCTGTATTGTGCTTCACTGGTCTGTTTTCTAGCTCTTCTGTGGACTGCCTTCTGATGCATTAAAACATTTTTGACAGTGTCGTCCATAACCTTTTGCTTCTCTAAGAAAGAGTTTTACTGGTTTAAAATGACATGGTGCTGATTCAGGTTGCTGTGCTCACTGTGTCCCAGTTTGGCTGTTCCTCTCTCCAGTTCTCAGCCTCCCTCACAGCTGCTTCTGCTCCTGTTAATGACTGTGCTTTAACAGACGTGTGAGAAGCGGTGGGCAGGACACAAACGCAACATTTCAGAGGTAGGCAGGTACCAGGAACTGTTATTTTACTAAACAAGGAACAAAACAGACGCTAACCTCAAAAGACTAAAGAATTAAAAAAAAGAAAAGGGAACAAACAGAATCCAACCACCAGGACAGGAGAGAATTTCTGATTTCTGTCCCAAAGGGAGGGCATGACAGAAAATAATTAAGAACTACTGGATTAGACAGAGAGACCAGAGGAGCGCTCTCTACAGGTGAGTGTCATTAACTAAATACCAGTGAGAGAGACAGAGGGAGAGACAGCCATGACTGTGAGGATCAACGATGAGTAACACACACACACACACACACGTGTGGTATCACTGATTAATTCTACACAATCGCTAACACAACGACTGAGTGCATGGTTAGCTTTAATGATCCATGAAGGGCAAAGGTGACGCTAACACCTTTGGGTACAAGATGATCCATGAAGGTGACGCTAACACCTTTGGGTACAAGCGACTCTCATGGTGGACAAATACAACTTTACAACTGATACACACGCATGCACGCGTGACATATGTAACATCCGTGATCACTGCTTAGTCTCTCCAGGTGTGGCACTGGGACATGAGGTGTCAGGTGGGTAACTACACAAAAACACCCAGTCACACAAACATCCTAGCTAAAAAAAAAACAAAACAAATAGTGCCTTCAGACTGCTCTCCTGCTCCACACTGATCTAATCAGGACATACACAACAATGTTTAATAAACATTTTCTTGAGCAGAACACAAAAAGATCACGGCGTGTTCTCATTCACATGCTCCAACAATGTTCTTTCAGCGTTGAAACACATTAGACCTCGTTACAAAGCTGAATGGTCTTTATTTAATCAGAGGCACTGAAACTGTCTGTGGTGGAGCCTGACTCATCCGTCCTGCCCATGCAGCCTTCATCAGGCCAACTGACTCCCAGGCATTTATGAAAACACATCTGACTTTGTTTTGGCTTTATTATGTTGTTGATGTACTCACTGTTCAACACTCTTTGGCTGCATCACAGCAGATACATGAATGTTTCATTGTACTGTGTCATGCAGCATTCCACCAAAATCTACTGGGTTTTGTTTTGTTTTGTTTTGTTTGTTTTTTGGTACTGCCACTCGAACAGACAGGAAACAGGAAGAGGAAGTTGCAGTGACACTCACTCACAGTCAGAACTCTGGTTAATTGTGAGTGAAAAAGCCTAATCCTGACCGTTTTGGGACTGTGGGAGGAAACAGGAAACCCACTCACACTGGGAGAACATGCAACCTTGATGAAGAAAAAACCATCAGTTGCCATCATCCACTGACAACTGGGATTGGCTGCAGCGCCACCCGCCACCCTTATATTGGATGGATGGAATATAATGTTTTCTATGTTTCCTTTAAACATATATTGATTTCTATTTCAGCCACGTGTATGTATATATGTATTTTTGCATATATGTATTTATGTATTTATGTATGTATAGCACCCACATTTCCCACATGTATTCTAAAACACTGGACTATTTGAATCATCTGCTGTTCGACTTCATGATAATGTAACAAGATGATGATGATGTCATATGCACCATAGCTAACCTGGGTGAGCATGTTGATCCTTCAACTCATTCATTGGTCTCACACAGTTCACTTTGTTGACCGTTGGGTAAGTCTGACACAGACCTCCGAGGGGACGACGAAGGGAAATAAACCAGTGTTTGCCAGAGCTTTAAGGTCATTTATTTCGATTGGCTGTGTCAAGATGAGATTGTGTTCTTGTTTTGGTTAGAGTCAGTGAGAACTGACTGGTTGTAGATGCAGAAGAACGCCTTTAGTGCTGAACATTTAAATTAAGATGTTCATTTTGACAACCCTAAATTTATACATTTATTAACAATATGACAGCTGCTGAAGGCAAGGGAATACAGACCTACCAGTTATTCCTGGTAGTCTACTTGTGTGTAGTGTGTACTACATGTTAAGCTACATGTAGATGAGGAGCCTCTTCAGTGTGATATTCATTTTAATACTTATATATTATATATTATAATTTATTATATCATATAGGTATAAAGGGAATACACAATTGTCTTTATTGCCCAAAAATAATGCTAAAATATTAATGTAGAAAAAAAATCTGAAAAAAAATGGAGATGTATATACATAGCTTTTTTTTTCTAAAATTACCATACATCTTACAACATGTAGCAGTTGGATCTGACAGCATGTACACAACATGTAGCAGTTGGATCTGACAGCTAAAATACATTTTCACTCTTCAAGAATCAGAGACTTGACATATTTTAAGGAAAGGGTGGACTAGAAGTTTCCTCAAAAATAGAATCCAGGGTCCTCCGTCCCTCTGCAGTGCCCCAGACTTCAAAAAAGAGTCAGTCCTAATGAAGAGGACATTTAACTGGCCTCCCTATGCCAGAAGAGCAGCTGTGTTGAAAGGAGGAACATCCAAGAGGTGCTCCTCTGCATTATTGCTAAAGTAATAAAATTTCACAGCATCGCTACCAGTTAAACACGTTACATCTTTCGCGCCGGGCTGCGGGGTACTGTATTGAAGTTTTTATTTGGGAACGTTAGCTGACAAAGCTGGTGTTTTCTTGACCATGACACTCACCCTGCTGCTGTAATGGAAAAATAATAATGTTATTTAATCTCACACAAGTGTATTTTATGCCTTAAACCATTTTGGCATTTCTTTGATCTGCTCAGAAGACGAGACACTTGTGTGTGAGAGAGATAACCACAGTTATTCTCTGTCTGTTCACCGGATCTGTTCTGAGACCAGGTGTTTCAGATCTACATGCCTAAATGATGGACAGGCTGACGCTCCCATGTCTGTTCTGACAGAACATATAATCATGTGTATTAAAAGAAATCAGTTTAGCTCCACTGTACAGCCATGGCTTCTGTGTTGTGAGTTCCATTCTTGTAACATTTTAAGACATGTTCATCAGCATTTACTCACTGGAATCATATATATATATAATATTTTACACATATTTATATATATACGATATTTTATATATATTTAAATATTTTCTATTAATATATACAGTATATATATTAAATTGGAACTTTTTTATGTAAGTATGAGGAAAAAAAGAATTGTTAGCTTGATGTTGGCAGTAAATTATTGTCCAGTATTTACATTAAACAAAAACTTTCCATAACATATTTAGGGGAGGGGCTTGACCTCAGCATTGACCACTGATATGGCCCTCCAAAAATAATGATGGTGGCAGCAGTGGCCTTCAACTCTTTGAGTTAAGTAATTGGTTTAAAGTGTGTGGTTGTATGACTGCTCTTCATCTAAAGATATGTATTTTTCCATCTACATGGTGCTGTGTATCAATAACCTGAGGCATAAATAAAGTATTTGAAAAAACATGTATATGGTATTCTAAAATACTTAGATATACTGTATGTGAACATAAAAAAACAGATGGAGGTGGATGTTGGGCAATTCCATGGCAGAAAAACATTAGTTGGAGGACGGACCACTGTGAGCTCCTCTCAAATTAGAACCAGGACACGCCAGTGAATGAGCTCTTTATGCTTTTGTTATGAGATCCACACACAGAGAGAACAACACATACACACAGTGGTGAAGAAAGCACTAAAAGTACAAATAAACAGCGCAGACAAAAATCTACACAGACGAAGTACCACATCAAGTTTTCCACTGGTGTAACAATGTGTTGAAACATTACTTATACTGTATTCAAACATGCTTAAAGTTGCAGTTTATTTCACAGAGAAACATCTAGTAGTATGACGGACATTTCAACAAACAGCACTGTCTTAACCTCTTAGTTCTTCCAAGTGTAACATGAAAACTGAGATGTTTGGGTTTTTTGTGTTTTTTTCTCTGTTTGCTCCTGTATTGAGATTTTAATGAAGGGCTAACTTTCTCTATTTGCATGTGGACATATCACTTCAAAATGTCACATTATCCAGTTATTGTGAAACCTGGTAACATGCTACTGCAGTGCAGTGTGATTAGCAGTGACGTAAACAAAGCACAGAGCAGTCTTTGCACTGATTGCCTTAACTGGGTTCACTTTGTGTCTGATAGTGTTACTATGTACTTAGTAACTTTGTGAAGAGGTCACTATTAATTGTCAGTATGTTATTTGAAGTGAAGAAACACATTAGCTTGGTTAGTATATGATAGTGTTATATGCTATTAAAGTTTGCTAATGCTAATAAAGCTAACAGGATTATGGTGTTGTTATGCTAGGGTTAGGTTACACAGAATTAACAAAATGGCAGCATGGTCTTCAAATTAGGTCATTCCGTTTTAATAACAAAACTTATAGCTAAATGTTACTCTACCATTTGACATTCACATAGCCAGCCTTTTAAATAAAAAATCAGCTGTGATTGGCTGCCGTTGACCAAGCCTGACAAAAACAATAGTCTGGTCATTTAGGTGACCACCATTTGAAAACCATCAACATCCATTTATTTATTTAAACTAATCAGATAAAGGTCATGTGAAAGGGTTTAGCGGTAGCACTATCAAAATGTGATAGCCATATGTTCAGTTTTCACCAGCCACCTCTTTGTAGTCATGGGTGGCGCTACGGATTGTATTGGCTTTAAATAGCCTGCGTTATGTTTAAAATACACATGTGTGTGCTGTGCTTTATCGCATTATATTTGTCTGCAGTTACTTCACTCTGAGCAGTCGCCACCTGATGGCCGAAAGCTGCATCAGTCCAACGTCCTAGCGATCACTTTTTAAACTCCACAGCTATGTTAATATCAGCAGGGCCTAAGGGTGGTAACAAAATCAAGTACACACACTTGTCTTTTGTGTGGCATGTGTTCAGTGAAGTTGTGTATTCTGTCTGAACGCCATGTGAACAAGAGCAGCGCTGCATCTGCAGTTAGGTTTACTCTGGAAACAGGCGGCAGGGTCTTCTGAGGGGATCCGCCAGGAGGTTCGGGGGGGGCATTCTTGCCTATCATTCTTCACTCTCTCACTGTTTCTTTTATTTCATGTTGCTCAATGTGTGGGGCTTCTGTGAAAGCAGTGTGTGTGTGTGTCCGTGTAAGCAAGAAAAAAAAAACAACAAAAATGAAGGAAGTGAAACTGGTACCACAGCAACATGTCACCACGTAGAACAGCACAGCCACAGCTTGAACATGAATTATGTTGTTTCCACTGTTTGTGATTCCTTTGACATGCCCCACCTTAATCAGAGTAATGAGGGGCAGACGTTGTTTTGCAGCCTGGTCCAAGGAGACGATTCATGTTTGATGACTGATTCAAGTAAATGTTCATTGTAACAAGAGCATAAATCCTAATAGTTTCAGACATTAACCCTGTGTTAACATTAAGTATCCAGAGATTCTCATACTCATCAATACTTGGGGGTCAAGGGAGCAGACATGGGTTCAGAAGGTTTCAGGTTTGAGTCCACCAAGTTACCACTGAGGTGCTCAGAGCACCGTCCCTACACACTGCTCCCCTTTGGTGATGGGTTAAAAACAGAGGTCACATTATGTTATGTGGTGTGCTGTCAAAGATTGACACTATAAGAAGATTTTTAAAGGCAAAATACCAAAGACAATGTCAGTAAAGAGAAGAGTCTTAAAAAGCCTCTATGTCCTCTATGCCACTGACGCAGCCAAGAGAAAAAGCGTGGCGTTGGCCAGCAGATGTCAGTGTAGCACCTCACAAGACAAGACAAGGTTAGAATCAATGTTTTAACCATCACATTATGGAAGAGGGCTGTTGATTACATACTGTTTATGACCACCAGGAGACCAGACATTCTCAATGTTAACAAACACAATTCCATACCAACTTAACAAAATCCCATGCTCCACTTAAGATAAATAGATAAATAAGGATTTTGAAACTGCAGACTTAAAAAAAAAACCTTTAGAAATACTCCCCCTAAAGTAAATGGTTTATTTACATCAACAGATATGATGAAATCATCTCTGTACTCTTGATGATTTAGGGGAGACAACAGCAGCTCTCCATCTCTCCCTGTTTTTTGCACCCAAACACCTTCATGTTGACATGCACTTACACAATCAAGAAATCACACAAAATAAAGAAAAAAAAGGACAGCTAATATACAAGCTTTATTTGAAAATGCAGTTTTTACATAAATAGTTGTACTTGATCTATCTGCCTGGTTTGGTATATTTGTGATTGTGTGGGTGAAATCAACATCTTAGGTCAAAAGGTCACCACCTTAGTCTGCTTGGGTTTGGCTTTCTTCACTGGAACATGGACCTCTTCATGGTCTGCACTCATGTTGTTGGACAACCAGCCCACAGTCACAGTGTTAGCTGCACAGACAGCAGCAGAGTTACAGGCAGGTCGACCACATCACATCTGACAGCACACAGCTCTGAAATCACTGCTTTACAATCAACAGTCAACAGCTGCTACAAACACAACAAAAGGATCTTTGAAATCTTTACCAGAAGAAAATACATGCTAAACTCTTTGTTAAGCTTCAGTACCATGTATGATTTTTTTTTTTAAGCCGTCAGACACACTACAGAGACTCACTTGCAGCCTGGTGCTCTGGACAGTCTTTCTGAAAATGTTCCACTGACCCACAGACACGACAGCAGCCTCCTGCATGCAAACCCAAACACAGAAAGGTCAACATTTAGAAGAACTGTGAGCGACTTGAATGGCCTTTTCTTCTGCTCCTGACAGGAGATATTCTCCATCTTCATACCTTGTGCATAAAGTCCTTTTGGGTTATCAGGACAGGACCGTGACAGATGTCCACTCTGACCACAGATGAAGCACTTGGCATATGGGTAATCACCTGAGGTAAAAACAGCAGATTTTAATATTCTGTCCATTTTCAGTGGTTGTAGCCGCCACCAGTCACTGTCCCCGTTATACTCACCCAGAGCTGGGTCAACTTTAGCTTTACACTTGTGGAGTTCATGTTCTGTTGAGCCACACCTGTAGCAGATGCCTGTGCCCATCTCTTCATCGTTGTCTGCTTCTGGACAGTCCATCACACCATGGCCTGGTTTCCTGCAGTTGAAGCAGATCTAAGGAGAAACACAGGCCCATTCAATAATAATAATAATAATAATAAATGAATAATAATTGGAGGGGACAAATGTGTGGTTCCTCTGGGGCTCCAACCCAGGACCTCCTTCGGGTAAGGCAGATTGTAAGCAGGTGCGATAACCACTACACTATGAAAATGTATATTTTTAACATGGACAAAAGAGACCAACTAATCAAGGATCTCAGGAATTCAAAAATTAACATGCATATAAAAAGAAACGATAACTTTTTTAAAAAGTGCTGTTCTCGCTACAGCCTACAGCAGGGCTGTCAAACTCAAATTATCAACAGGCCCAAATTAAAAACTGGGACAGAGTCACGGGCCAGACATAATATTTATTGAAACATCGATGGCAATTGTTCATGTTTTCCCTTCTCTCTTGATCTGTAACGTTGAATTTTTTTCATATGGAAACAAACTCAACACATTAATTCTGGAACAACCAAAACTGAATATTATAAACACATGAGGAAATTAAATTTGAAATAAAACACACGTCAGTGGTATTTGTTTCTGATCCTGTCTCTTTATCTGTAGCCTTTCCAGTTCCTTTCTAACATACATCTTTTTTTTAACAGACCAACAACAAAAATAAACAAAATGCGCATACATCGCTAATACTATAAATCCTACCAATATATATACTGGCCAACTCAACTCGTATGATATGCTCTTCCAGCCAAATATAATTACACTGGGGGTCAGATTTGGCCCCCGGGCCTGAGTTTGACACATGTGGCCTACAGACTATCAGCACAGATGACAGTGCAGGCATGCTGACCAAAACAAAACACATGGTGAAGGAAAAGAACACAGCCTCCTTCCAGAGGTTCAACAATATATTAAGGAAGGGATGTCCACACTTTCTCAGCTTTAGAGCTGCTTTTCAAATGACCGGGGTAAAGTGATCTACCTACATTGAAAACTATGAATATATATTTACTACCTTGATTAAATGGCTGTAGTTGTATGGCACAACACTGTCTGACTCAATACTTCTATGGTCCTTATTTTAGCCCTAGAATTAAAACTTTTTTTTTGTTTGTTTGTTTCTTTAAACGTAGTTGCTCAGGATCTACCAGCACTCCCTTTGTGACCTACTGGTAGATCCCAATCTACTTACTGGGCACCCCTGTATTAAGGGTTAAGGTAAACACTTGTTTTAGACTTAAGTCTTAAATCAACCATGATAGCAGGTAAATGATGTGTTTTTCCTGGATGAACTTACCTAAGAGAAAAAAAATCAATTTAAAATGACTTGCCATTTTGGTCTTCTTGTCTGTCTGTCTCTTAATTCTTCTGTCTTCCCTTCTCCTGTCTTTCTTTAAAGCAGTTTCCACCTCCTGCACCAGTTCACGGTCCAGCCTCATTCCTCTGTTGTCAGTTCTGGGCAGTGGTTGTCCAGTCTGCTGGAGATACTCCATAAAACCGTTTACGTCCTCGTTGACATAGTCCTTTTTCTTATGATTTGGCTTTCTCACAGCTGAGCTGCTGGCTAGAGTCCTCGTCAGATCACCTCTTTGATCATGCTGACTACTGTCACCCGAGTGACCTCGGTAACCAGAGCGACCTGCTTTAAACTGACTCCACGGAGTGGCCTGTGCTGGTTTGTGCTTGTGGATGTTGTTGGCCCTTGCCCACCTCGTCATGGCTGCACTCTGTGGAGTCTAAGACCAAACAGTCACAAACAGTCACAATGTAAGACATTTAGTCTGTATGACAGCAAAGGGGAGATGATCTGCTGGATAAAACATCATAGTTCTACATTTACCGATATGAAGTGAAAGGGAATTACTTGTCACTGTCACACCACAAATATGACCTCTGCGTTTTACCCATCACCAAAGTGAGCAGGGGGGAGTGACCGGGCAGCAGTGAGTGGTGACAGTGCCCTGCTACAGTGCCAAACCTTCCAGACCCAAGTCCGCTTCCTCAGCCATCAAGCCACCACTCCCGTATGTGTAACAAAACAAACTGTGCAGTGACAGTCTTAACAATGTTTTTTCATCAAATTTCAACGTTGTCTCGAACTATGATATGTTTTTTTTTTCTTAAATGTGATGTCAGTTTTACCTATAGGATCTAAGAGAAGTAGGACAGGCTGTGATCAAAGATTTTTCTGATGTCCATCAAGGTACGAGCACTGCACAGCGTCTTGATTTTTTTTTTTTTTTTTTTTTTGTGGTTGGTTGACTTTATTGGTTGAACACACACACACACAAACAAACACGTACAGTACACTCATACTGTATCAATTGTACGTGCAATACTAACAACGCGTGTAACAGCAAAATGTTAACTGTGCTGTGTGAGGGTATTTCGTGAGCACCAGAGTTATGCTAAAGCGCTTTTAGTCGTCAATCCAAATATTAAAAAATACAAACATGTTTACCTCTTCGTTTTGTTGCTCCTGTCTTCTAAAGAATTGCTGATAATAAGCGTTTCAACTGACACAATCAAAAACAACCTCTTCAGTCCTCGTGTCTAAATTTAACCCGGAAGTTTTCACGCAGGTCATAGGTGCTTGGTAATAGCCACCAGTGTTAATGCGTTGGCGCCGCCTACTGACCTAGATTGTGGAAAGAAACTGGTAACATGATAAGAAATATTATATTTGTATTTCCACGCCGATAAGATTATGGAGAAAAGAACAACTGCTGTACACTAATAAATAACAAAACAAAAAAGAAGCAGCTACAGACATAGGTAAACAAAAAGTGTACTATCCAATGAGAAGCACACAGTTCTGAATATATAGATGTCGTACATAAAACTGCAGTTACCAGCAAATTATGAGTGTGTTGCTTTATCTCTATGGGTTTATCTACCATCTTAACAAGTTCAGCTCCGTCTCATTCCGCATTGGTAAGGCTTCTCCACGTTTTGTTTTGTACCTTTAATAAAAATAATTTCTCGGGTTGTTTTACAATATCTTTTCTTTGTGCCTGTCTACATTTCCTTTCATCCCATTCCTTCCTGTGCAAAAATAAACTTTATATTTTTAATTCTTCAACAAACAACAAAGAACATACAACAACAAAGTTGGGACTATGTCAAAGAGAAATGCGTTTTAGTTTTGTTTTTCCACCGAAAGACCGTAGCACTGTATTTATGACGTCACAGAGAGCGACTCGTCAAGTAGTACGTCAACATTACACGACCAGACTGTCAGCGACGACAAGAAAATGGCTGCAAGGTTACTTCTTCGTTCGGCTCTCAGAGCTGCGACAACTTACCGGGCTGCCCCGGTACCTGCTTTTACCCGCTGCATGGCGACTGGAGGTGAGAATTACTGAACATTTAGCCGCTCAGTTGAAACCTTGAATTCTTTTAATGATGCTTTACCACGGCCGCGGTTAGACAGCAAGCAATGGCGGAAGACCATTGAGTGCTAGCGTTGATAGCAATGAGACTTAGCAGTAAAAGGTCAAAGCAGTGTCATGGTAAACACGTGAAATAATAATAATTGTTATCCCATAGTCACGGCAAACACAATACGTCTTTATTGTTTATGATAAAACGTTGATGATTGGAATATTTAACGAACGATTGTTGTTTTCCAAGGATACAATTGACTCGGTGATATCCTAGTTGTACACGTTAAATGTAAGTTTACATCACTTCTTTACTAAATCTTTCATATATATATATATATATAACAGCAGGTAGATTTCATGATGGCATTGTGACTACCGAAATATCCAAATGTTTTTTTAACAAAGATATAGCTTTGCATTGGCCTCCAAATATAAGCTCTAGCTACCCTCCTTGGCGTGAAGTAGTGACACCAACTAACTGTCTGTCTATCTAACTACTGTCTGTTCATATCACATTGTTGATGTGAAAAGAAAACGACTAAGCATTTCATATCCAATGTTTTCGTCAGTAAAGAGTTCAGAGAGGTTTATGATTTGTGTCACTTAATTACTGACAAGGCTGTAAACGCATAACTGACGACTTTCAACGTGTTGACCAGGTTTTAAGCTTAAGGTTGAACAAATGTTTTGCAATAATTACTTTTTGTGCTAAATAATTAGGTGTTGAAAATTCATAGATTGGAAGTGAAAATTGCATTAAAGTTTTTTTAACAAACGTCAAAAGTAAAGTGACAAGTTGCAGAGCATAAGAGTCAAATGTACTAAGAAATTCATTATATTTAACCCTGAAGTATGTATTTTTATGAAAAAATAATTTATCCATGTACGATCAGTTGGTTCACTATTGTCTACCGGTCTTTCTTTATAATAGATGGTCTTAATAATTACACAAGGGCTTCAGCCTCGGCTGCAACCGGAAGAATTGGCCCCCCACAAAAAGACACAACAACCAATTAAGCCAAGATGTGTCGATCAGAGTCGGTCAAGCTGTGCTACCTCACTTATCCTGTTCTGCCTTTGTGCAATACCCCCTTAGTTACAGTGACCATTTGACCATTGTTTGTCTGCAGGAATTCCTACTGATGAGGAGCAGGCCACAGGACTGGAAAGGACTATTATGCAGGCAGCAAAAGAGGGAAAGGTATTGCATACTCAAAAGTAACAGAAATAGTGATGCACCGTGGGTCACACAGTGGAAGTGTGGTTAGAGCAAGAAGGTCACTGGTTTGTTCCGCTGTAGCAACTCTCAGTACTGTGACTTCTTTCCACAGTCCAAAAAACATGCAGATTAGGTTAATTGGCACTTTCTGAGT
Source organism: Cynoglossus semilaevis (assembly GCF_000523025.1). NCBI lineage: Eukaryota > Metazoa > Chordata > Actinopteri > Pleuronectiformes > Cynoglossidae > Cynoglossus > Cynoglossus semilaevis. The sequence continues at coordinate 12,462,779 of NC_024320.1, forward strand.
TTCAATGAGCATCTGTATGAGTATCTTACAAAGTGATTAAGATTAGGTGGAGACTTTTATTTAAAAAGTCAGAAGAAAATATACCCTCCAGTCCTTCCGTGCTTGAGGCATACAGGTGATAACTTAAGCTAAATGACAGGGGAACTCAGTGCTAGGCCTAAGCCCACTTTTTATGGTGTTTATAGGGCCTTGTTTGTACTGGCTGAAGTGAAGTCCGCAACACTTCAGACTGATGTCATCAAAGTACTTAAATTTATATCCAGACTGACTCTCAGAGGTGGTAGTGCAATGGTAAAGGGATGTTTTGCAGGTGACAGTGTGGAAAAGATGTCTTGTCCTTGCCATGCTGCTAAATCAGAGTAGATTAGTAAAGTAGTAAAACATTCTAAGGAAAATGTTTTTGTTTCCTATCAATGAAGTTTGGTTTTTTTTGATAATAGGGAAAAAGCTCTTCCTTCCAGACTGTTGACCTGCAGTGTAATTTAGCACTTTTCATTGTACAGGCTAAAACATTGTTAAATCCAAACAAAAATGTGTTTACCTTGAAACAGAACCATCCTGTCATGTACTCCATCAATACATGGCTTGCCCCTCTTTTACAAATGTTTGTCTTACCAGCTTTCCCTCCTGCTTATTTCAGGATCCCTACAATGTGGGTAAATCAAAGGCATACCTTGGCACTAAGGAAGAGCCCAACATTGTTCCCTCCATCACCAACAAGAGGATTGTGGGATGTATCTGTAAGTGTTTTATATATTTGTTTTAAACAAACAAACACTTTATGAAGCAGACTTTATGAAAAATATAAAGCCGTCAAAAAGTGTTTGAGTGTATGTAAGTTTAAAATAACATCATAAGTCATTTATAGGGATGTTTTGACACGTCGTGAATCGGCTGAATCCAGCTAATGCTGGCCATGGGAAATCGGGAAGCATCAGTTGCACGTCCCTTTTTGTTATGCTGGGACATTGTCAGCTTGCCATCTTTTGGGTTATTTTGTTATATTAAAAAGCTTCAAAAATACACTATTTTCTGACATTGTTTCTTCCACTCTTCAGGTGAAGAAGACAACACAGCAGTAGTTTGGTTCTGGCTCCATCAGGGAGAGTCCCAGCGCTGCCCATCCTGTGGGACCTACTACAAATTGGTGCACGATGAGTTGCACTAATTATCTTTTTTTGATCAGGCAGTCGTTTGTGTGCACAGCCATAGCATCTCTTAACTGTTCCTACAGAGCAAGGTGAAGAAGCCCCAGACTCTGACTGTTGACCTAAAATGTCTCCTCACCCTTCGTCAGGAGTCTAGGTCTTTGGCTTGCTCTACTTAAATACTTGATCAATTCATTTTCTTCAGTAGCTTTGCTTTACATGTTACATTTATAAAGGGGATCAGATGTGGTTTGGGACACAACTGTCTTTTCAAAACATTTCCATTCCTGCAGTTTACATTGGCGTTGTACTGTACAATGTTACACTCGATGGTCCACTCGCTCCATGTATTAAACAAAGTCTTCAATAAATTATCCCAAAACTAACGTTTGTTGGATTTTATTTGTGAGCGCTCCCTTTCACCTATTGATGATGCTTACTGCATTGTGAAACATCTTTAACTTACTTGAGGTGAGTCCAGTTGCCTTCTGTAAAACTGTTTTTGAGATACTGTACATTAGTTGTATTCACATAACAATTTTGAAAAGTTACTGAATTTGTATTTACAGAAAGTAAGGCGAGTGAGTGCCCTTCTTCTTTGGCGCACTAACATAACAGTCTCCCCGTACATGACTGGTGTCATCACGGCTGAGCCTCAGGTGTCCATGTTCTAACAGCATCTGAATTCACCATTACATGTGCAGACCTCCGCGTCTCGGGTACATACTCACAGACACTGACTGGGAAATGTGAAGAATATCACAGGTTCAAGCTTTAGGACCAGTGTGATCCTTGGTTGAACCCAACAAGTTCTACTACTTGGTGACTTCTTCTTCTCTGTGTTTATAAAAAAGACAACATGTAGCTATGCAGTCAGTAGAAACAAGGGGATGATATTTGACCATATTTCCCTGGAATACTGCTGATTCAGTGTCTCCAACTAACAGTGGCGTTCTGACTGAGTAAATCCACTTCTTAATAACATCATTATGTCTACAGAGACCATCAGTATTAGGCAGAAATCTAGTATAACCAGTGGTTACATCTTAGATAACTCATGTAGCCATAATAACAGCATGACTAAAACAACAAACCCACGAAGCACAATGTACATCAAAAACATCAATAATTACATCATAAAATTACAATATGAACCAAAAGACAAAATACATTTTACTCTGCAAAATTTTCTAATTAGTTGTACACAGAATCCATCCTCCTCTCTTTCCTTAAGAGTTCAGTTACTCTGTTGTACAGATTATCAGTGCGTTCCAGTTCTAACGAGTCCTTTTCTACGTCCATCCATGCTAATGCTGATAGTCCAGTCTGCCCTGTCCTAGTTGTGGCAAAAGGTTTAATTCAACAGAATAATCAGCCACAAGCAAAAGAAACTGAGTGAATAAAAAAATGTCCTCTTCCATAAACAGTGAAGGTAGACAAATTCCCTGATCGACCAACGGCTGATGGTTACCTCAATCTCCATTAGAGCTAAAAAAAAAAATGAAACAGCAACACATTTGAACATAAAACAACATATGGATATAAAAGTATTGGATGTTTATATTATAATTACATTTCATGTTTTGTATTCCCTTTTTTGTATATACATGGACAAGCCCTAAAGCTCCTGGTGAAACATTTGCAGGCAGAGCTCCTATATAAGAAATGGACAGAGCTACCTGTGTTTCAGACTGTGGGGACAGGAAGAATGACATGTTCTTAGTCATATAAACACAGTTGACCAAAGGAAATCCTTCCAGGGACCTGGAGATCTCTTTAATCTGATTCTGCAACAATAACTCCTCAGTCCAAGACTTTGTCTTAGTCACTCTGATGCTACAACAACTCTAAGACGCCACCGTAGTAAATGCACTGACAGCCATGTTCATTTGTTCGGTTTTATACTGGTTTCTATCTTGGTTGTTCTGAACTGTTTTTGTACAAACAGTGATGGAAGTGAACACGACTTTAAATCTTCCACAGCTCCTCTGACCGAGTTGATGATCAGACTTGTCTTCCACCTGCTGGCTTTGACAGGACTCATCTCAACAGCCATCTTCTACCCAAGGGTACACACACACACCGGCTGCATTCACCCACCCAAGAGCAGAGCAGCAGTAACTCCTGCTCTGCTGTCCTTTCAGCTAAAGAATCAAGAAATAAGAAGAAGAAGAGAAGCAGGAGGAGGAGGAGGAAGACCAGCACCTCCAGACCAGGAGACGGCTCTGGAGGCCACTCCCTCTCTTATGACAGAGTGCTGAGAGAAAAGGTACAATTCTACATCCCAGGGTAAAACAAAAGTTTATTTCTTCATTAGACAAACTGGTAAATGAGACTAACTTATTTAACCAGGTTAGAGTTAACCAGAAATATGTTGGATGTGCACTTTTGTTGTACTTCATCTGTTGTTCAGGTATTTGTACTTAACTTCTCTATTTTTGTTTGAATTTAAAACCAGATTTCAGTTCTGTTAATTCCGTGCTCCCTGCAAACAGGAAATAGGTTTTTGAAGATTTTGTCTTTACTTGTTGCCTTCCCAGCATCAAGACTGATCTCAAATCAGTAAGGATGACTCTCCAAGCTCATAGAGAAATGATCTGCAGAAGATCCTTCCTGCACTGACAGTGATGAAGAACGTGAACCAGTGATGTTGTTGACAGCAATCTTACTTTGTCCTACAAGTTTGTTCATTTTGCCTGCTGTGTTCTTTTCTCATTTCCTGTTTTATACTTGACTTTCTTACTCATGAGTTCAGATGTTTCATTGAGTCAGGTCTGTGATCATTAGTTCAGTTGTGATCAAAAAACAGCTTCTGCTCTGACAAACTGTAAACTGTTTATATGCCTTTTTTCCAGCTTTTTTTCATCTTGACAAAGATCTGACATTTAGAAATAAATCCATAAACCTGTCAGTGA
>NC_024320.1:12467090-12470869 GCF_000523025.1 Cynoglossus semilaevis
AAAAGCTGACATGATAAATACAGTCAAACTGCATAATCTGAATTAACAACCTGTGACTTAATTCACATTGGATTAAAATTAACCCAGAATTAACTCAACAAACAAACAATTATTCAAAAGATAGGCTCAATGTGAGCACGCATTATAGTAAATGGTACAATGGACAGGCAGTGCCTCTCCTGCCATCATGATAAGAAAAGAAACGAATATAAAATAAATATTATTATTTTCCACTGATCTGTGTTAAAGATGCATTTTCAGTGTGACTCTTCACATTTCTGACACTTCATTAGTAAACATCGCCGAATTCGAGTATTTCGCGTTCGAATACAGAGCAAAAATCCCAGGTGAGGCAGCGACGAGCTGTCTCTCACTTCTGACTGCACGATCCAATACAAACTTGGTCACATGACGTTGCCTGTTTCTATTCCTCAGCCAATAAGTGCAGAGAAAAGTCAGCAGGGGAGGCAAACAGTACTCTGCCTCACCTCAAGGGGTCGTACGTGAACTGAAAGTCGACGCCAAGCTAGAGCCAGTAGTAGAAGAAGAACAGCGTTTTCTATGCTCTGCCCGATCTTGACTGACTATGGATTGTATTTCAAGACGGAAATATTTCTCAAAACTGGACTTCCGGTCTAAACAGAAGATAAGTGATGGAAGACCAACGCCGGAGCTAAAAGGTTAGCTTCAAACTACGGGACAGAAGAGTCGTTCTTCTAAAATGTAATGGTACAAACGAAAAGACTGGCTGTGTGTCTGTCCCGTAAGAAACCGCCATTACTGTTTTTCTTGCTTTTTTATTGTCATTGTGTGACAACGTCTGGACTAACTCAGGATACTGTGACCTGAAACATTTACAACGAAGCCTCAGCAGACATGAGCATATACTTTAATTTGTTTACAATAAATCTGAATTTCTTAGACACAAGGGTGCTCTGTCCATTTGTATAAAGAAACGTTCTTTGTACACTAAACATCGTCCACAATGATAAGTTGAGGGAAAACCGAGAGATACAACCGTGGACTTCATGTATAAGTAAGGGTAAGGCTAAAAATGGTTTTGTTTGTTTTGTTTTTTTTAAAATAAGATGGGAGTAAGTAAAAAAAAATTAAGTGTTTGATAACTAAATTTTTGGCCTAAAATATTTTTTTCTTATCAAATTGATAGACACAACGGTTGTCTACGGTTGTTAAACGGTTGTTTATTAAAGCACCAGAATTGTTGAAAAAAAGTGATTTTTTTTTTTACTGAAGGTCAAAATTAAACTTGTGCTGCACTCATCTCTATACTTGAATTTGTTTACAGTAAATCTGAATTTCTTAGACACAAGGGTGCTCTGTCCATTTGTATAAAGAAACGTTGTTGTCAGTGTCATTGACAAAGGAATGCTGATGGATATGAAGCATTACCAGGTGATGATGTTGGATGAATAGTGAAATAAGATGCTCTTTTCGGTTCTAACAATTGTAAATCTGACTCCAGAGAAGTCACCAGCCATCAACCTCACCGTCACTGATAGTATGTACTGTACATAGTACATTGCTGTAAAGTTTGTGCTCTTGTGTTTGGTGAAAGCTTACCCTAATTTAACACCTCCCAAATTACCCTTCTGGGTAATTGAAAGACCCCAAGGCAAACTGGGGGATGGAAAAGAAGCAATTTTTTTTCTCAATTCCAAATTTCATTTTGGAAAGCCAGTTCGTTGATTTTAAAACGAAAAATGAAATACAGGTCATTTTCTGTTTTTTGAATTTTTTAATTCAAAATGGAAATTGGATGGCCGCAACGTACACGGACCAAGCTCTATCACGCTGTGACCTCAGTGTCATCAGTCGGTCTTCTGTAGGTGATATGGTTGAACTGAAGCAGAAGCGAAGTCTCTGGATCAAACCTCAACTCACCATGTAATTCTATGGTCCCAGGGCACTGCTCTGTTCAAGGCCAGTATTCTTTGCTCCATATTAGCAGGATGGCCATACAAAACCTGTCACTCTAGTGCAGGAGGTGATTGAAAGGAAAATAAAGATACAAATGGACACAACATAAATATTGGTCTTAAAGTACAAGTACTGATAACAAGGCATGCCTGACCACTCGTTGACCAGAAGTTGATCTGGACCTCAGCAGAAGTGAACAGGTTGATAACAGCTTCAGTAGAAGCAGCAGTTTCTGTCTTACATGTGGGTTTTTTTTGTATTTTTCCTCATGTGGTCAGTGACACAACAGGAAACCGTGATTAAAATCATTCTCTGATTCTCAACAACATTTTGAACAAAAATAATTCTCAAGAAAAACCCACCATCGCTTCGACTGATAAAATCTCTGCTTGAACGTAAAAGTTACGACCGAAGCAAACTTTAATCTGTTAATCTGATGTTTACCAAGGTTCTATGTAACCCAAGAGGTTGCTAAACAACACCAGCATTTCCTGTGCCGTCCACTTCCTGATTTGTCATTTTACTTGGCTTAATAAAGTAGAGAAACTGTGTTTTAAGAGAGTTGAACATTAAAGACAGTTTCACTGCCTCATGTGCTGTCTGGTGGCAGTAAGGCTTTAGACCTTACGATTTAAGGGTGGACAAAGGTCCTGTAAAAGGTTATATCTGACATATATGACAAGAGATCAAGAAAAACTATTATTCAACTTCAATCAGTGATTACTTTGAACTTGTTTCACAGTCCTACAACCAGAGAGTGATATTTAGGGTCCTTATGTCCAGACAGTGCTAATTTTCAGTTGTACTGTATTTTTGACAACCCTGGAGTTGCTGATCCCCTGCTGCCTCCACTGATCAAACATCTTCTTAAAAAATACAGTAGAAACTTCCTTTTAAACTGTACCGTTAGTACAAACATACCAGATGATGCAGAAATATACTAAAAGCTCTAATGCACAGGTGTCAAACTCAGACTGAGCTCAAATCTGGTGTAGTTATATTTGGCCCACGATGTCATATCAATTGTGTATTAGAGCTGGCCTGCCAGTATATAGCTGCTATATACTGGCAGGATTTGTAGCATAAATGATGTACTGTAGAGAGAGACATATAAGGAAGGAATACCACTGATGTGTGTCTTATTCCAAATTTAAATTCCTCATGTGTTTATAATATTAAGCTTTAGTTGTTCTGGATTTAATCTTTACTCAAAAGTTTGTTTGCACGTGAAACATTACAATATTACATATCCAGAGAAAAGAACAAAATTGCAGTACATTTTTCAATGTTTGTTCCACGTCTACATCCCAGTTTTATAATTTAATTTAATAACAAACTACACTTCTCGTTGATTTGCTAAACACCACTCCCCTGTATACCTGTGTTTTGAGTCGGTGTTTGTCTCCCTCTTCTGGACATGTAAAGCTACAGGACGTATTTACAACAGATAAAGTATGTGGTGGGTAAAAAAAAAAGTTTTCTTTTATATGTATATATATTCATATATATTTATACCAACGATAGCACCTCTGTAAAATCATAATACTCATATTTGAACACATAAACACAAGTACAAATTTGTACAAAGTACAAAATTGTATTCAGCTACATCAGAAAAACAAAGTGAGTAATTAGAGGATACAGTTAGCTTACAGTTCTGTCTGTTGACTCAGGTGATATAGCATGAGGGGGTGGGACTGCTGTTTGGATGGGTCCGCTCTATGTGGAGGGTAAAGTTCAGGGGGTGTCTACTGGAACTACTGGGGTCAGGGCTAGCCAGTCCTCCTGCTGTATGGAAGCTCCTTTGTTTACGGCTATCGAATGCTGGCAGCTCAGACTGA
>NC_024320.1:12470927-12566342 GCF_000523025.1 Cynoglossus semilaevis
CTTGAGACTAGGAAGTAACCCCTGTCCCAGCGTGATTGACTTTTACCTTAAAAGTCCACTCCGCAGGTCATCTGCTGGGGCAGATCTGTTACTCTGTGGGGCCAGACTACAGCCAGAACGTGACTGTGATACTTTTGATGCATACATGCACATGCATGCAATGCAACAGGTGGAGTACACAAAATCAAAAACCAAACCATTGTTTGGATTGTATACAAAGTTTACATCTACTGGGAAAACAGTAATTTGTCTTATACTGCTGAATCCCTACCAGGGTCTCTGCAGAGCTGGAGCCGTTCCAAGCAGTCATTATTGGGCAGACAGCATAAAACCTGGACAGTTTTTTAGTCCATCACCGGGTCACATAGAGACAAAATATCTATTCACAGTCAAGGTTATACCTTCAGTCAATTACGAGTAAAGTTTTTACCTATTCCTGGATGTTTTTTGGACCGTGCGAGAAAATGTTTGACCTCGTCTGGGAAAAACACAGACAAGGTGAACATGCAAATTCCATTAAGCCAGTTGAGTAATTGCACCAGCAGGGGGTGAAAAAAGCACCAAAGCCACAGCACAGCAGGCTGGCAAGACTTCTCCTTAACCAATAAAATAATCATGTATGTATGATTCAGTGGTGATTTTTATTCTGGGAAAAGTGTGTGTGTTAGAATGAGGCTCCTTGATTTACAACGTCTGTGAATTAGTCAGTCGGCAGGTTTGACGATGAGTTATATTCCTGTCTAACTTTCCCTCAGAGGAACATAAAGTCAGTATGTATTTCATCCCAAGGCTCAAAAAAAGAAAATCTAAATCTAAATCAGATTTGTATTGCAGCAAGACAACTAAGTGCATTCCTTGTTTCAAAGGCCATCAACAGTGTGCTTCATAACTGACTCACTCTTAATGGAATAACGACGCCTTCAAGGGCCCTTCATGGCATTTCAGCATTCACATTAGAGCACCATCAATATTGACAGCCAAAATGTTTATTGCTTGCACTTTAAAGTTCAGCCAGCAAAGACGCCATGCTCCAGCAAGAAGAATAAATGCTGGTCATGCTGCCGTGTGTGTCAGCCGACAACAGAACAACACGGTGCATGGTGGCAGCTCGTTACTGCCTGAGTGGAAGATGCCACTGGTGTGCTGATTGGCTGCTCCCTGTCCTTCTTTGTTCATGAGTAACTAGACTATACCCAGAAGGTGCCTGTTTTAGGACAGGTTTAATGTGAACACTGTCATCTGATTAGTCTCCACTGTTCCTTTCTCTTGGCTGTGATTGGGCCCAGGTATCACTGATGATGCACAACAACAGGAAAGTAAATCATGGCTTTGGCATTCGTGTTTACAGGAAGGAGGAAAGGAAAGTGAACTCCTTGTCATTGTGACACAGAACACCACTGTGTGTCACTGTATCTGGGCCTGTGATAGACAGGTGACCTGTCCAGTGTGTAGCCCACCCTCACCTACAGGCTGCTGTTCTGCTCCCCGCGCAACCCTGAAAAAAATTAAGTCATAGAAATGATTTTTTTTTTTTAAAAACTGAGTGTGCACACAAATATTATCACCGGCATGGTGTTTGTGATGGTAACTCACTTGTTTTGTGTTTGCAAGTACACGGGCGTCCACTGACATGCAGTGATATCAGAACAACTTCTAGCATTAGTTGTTGATGAAACAAAACACAAAACACTGTTCTCTTAGGAGGGTCAGGCCTTTGGTTGAAAAATAATAAACTCTGTAGGAAAGTGATCTACAGTGGACCCCCTCGAATCGTGTTTAATCCGTTCCACAACAGCACTCGTGTCAATCCACTCGTACCTCGATTTAATTTTCCCTATTAAAAATAACTAAAAACCAATGAATTTGTTCCAGCCTTCCAGAAATATACTATTAATTAATTAAATAAACCCCCACCCCCTTGTAAACATCAAAAACAGATATAAACAAATGTATGTTATATAAAAAATATTAATGAAGAAAACATTTTATATTGTTATACAAATGGGTAAAACAACCCAGCGAAGGACAGTGAGCATGACAACAATTGGAGCTCGGTTGAGCACTCGTAAGATCGTAGATGTTTCCTTGTATCACGAGGAAAATCTTGCAATAGTTTGTTGCTCATAACTTGGAAAACTCGGTGTTTCGGGAGCTTGTATCTAAGGGTGCCAGTGTACTTGGCATTGTGACACAGCACACCACTGCACACACGAAGATGGGAATGTTTTGTGTTTGTGACATCCATACATAAATATACATCTGATATTCTTTGGCTCTAGGCAAAAACCAAGTCCACGTCCCCCTGATGCTTCCTGGTGTACTTATGTGTGTAGTTGGATCAGTGCTGCATGATAACATGTAATTATTGTCGGCAGACCCTCAATGCTCAATGCTATATATATATATGTGTGTGTGTGTGTGTACACTTGTGTACATGTGTGTATTTATATACAGTATATATACATATATACACATACATGTGTGTATATATATACACATGTATACATATACATGTGTATATTTATATATGTATGTGTGTATACAGTATGTATGTATGTATATGTATATGTACTGTATGTATATATATACACATATATGTGTATATATATATACATGTGTATATTTATATATATGTATATATATGTGTATATATACATATATACATGTGTATATTTATATATGTGTGTATATGTACTGTATGTATATATATACACATATATGTGTATATATATATACATGTGTATATTTATATATATGTATATATATGTGTATATATACATATATACATGTGTATATTTATATATGTGTGTATATGTACTGTATGTATATATATATACATATATGTGTATATATGTGTGTATATTTATATATATGTACAGTATATATATATATATATATATATGTATGTATGTATATATATACACCAGTAAATATGTCCATGACTGACCAGCTGACTGACACAACTGTCAAGCGGATTGTGGGTAACTGTAGACTGATTATTACTGTTGAGGACGACACCTTCACTGAAATTCTCAACACAGGGTACAAGCCACCGTTAAGATGCACAGTAACAACCAAAATCCACCAACTCTGTGAAGATAAATGTGGCGTCATATATCTACAGTGTTTTTGTTGATATTGATAATTCAGATCATAAAAGCAGTAGTTTAACGGCATCATTTACCACCTTTCTAACTATTTTCCCACTGGGGTTAGCTAAACGGACTCTTTCCTCCAGTTGAGCCTGTGTTCCCTGGCCAGCTGCCCTCCACCTCTGCTGTAGACATTTCTGGGGTAAGTGGTAATTTAACAGGTGTCTGCCGGCCGACACTGAAGGTCACGGACATCAGAAGCAGCACCTTCACATTCTTATGGATGCCTCTGTCAACCTGTCAGGCCGGTGTGGATGTAGTCGCAAATAAAAATAACCTGCGAGGTCAAAACCTGTGGCTCACTTCTCATCTTACAGTGAAGTGAGCTTTCAGAGAGCAGGCTGACCAAGATGGCAGAGGAATTTCTGGAGCTGATGTTCAGTGGACAGTTAGACTGAAGTCTGCAGAAATTCCAGATTATTTTTGATTTTTAAGTCACTGAAGGACAGCGTAGGTCTAAAATCACATACATATATACATACCTATATATGTATATATATTGCACTGCTAAAAATGAACTGGTTTCTGTGCAGTTGTTTAATGAAAACATTTTGGGGGGTTCTAAGATTTTTCTGAAGAAATGTGTTGGTCAGAAGTTGTCCAATCTTATTAAAATATATGCATAATTCTCTTTAATATACACCCCTACAAGAACAAAATATTTAATGTGATTTTGATAAGTTAATGGTGTATATTTCAGTTGTATATTTTCAGAGGTTATTTAATTTGTAGCGATTTCTTTTAAATAAACAAATGTCTGTCTACTGCACAAGTGAACCAGCTGGAGACCTTAGAACTTACTTTCACTAAAAACATGGCTGCCAGCAGGGACACAAGTACAAACAGATCCTAGTTACCACATACCCCTGCTGGTTTCCATGTTTTTGATAATAATAAATGTCCATGTCACAGGACAGTAACTGGCTATAGCCTTTATACACTGAAAGTGGCAAACTTCCCTCTTTTTTTAATTGAGCCTTTGAATGTTGTAACATCATAAGTACAAGGCTTATGGCACATTAAAAAGTCTAACAACAGTGACATGTTTGGACAAGGTGCATTCTGTTTTGTACACTTTAACACGGTTTCTCTTTTAACCTGAACAGTGTATATCCAGGGATCTCGAGCTCCTGGCCTGTGAACCCCTTTCTGGCCTACAAACCACCCACATCAGGCTTGAGGATAGAGGTATGTTTTTTTCCAGTTGTTTTTTTTAATTTTTTTAAAAATATTTCTTTATTTTGGATTGAACGTAGTACACTGGTGTGGCCCTCCAATAAAATGACAGTTGCAGCATTGGCCCCTCTGCTCTTCTGTGTTTCGGACCCCTGGTACCAGGCTGAAGTGGGACACAGTGGATAAATGTCCTTTAGTTTTACTAATTTACTTCATTCAAAAAGAATCCAGTCACGTCCCTTTACTTTTTTCATTCAAAGATAATCTGGGAATGTTTCAAAACAACAGGTCATTCAGACTCTGATACTAACAAAGTAAAGTCTAACAGATTCAAATGTATTCATTTCATTTATTTAGAAAATGCAACGATCTTTAATGATGGCGCAGTATTACCACAGTAACGGCTGATACCGGCCGACCGCTACCTGGTACAAAAAAGGTTGGGGGCCACTGGTTTCAGTCACTAACCTTCAGTTACTGGCAATGAAGCGCTGACCTCTCACAGGTGGTTCATATCCCCCACCCTACTCCCAGCCCATGCACACCCCACCCAGTTGAAAACCACATTGTGTAAATGGACAAGGGTGTGGATATTTGCATTGTTTTATAAGAATGACTGTGTAGACAGGTTTTCAGTCCGTAGACACTAAACACATGCAGTGTTCAGCAGTCGGCTACGCGGGAAGAAGCCGCTTGCATGAGGGGTTTTAAGAAATCCAACCCAGATCAATTGTTGCAATTTACAATTTACATTTGTTTATTTACAGCTGGCCACCGCAATGAAAACAAATGTGTTTTAGAAACAAACGTCAATTGTGAATAGAATCACCACAGCACCAAAACAAACATATTTTCAGGCAAACAAACCAAACAATGCAGCCTTCAGTGAAACATCAGTGTTGCTGCTCCTTAGTTTCAATGCTAATGTTTCACTATTGTCTCAGTGGTTTGAGGGACATCAACACTTGACTGTGTTGTAGTGTCAGTGGAGCCTCCAATCAGTTCTCTCCATGATGTAGTGAGTTATAAATATATTATAACTATATATATTCTCAACAAGTAATGACCAAGGCCGGTCAATCACAATAAAGGTTCAGTTTAAATAGCTTAAAACACAGGTGTCAAACTCAGGCCCGCGGGCTAAATCTGGCCCCTGGTGTAATTCAAAATCATATCAAATGTGTACTAGAGCTGGCCCACCATTATAAAGCCACTATATACTGGCGGGAGTTGTAGTTTTGGCGATGTATACATTTTCGGTTGTTGTTTTGTCGGCCTGTGACAAAAGATTTATATCTCAAAGGAACTCAAATGCTAGCGATAGCGAGAGACATATAATACCACTGATGTGTGTCTTATTTCAAATTTAATTTCCTCATGTGTTTATAATATTAAGCTTTGGTTGTTCCAGATTTATTGTTTACGCAAAACTGAAGTTTGTTTCCACATGAACAAATTCAACATTACAGATCTGGAGAGAAGGGAAAATATGCAGGATTTTACAGCAGTTCACAGCAGTGTAGCCGCCACAATTGACGCACGTTACTACTTTGACATGACATGACATGAGTTGTGTGTGTATCTGTCTGTGTTTAGGGAGAGTGTATATTAGAGCACATGCTGCCACAACAAAAGCAGGCCTCACCATTCCACTGGGGGTGACCAGCTGCGTAAACGCACTCGTCTGAATAGTTTAAAGAGCAACAAACCCTCACCACGGACAACAAACTCAGTCTTTTAACACTTAGTTCCACTAATAACAACCTTTATTTTGATAAAAACAAAAACCTCAACTTATATACGCAAACTAGGGGAGGGCTACGGCAAATGTGTAGCGTACATTTTTTTCTTCCTTTTAGCCTTGATTTTGGGCACTGGCTCCAGACACACACGTAATGACACACTAGTGAGTGTCCTTAGGTATGACATTAGGTAATGACAGTGATTTGTCGACATGCTTTGCATGGGCAAAAAGCCACAGATGTACATTTATGTCTACCATTAAAGTATCAAATGTTTCCATGTCTGTTCCACCTATAGCTTTTCGATTGTTTAATTTAATATACCACCAAAACAGCCACACCCTAATTACAGTGATTCAATTTAGGATGACAGACTGGGCTAATGATGCCTCACAGGGCATTGAAATCAATAGGTCAGCGAATGATCTCATTCAGGTCAAAGCAGAAAACTGATTTACAAAAGTAGGTTTCCACAAAACTCTAACAGTCTCAGTCAACTATCCTCAGTTAATGAGTCAAAGTATTCCATATTACATATTAAAAATATTTGAATTCACACACTCAGGGTACGTTTCACAGGACACCAGGTTGAAAAGTTGTATTTCACGAAGTTGACTAGTTGACTGGTCCTTCTGTGTAGAGGTAAAGAATGTGTGTCTCTGTATGTGTGATGAACTGGTGAACTGTCCAGGGTGACACTTTGATCAGCACAAACTCCCTGCGAACCCTTAAAAGAATTAAATGGTGATGAATGACGAACAAATTGACATTCTTCATAAATACATTTCACATCACAGGTGAAATCTATTTATTGATTTCGACTGTTTCTGTAGAAGTGGTTTGTAGGTTTGTAGAAGCGGGGCAGTGGTGGCTTAGTGGTTAAGGAAACAGACTTGGTTCTGGAAGGTTTTAGGTTCGAGTCCACCAGCTGCCAAGTTGCCACTGAGGTGCTCTGAGCAAGGCACTGTCCCCACTCACTGCTCCCCTGGTCCTTAAAGCTGCCCACTGTTCACTATGGTGATGGGTTAAAGCAGAGGTCACAGTTGGTCACAATGACAAGGAGTTCACTTTCCTTTCCTCCTTCCTAGGTTGCCTCACCCTGACCCTCCCCGCCACATTCCAAAGAGAAAGTTTCTGCTCACAGTGGCAACAAAGCCATTAGAGATCTGCCCCATCGTTTATCGCCCTTGTTCTTTTGTCAAATCCTAATGAAGGAATTCAAACACAGAAGCCTACAAAAGACAACACGATTGTGGCAGCAGTGGATCACTGACTCTTGTGTTAGACAAATATAGCTTTCTTAAATGACTCTTAGCTTAACAGGCAAGGGTGTGGTTGATTTTGGTAAAATTACTAAGGAATCAATGTTAGTGTTTATGTCAACAATCTTTATATAATTCTGACTATGGGTTTGTTAAAATGACCAATTTGTGTTCTACCCAAACGTGTCATTTCTTCTCCCACAGGCTTTGCAGCAGAAAACCTTACCATCAAATGTGGGATGGAGGACACCACACTGACGACTTGACACAATATGAGGTGACAGAAAACCGATTGGTGCAAATGATGGAATAATGGTAGTGGTTTTGACATCTATTGTCGAAGGTAACATTTGAAATACTAGACTGATGAAACCCAAGTCCTAGAAGAACTTCCTGAATATGAAAGAAGTCAATATCTCGCCATGTTAAATCTTTTATTATTTTTCAAACACTAACACATACACCACATACAAACTTCAGTTTAGAGTCAGAACATGGATTCATTTGAAGTCACTGGTATTGCAACGTCAATATCAGTGCACAAGATTGGATTAGAGACACAACTAACTGGGATGGAGCCCAGACAAATGTGACAACAGTTCACAGTGCCTGGAATAATATAATGGAAACGTCCCAATAAAAAATGATGTTTTGTTGTTTGGCTTCGCTGTGCTGCTGACAACCTTTTAGGGAAATTGACAAATGTGATTCTCTTTGTGTTATTATGAAACAAAAAACTGCAGTTGAGCACAGTTTTCTTGTAGGTGTTGATCTAGGTGTTGAAAGAAAGCAAATATCCCCCACTAATATATACTGTAGTGTGTTTAACATGTCTTTGTGTATATATAAATTGATATTTTTAATTTGTTTTTGTTGTTGTAATCCCCTTCTTTTTTGTAAAAAGAAATTGCTGCACGTTCAAAAACACATTTACTCCACATCAAATTGTGGACAACCGTTTGTGACTAATAGTCAGATATTAATCAGTATCAGTCAAATACTGACCGACAACTTAGATGAGTATGAGTATCTTACCAAGGTCAATTTCAAATAGACAATATGGAATCGATCGTTTCCAAAGCTAAAATGTTTTAACTATGACAAATACTTTAAATCTGTTTGGCCACCATCTATCCTTCGGTGTTTGACATTAGTGATGTGTCGTTCGCGAGTGATTCCCGAGTCATATGAAAGATTCGTGACTCGTGACTCCTGAGTCATATGAAAGATTTGTTCATATTGAACTCACGAATCACTCACAAATCACACTCTGCGAACTAATCTTTCACTGCGAACTAATCACTTATTGCAAACGAATCACTCACTGCGAAATAATCTTTCACTACGAACAATCACTCTCTGCGAACTAATCTTTCACTACGAACGAATCACTCACTGCGAACTAATCTTTCACTACGAACAATCACTCTGCGAACTAATCTTTCACTGAGAACGAATCTCACAGTTCGTTCTCACAGAGTCGTTCAAAAATTCGTTCTCAGATTTGTTTCATTTGTCACGTGACAGACAGCTCGGGTCTCTTTTGCTCTCATTCATCTTCACATTGTGTTTGTGTGTTTTTCTTTCTTAGGTTTTGACATGGTTTTAATTGCTTATGGCATTTTGTGTACTTTGTAGACTTTGTCAGCGGAAGAAAACCAGGTTGCCTTCAGTATTTAGTGTCGGAGACCCGCAGCCTTCTTTACAACGCCCACAATAGGGCTAAAGCGCCACCTGCTGTAAAACGAATGAAATGATTCATTTTACTGTTCGAGAGTCAAAGATCCGAATCAGTAAAAAGAGTCGGTCTTCCCATCACTATTTGAAATTGCTGGAGCAACTGAATTTCTCACTGCCTCTCTTCAATTGCACTTGGCTCCGCTTCACTTTTACACTCCTTTTCCTACTCCGCCCACTCTCTTTCGCGTATGAAGTATGACGTCACACACGGTTGTTTTGGGTATTGTGATGTTTTCTCGCGAGATTTTCTACATGTCAAATAAGCAAAACCAGCACAGGATGTTATCTCGCGTGGTCGCCTTCAGCGGAAGCCCACCCTTTTGTGATGCCTACTGCAGTGTGGTATATTAACAGCGAGGGCAGCTCTGGGAGTCTAGGCGGAGCTGCGGCAAGGTCGACATCAGCATCCTGTCCGAAGTAGGAGGAAGGCTAGAGGTAGACGGACGTTAGTCTGGAGGCAGCGAGTGCACGACACTGGTCTCTGCCGTTGGACCTACTGGCACGAGACAAAAGAGAAAAGAAGCCAAAAGTTTCCCGCCTGTAACTCATATTTCTGGGTTAGCTACCGAGCTACTCTTTACTACGGTTGGTGCCTGTCTTTTCTCTGTTAGAAGGAAGTCACTTCTGAAGCTTCGCCACTTCATCCGGTTTAGTTTTACACACTATTAAGTGGTTATCCAGACTGACTTTCTCCCTACTTTCACTGGTGTTTTGAGCCATGTCTGCGCCATCCGCGCCTTCCGAATACGATTTTCTTGCCCCGGATCCTGGACAGAGGCCGCTCGGTCCGACGCCGAGTCAGAGCCGCTTCCAGGTGGACCTTGTGGCTGAGGCGGCTGGTGCCACAGAGGACAAGTCACCGGGCTCTGATGTCTCTACCGCTGCCCCATCCAGCGACAGCAAAGCCACTCCCGGCGCCCCCCAAGATGATCAGTGCTCCGATCCAGGAACTGGGGGAGAGGAAGCCAAAGGCCGGTTTCGGGTTGTGAATTTCGCGGATCCGAACGCAGCCAGTAACGCGGCCTCGCCGGAGGGAGCGCCGTATGAAGGGCTGCAGAACGGAGACACCGTAATGAGTGAGACGAGCTTGCATTCATCCACAGGGGGCCAACATCACTACCACTACGATACCCACACCAACACCTATTACCTGAGGACTTTTGGACACAACACCATCGATGCCGTGCCAAACATTGATTTTTACCGCCAGACGGCAGCGCCGCTGGGGGAGAAACTCATCAGACCCACCCTGTCAGAGCTGCACGACGAGCTGGATAAGGTAAGCCGCCACACATGGCCGGAGACACGGGCAGTGACAGCACTGAGTTTGTGTAATGTCCCTGATGGAGACCAGCCCAAACGTCGTGCTAGTTTGGAATGTCGTCCGGTCTTTTGCACCCCTGCCTTTCTCCCTGATTCCAACCGTATGTTGAGTACAGTCGTTGTCATTGTGTGCATACCCACAAATAGCAACAGCGCGTGCCTTTTCTCTCCCACCCCTCTTTTCAGCAGCAAAGGCATGTTTTGGTCCGAAGATAAATACTGAGGCTCCTGTGACGTAAATCATCAACATGGCTTTGTTTTTATTCAATCTTTCTAGAATTTATTTAACCACATGATACGTAGTAATCTGATAAATATCCTACCCTGGACTCGTCGACTGAATTCTTTGGAGAATAAAGGAATTTGTTGATGACCATGTTTGGTGTTTAGATTTTATTACAAGACACGAGATTTTTTTTTTTACTTCCAGATACTACTCAAGAAAAACGTGTCAATGTCGATATATTTTAGGAAAATGTGGGTTTTTGGTTTTTGTTCAATTTTGTGTTCAACAAACATTTTCTAGAGTAGAGCAAGTTTTAAAGCCAAACGACTTCGAGCACTGAGAAATCAAACCTGTTCCAAATCCTAGCTGTTACTAGTTTATGGTACATAAGCTAGTACCACACACAGGAACACTTCATTGTTAAAAGCTTCTATGTCTTTAATCATAACCTGACTGCTCTGGTGGGTGGTAAACCCACATTCTTTTTCTATTTACTGTGAGATAGTGTAAACTTTTTGTTTCGAAGCCATTTCTTCACGAACAGTTTGGTACCGTTAAAAGCAAACCAGACAGATTAGTTTTCATCTGTTTATGTAATCTTTCATTTAAATCAGCTTTTGTTGGTGATCAGAAGGACACTAGGGTCATGCCATCAGCAGACCTCCTCCACCACAGATGATTTTCTCACATATGCCGTAAGTGCCCTCCCAGGTCTGAGTCATCTCTGGTGTAACATCAGAGAACTGGAGCGTGCTTATCTGACCCCTTCTTTGTTGCTCTTAATTGTCAAGGATAGATTTAGATACATCATAAAGTGGCATCAGTGGTCTGGCTCATAAACTACGACTTTTTCACATAAATTCAGAAACATTTAGGGTATGCTTCTTTTTTAGTTTTATATAGTATATATTTTTATATTTGAATTATATTTTATATAAACTGTCATTTATTTTATATATTTATATTGTTTAATTTAATCAGTGTATGGGCTGATATTTAGTTTTTAATCCTACAATGTAATGATTATGAAAATTGGGAATGTCATTTTCTTCTCTGTTTTTATGAACTAGAGGCATTGCTGTATAAAGTGCTGGCATGAAACTCTTTGTACAAACATGCCCTTGGAATTGGTCTTTTGAAGTTGGGAGTGCGTAACAAACTGGAAGTTCAGGCTTTTTTTTTAGGTCATATGAGGTACAAATACAGCGTTAACTGATTGTTTTGTTGTTGTTAGTTTCCAATAAAAAACCTTTTAGGGAAAAATAGAAATTGCATTCAAATATATCGAGCTAATGGTAAGAAGTAGAACAGGAAAAACAAATATCAACACCTTGTCACCACTTTACTATAGCGGTACACACAAAGGGTTGGCACTGTTCTTGCTGTGGTTACGTTGATTTGTTTTAGGCCTAGCTTTAGCCCTATCCAAAACGAGTACATACAGTACCTTTGAGGTGGTCACATAGATGTTCAGTGGACACGGTCTGCATTCCAACACTGACAACAGCCATGGACAGCAGCTTTAAATAACTCACCAGAACATACAGTACACACACTGCTATCACATCTGTCTTTTTTTTTGTTCTTTCTACTTCTGTATAACTAATTTCACCTGGTTGTTCTTGTATTTTTGTCCAGTGACAGCAGAGACTAGCTAGATGTTAGTGACTGACTGAATTGCAGATGGTTTTATGTTTGCTCAAATCCGTTTCCCCTTGCACATGCCGCAGTTATTACTGACCACACACAGCCAATCATAGAGCTTAGACTCATGATTGGCTTTGTTGAAGTTCTTTATCATGCAACTTCTATTCTCTGTAGCTACAAACACTCAAGGCTTCATCAAAACTGTTTTAACTTACGGTTCGCCATAACATTGTCTGTGTCTTTTTGCACACATGGTTAAAGAGGGGTTCTAGTTGTTTTTACAGTTCTCTTCTAGTTCTAAGAATATATACTTTAGTTGTCAAATTAAGCACAAGACATGCAGATATTCACCCATTTTGATTCAAAGCTGTTCTCGTAGTGGTTTAGTGTGAAAACTTTGCTTCTTATCACTTATTTGTACAAATCTAGAACATTGCTAGTTGTTGAAGTTACTAAAACATTTTCATACCACTGTCCTTGTTGGTTTATCAAACAGTTTCAAGGTTAAATACTTAAATCTATGTAAGCAATGCATTCCAGAGGGGAAGACTGAATAAAATGATTATGATATTAACTAAAGCAAGCAGATCTTAGTTGTAATAATTTGATTGTGAATCTGTAAGTGCGGGTCAGTCATTTTTTGAACACAGAGGTTATTTATTTATTTATTTTTAATTTTTGTTATTCTTGAAGTATATTTGAAAGTAAAAATGTGACTCTTGGTTTCTTGAGAGATGTTTACTGCATTCAACCTCACTGTTACACTTAAAACTTGCATGACCATTTAGCCCTTAAGTACACAGGAAGTGGATCATGGACACAGAATTGCTGTATGTCAGGGGGAGGGTAGCAAAACATAGCCTTCCCTAGTGTTCAAGCTGTTCCTGCTTAGGTGAAAGGTTTATTCAGTTATTGAGAACTGAGAACATGGTGTGGTTCTCATCATCCAGTATTATCTGTGAACTTACTAACAACAACCATGACAGTACAGTAGCTTTGGATCATGTGGCAAATCACCTTTAAAAATATGTTGTTTTGTTTTTTGTTTTTTTAGAAAATCACACTTTATCTGTTGGTCATGTGTTCTTGATTCATCCTGAAAAACAATTATAATGTACTTGTAAATACACATCAGTCCTGCAGCTTGACCTTTAATCCCCTTTCTTCAACAGCAGAAAATAATATATCTAGTCAGGCAGACAGACTGTACGTATGGGTACAGCATCTAAAGTGGTGTATATTTAGATTTTGTTTTTTTGTAACTGACATTGGTTTTTAATGATCCCTATTTTTATGGAACAAAGGCTCTTGGCTTGGGTTCTGATGTACAACAGGTGGTGTGACAGTTTAATCTTAGTGTGAACAGGATGTCCATGATCACCATTCATGTCACTTGTATAGTTAATAAAATTCAGGAAACCCTAACCCTTTAAGGTTTCTCAATAATAACTGAATCACCTCCATATCCAGCAATCTAGTAGCTGGTGATGAAAAGCACGTTCTCAAGGTTACATAACCAAAGAAGGCTCCTGTTGTCCCGCTGTACAAAGTATGCCGGGCCCTGAAAGCAAGTATCTAAACACAGTATCAGAATCACTGCTTCTTGCAGCTATCTATCAACTGGTAAAGGAAAGAATTTAATTAGCAGCTGCTTCTGGCTTCTTGTATTTATGAAAGCTGCATTGTTTTTGCCCTATTTCATGTTAAAAATGACTTCAGCAGTTTTGTGGTTGTTTGGAGGTCACTGCTACCTTGACGCTCCCTCTTTTGTCAAATCTCAACATTCAAGAGTTTTCCACCATGTTTTTGGCTTGCACACATAAACATGTGGAATGGAAATTCCAGAGTACTAATTGAGTGTAGACCATGGATTTTTTTTTTTTTTTTTTGCAGCCAAATCAATGAGTCAGTGAGTGCAACATCGGAGCAGATACAGCGTTTGATGCCTGCCCCTTCTCTGTGATGACAAAACACTCCAAGCTTAAACCTTTGATTCAGTTGGATTTAGCTGCACGAAATACATGCATTTGTTGTCAAGGAATGGCTTTTGTATAGTGCCTCTAGACAGCCAGCAGCATCATCAATAGCAGTAGCATGGCCCATGTTGGTATTGACAAGGGTGACAGGAAGGATTTATTCAGGCAGGAGAAGCCAGGCATAAACATGTGGCGCTTAAATATCGATTTAATCTTCAGTGTCGTTTCATTGTTACCGAATGGGCCTGGTATACTCACTGTACTTACGCTATAGGTACAGATGCTTGACCTTTGTCTTATTTAGATTATGGTGGGATCCATAACTTTAGATCACAGTAAAAACATTAGGAATGTTTGTATTAAGATTTATGTTGTATTTATATAGTTTTCTTGTGACTGTAACCTAACCAGTCAGTTTCTTTATTTTTTACCATAATTGTTTTTTTTGTTTTGTAAGTCTTTGTGAGGCTGTCAAGATTGGCAAGTTAATAACAGTGTGAAATTAATGAGATAAAATTGGATTAGTTATTGTTTTGTGAAACAAAGAGTTGTAAACACTTCCTATGATTTAATGGAGACTCATTGGAAACAAGAATCTTCTTCCATCTTTACAAAAGTTCTAAACTGTAACTAAACGCACCTAAATTCTCACCTGCTCTATGTTGTACAAGGTTTTACTTTACTTTTAACAATTACTGTTTGGCAAAGCAAGATTTATTTTGGCTTTGCTTTTACTAATTGTGATGTTAGTTGTATGAGTTGTAATTGTTCAGTTGTATCTATTTGTGACATGCATTTGGCTTTTAATTAATTATCCTTCTGTCATGGAGGAAACAGGAAGAAACAAAGTAGTTTGTAGGATAGTTTATTGTGACTGCGGTGGTTTGTCCCACTGGGTACAGCAACCGGCATCTTGTGAGGTCATAGCTTGCGTCATGGAAAATTGTCAGACGTCCTTTTGTATATGTTAACAAGCAGCCACATGTGTGTTTGTGTGCACAAGCAGCATGACAGGATATGCTCAAGTCTGGAAGATTTACTTCTTAATTGCCACAGGAATTTAGATCTTTGTCATCTGTTTCAGTTAATGTGCTCAAAGCATGGAAGAGAGTTCTGTAAAATGTAACTATATAAAACAATAAAAATAGGATTAAGTATATTAGTGCTTAATATGTACGGCCAAAATACTGTTTAAGCACGACAAATATGTATTTTTCAACATTGGTTTCAGCACAGTTTGAGTACACAGTTTCAACTGAGACGGGTTGTTCTGTGTGGAGTACATGTAATTGGCACAGGGTTACTCAGGTACACCCACTTGGATGAATGACGACATTTGTGTCACACAGACCTCTTCAGAATCTGAGGAATGTATACACTCAGCCTCAGAAAAACTGGACATGTGTGCCGCATGCTGCTGTCATTCATCTCCAGTTCAAACTCTGCACAGACAAAGATTATTCAGGCGCATGCTGTGAAAAAAAATACTTTCTAAAAATGTATTCTGTTGCTACTTTCTTGTTGTGTTTTGGCCTGAATTAGATCTGGCGCACTATACAAATCCACTTCAGTTTATCTTATTTTTGGAAATTCCCAATTTCTTTGTTCAAGCTTGTTTTTCAGATGCAATAAACTAATGTTTTGGATTAAACAAGCCCCAAAGATGTAAACTGACTATCTTGGTGGTTAAATGGAGGAGAGCAAATTCTCTGTCATGAAAATTTCAGGGTTAATTTTACAAATGGAAAAAGGTCCATGCCAATGTGAGACCCTTTGAAGAGTTTATTAATGTTGAAAACCTGTGTGCATTCACACGCTAAACCCTTCATCCTTCATCCAAAGTGATTGGCAGTGAACTGTGTCTTATACTGAATACCTTCACTTCTGCTCTTACCTAACTGAGCAACAGAGGTGCTCATTGTTTGCAGGTCGTTCCCCTTCCATCTCTTTCACACTGACACCAGAGGCAAAACAGTAATTTGACACAATTCCAAAACAGTGCAGTGTGAGGCCCACTTTGCTTCCGTCAACAGGCTTCACTGAGCAGCAGGGAATCACACACACAGTTTTCATGCAATACATTAATGATGAATTGAATGGTGGGAGGTTTTTCCTGACAATGGTTGGATGTCTGGAGGAGTGGACATCTGATCACCACTCTCACTAGTACTGGGTAATACTGCTAATGTGTGGTCTTTGTGCATGACAATGATATCAACTGATACTACACCTACTTCTGTACAGTAACAATCACCTTTTCAAATAATTGGAATCTTTTGTTATTTTTATCTGTCCCTGCTCGGATTTCTTTTGCCGTACTGTGTTGTAACAGCTTTGGAAAACTTGCATTAAGAAGTGGAACATTTGTGTCAGTTTTATGTGGATCCCTTACACAAACTTTTCTTTAGTTACCACAGCAAAAAAAAAAAGGAAATAATAATAATTGTGTTTTTATCATAAATTACCAGTCATTGATATATGTGGCTTGAAACAGTGCAGTGATATTATTGATTGACTGTTAAAGGAAAGAACTTTTTGTTTGGATGAACAGAAATGTTCCTCATGCAGCAATAAAGTTACCTTCAGCATGTGGCTTTTAATTTAGCAGTGCTCCATTACGTAAGCTTGAACAATCCTCTGTTCAGAAAACTAAGTGCCTGTAGTGAGGTCTGTTTTTCCATGATGTGGTGCTAGTCCTACCTCCGTGGCACTTCCACCTCATGTTTATGTCCCTAACACATGGGCTGGATTTTAAAGTTTCTTTTTTTAGTACAGGTTGTGATAATTGGTAGGTTAATACTTCCTCACCTATTTACTGTATGTTATTGGAACTGCAAATTTCAATGCTTGTTTACTTAGGGATATTCTCCAGTGCATGCAGCTTAATGATACATTGGTCAAAGTAAACCTTTCTGAAAGCAGTTATATTGTTAGAACTGTGTACCTACTGTGGTAAGTCACGCTACAGTTTAAACTGCTGTGCTAAGCTATGGATTTTTGGGCATTGTTGGCTAAAGCTGCTCTTTGTGTTACTTCAGCCATGTAAATAATGCTCTCTAACTAATCCTGCGCGTCTGCATTGTTCTTTTGGCTGTTTAAGTTTACCTGCAGAATCTGCACGAGTGTGTGTATGTATATATATATATATATATATATATATATAATACTTAATTGCCAAATGTACAGCAGAGAAATCATCTGGTTAAAGTCGGAACAAAATAGCCCTCCTATTATTATTATTATTATTATTATTATTATTATTAGGGCAGTCTCTTGCAGGATCTCAGAACATATCAGACAACAAGGGTGCCCACCCCTCATCTGAAGGGTCCTTTTTACTGTACTGTTTACTCTGCCCTCCCTCTCCTGCGCTGTGCGCTTCTCCGTTTAACTGAGAATATGCTGTATTTTGCCGGGTAATAAAATGAAAACCAATTTTTTTTGTTTTTGTTTTTTTAAGGATTATTTTGCTCAGAACAGTGACATCTGGTACTTGATCGTGACTCCAGCAGTATTTGCTTCTCTTAGGGTTCCAAGGCAGCTTCTGAAGAGGTGTACAAGTCTGTATGTCTTCAACATCAGGAACATACTAAGATCTAGGCCAAGAAGCATGAATGCATGCATGCTTCTATTTTGGAGTTATTTAACATACCGTTGTCTGACTGACATGGTGACTATGTCTTTGTGCTGTTCAGATATTAGCGAAGTTTACACTACATATCAACACAACCTTTTTAGAAGTGTAGGAGATGCTTCAAATCCCACACTACACAAGGATTTAATCAGTATTCTCTGGAGTTGCTGTGAATTCCACAGGTCTGTGTGTGCTGCGTCTTTGAATATTTTACACTTATGCCTGATTTATTGTGCCACTGCTAGACTCTTTGAGTATTTGGCACTCAGTACAAAGCAGGTTAGGCAATACTAATGTGTGCTGTTGCTGTTCTGCGCTGTCACATCTAGTTTAGTCTCTGTATCCAAAACATTATTAAATGCGTTATTAATAATTCTGTTTGTGGATGTGAATTGGTCATAGAAGGCACAATTGTGTTTGTTTGTTGCAAACCTTTATGCTGCATTTAAGAAATACATGGAAGGAAATGCCTGAAGGTATGTTGGATAGAGATCTACACAGTATTAGTATGAGTGTTCTAAAAAAGGTTAGATGCTGACGTATTACCTTGTAAATGTTATGTCAAATTAAAAAAAAAATTATACATAAGGCTACAGGCATATTAGTTGAAATCCATCAAAGGACACTGAAGCTAGACCTGAATTTTCCTTTAGGAAGACAATGATACTATGTTGTTTTGCTGCTAGTAAGATTCAGTTATTTACCCCTGATACAGATAAATATCCATAAACATTCACCAAAATCTGTTGTATTTCTGATGTAGGTGTTTTACTTCGACCAAATTAAACATGGAAAGCACATTGCCACTCCACTACTTTCTTGTTCTTTATGCCCCCTGCTGGTGCCTCCTTCTTGTCAGACACGACCCCAAATTGTAGGGATTTCTGCCCTCAACAGTAGGTCCAACTGCCACTGCCGGATGGCAGCAGATTTCTGAGTCACCGAAGGGCCACAGGCAGGTGGGGCGTTGATGCTGACAGATGGCTTAGGTAAAGTGATACTGAGTGATGCTCCGAGCCTCCCTCCTACAGCTCAGCCTTTACAGACTACACTTGGATAATTTATACACATAATTATACACCCATTGTAATAATACCTTTGTGCTGAGAGATATTCATTCACCTTTGTTTTACTTTTTCTTTTTTATCTTCCCATAAGACCCGGTGAAAGGCCTGTGTTCAGAAAAGTCGGAAAAGCACCATTTAAATCTGTGTTTTTGTGAAATAAAAATTCCTCCAAATTTCAGATGTTGACAGCAGTGAAGTCAGCAGTAGACATGAATCCTGAGACCGTGCACAGCTGATCAATAAACATGTCCTGATAGCATTCCAGAACTATTTCCTTACATTTTTCCCCACTGCTGTAAAACGATGCAGGGGAAGAGGATATTTAACCACAAGGTCATCTAAATCCACACATGTACTGTAAAAATACCGTTTCACATGTAAATTGAGAGACAAGCATCTGTCAGCAAAGGAGCCTCACATCAGTAACCGTTGTAAATGAGCCATCAAGTTTTTAAACTGTATATACAGTATATTTTTTTCTAATCTCATCATTCGTTTTGGTTACAGTCTACAACTTTATCATTGAATACAAATACAGCAGGTCTTCGTCCTCAACCCACCAACCAGGAAGTTGATGCTACAGCAGTGGCACCCAATCCCTGATGTAGACAAATGAACATGTCGGAGTGGTGACATGCCATGCAGTATGTTCCAGGATCAATACCACTTAGGGCATCAGGCGTTAAAACTGGGCCAAATCACCAGGCAGTGGTAATTCCTGATGAATGAAATGAAGTTGAATGTGGTTCTTCCTCTTTATATTTCTGGAAAAATGATACCAGGATAAAATGTAGGGACCAGTGTATATGGAATCTGATGAAGAACAGACTGAAGTCCACTGTTGTTGGTTTTTGAGAGGCTGAACCTGGCACTTACACAGTACAGTTAGTCAGATAGTTAATTACACAGTACAACATGCAGTCACATTCATTGTAATGGGGTTATGTAACCTACCCTTGACATGTCCTGTCAATAATGATGGCGCTGTGTGTATAGACTGAGCATAGACTCTGTGTGCTGTCACTGAAATTGTATTGCGTATTGGCAGTGTGTCACTAGCTAGCAGTGTATAAGTGACCCGTGTTTCCACGGTCTTGTTCGGCCTCCGTTCTGCTCATCACAGGTTCTATCTCACATAGTTGTCACAAGACTTAGTTGCACAGACTTCATACATGCCCAAAAAGTAAATAAACTTTCAATTTCACTTCTTTGTGTAAGTCATGTCATTAATAAAAAATATTCATAATACAATAACTAAAACAAGGCAACACAAGAAAAGCAAAATATTCACCACATGTTTTTATGTAAATCTCTTCAGTTGTGCTTTACCATAAGAACCTTAGAGCACAAGAACTTCTATGTTTTATTACAGAGTAATAGATTCCTATTGACCCGCCTTTGTTCAGTTGTTGTAAAGGATGTGGGAGTGAGTCTGGAGCCATGCTGGTAGGATTATTTTTGTCTAACACCATTCATGTGCATTCCTTCCAGTCAGGGGAAGGAGGAAGTGCTGGGAAAGCGTAGCGTAAGTGACGGTGGGGATGCTTCTGTAAACATCCTGTGTTCATCCTGACATTTTTAACACATTGCTTTAAATGCTCTAAGGACAGTATACAAGGGGGACCACCAACATGTCTGAAAAGGTGGAAGGCTTTGTCTTTTTTAACTGCTGTAGTAAGGTCCGACATCCTGTTGGTGTCTGTCTGGTTTGGAGAGCCCATGTTGCCAGGGCAAATTTGACTTCATTTAACACATTATGTGGTTATTTTGCAGTTTACATGTGTATTTGCTGGTTTCATTAGGATGTGTTTGCCATGACGTGGAAAACAATAAAGCTCTTGTACCTTCACAGAACGTTCTTTTTAACACTTTTGATGTTGTTTTTTTCAGAGTATTGTAAAACAAAAACCTGAAACCAAAACATCATAGACAGTGTGTTTCATAATTTAAAGATAGTTCAGTCAGACTCACCTCTAAACTTGTACCTCCCCAGGAGTTTATAGCTACTGTATCTTAGTCGTAGTCGCCTTGACATCATAGGAACCAGAAAAGCTGCCCTACTATTTTGTTAGGTAAATACGAGTCTTGTTTGTTTGTGAAAGGTGGAATGTGTGCAGTTGTAAACAGTCCCAAAAATTGTTCCACAAGTTTACAATGTGTCTCGTTCCTGGTACGGGACATATTTCAGTCACGCTTTTCCACATATTAACCTGAGTATTCTTGCTACTTCATGCTGTTCTCTGTTTATTCCACTAGTGGATACATGTTTGTGATGATTGGATTTCCCTTTAGATGTTCTGCCAACTAGCTAACAAACACGGCTCCGAGTGACTTTAACCCTCAGTTCCTCCGGTTTAAATGACGGAATCAGTGCTGATTTGACTTGGCTGAGGCTAGATTTCGTAGTCTGGTTTTTATTGAATGACTAATGCATCAATGCATTTTATCACGTCATGGTTTTACCCCACATGACTTTCTATTTAGTACTAACTTGGTTTTTGTCTTAAAGTTAAAGTTTGGTTTGGACCAAGGCTACGCCATGCTGTCAAGTTATTTATCAAGTTATCAACAACGCCTTGTGCGACCATCTGTTTTTGTGGTTCACACATCAACGTGATTCTATATTGTTCAACTTTATAGGAACCATTTGAGGATGGGTTTGCTGGTGATGAGCTGACCCCGGCTGAGGAGGCTGCTGCCAAAGAGGCTGCTGAGTCCAAAGG
This sequence comes from Cynoglossus semilaevis, assembly GCF_000523025.1. Taxonomy (NCBI): domain Eukaryota; kingdom Metazoa; phylum Chordata; class Actinopteri; order Pleuronectiformes; family Cynoglossidae; genus Cynoglossus; species Cynoglossus semilaevis. The sequence continues at coordinate 12,492,596 of NC_024320.1, forward strand.
AGTGGTGAAGTTTGGCTGGATTAAGGGAGTGCTGGTGAGTTTTCTGTCCTTCGGTCTCCTCTTTTACCATCATAGACCAAATAGCTACGTGCTACTTTGTGACTGTCATTTAACACTTTTTTACTGTTCCTTCTGGATGATCTGCTACAACACATCAAGTTACATAGCCAATGCATGTAGGGCAAAGTAAAAAAATAGATGATAATAATAACATACTCGACACCACTTGACAAATCCAATTGAAAACCAGCAGACTTAAGAATCAGTGAAAGTTTATACTAGAGAGGAAGTAAAAGCAGCCGTAAAAGAAATAAAACCTCGATGATGATAACCAGACACATCTAAGCACAAAGACCAGTCCTCTCCAGACTGGATGTGGGATCTCATGTCTATTTATGCAAGTTGCTTCTTAGGGTTAACCGCTAGGGACCAACCACTTCATGTGCCACTAGCAATTCACACTCATAGTCCAGAATCCTTAACAGAGTGTCATCCACTTACACATACAGTTGGAATTATGCTCTGGGGTGGCACACTTGGCACTCACATGTGAGCCAAACTTCTCCGACCGCTCTGTGATCTGGACAAAGGTGTGAGTGAAAGAAGTAAGCATCATATGTGTAGTCTGTAACTTCTGAGGAATTCTGATGTTATTCCAGTACTAGCGACTTTCAGAATAATACCCCCAGATAATAGGATAAGGATAAGAGTAAGGTTGCATACATGCTCTTTTTGAACATTTTTGTGTGAAAATGACCAATTGTTGCTAATATACTAAACACTTGTCACCTGTCATTTAAGCTATTGTTGCTGTTGTCTGTTGTCTGACTGATGTCCGTGCTTGCAGACGTAGCTTACCTTAGCTCTGGTGTCTGTAGGCTTTAAATGCCTCTTGCTTGCTCTTACCACAGCTGCCAACGGAGCTTCAAAAACACTTACAAAACAAACCAAGCAATGTGAACTGGTCTTTTGTTGAGTGGTTGTAAGCAGACATGTTAGCTGATCTGTAAAAGAGAGGTCTGTAGGATTCGGATTCATATCCTGTTGCGCTTAATATATCATCCATGTAAAGGTTATTTGTCACTTTGGGATTTTGTGAAATATAGTTCATACATCGTATTGAGGGTAAAACATGTAAATATATAATATTATTGTACGTTTGACAACACTGGAACTATACACAAAACCTCTGTTTGTTTTATTGTTTCCACATGTATGTCCACAAACACGTCTTTCTTACAGTAACAGTCCTCCCTCCTTGTAGGTTCGCTGCATGTTGAACATTTGGGGTGTGATGCTCTTCATCCGCATGTCATGGATTGTTGGTCAGGCTGGAATAGGTAAGTAGAACGAGTCAAAACAGACAGAAAACACAAATAATGAAGTCTTACGCTGAAGCTGGAGTGATTGGCTAAGGGGTTTGTTTTTATTTCCAGTGACGTTAATGGATGTTGTGATTTCTGGATTATGTGTAATTTACTACTCTGTTTGTCACTCTGGGCTCAATATGTAGACCACCACTGTGGTGCCTCCTAAAAACATAAAGTAAACCAGTTGATGCAGGTGATGCACACCCTTCTATAGAGACGTAGTTTATTCTCATGTTCAACATTCTAGACCCTGTTTCATTCATCCTCAGTAACAGCACACCTCTCTGCCTCCAGCTACTGTTTTGTTTGTCATTCTCCACTGTGACGCAAAACATTACTATGTGTTAAAATGTGTTAGATGTAGCAGCTTGTTTTGAACCTGAGCTGCTACTTTTCACATCTCTCTCTCAGCATTTGGAAGATGTGATTGAAAACTGTTGACAGTGCTGCACTTTTTTTGTTGTTGTTTTTTTTCCCATAAACACAAAAAAGTGTTCATCTTTTTTCTTTTTTTTTTTCTCAACTACAGCTCTCTCCTGTTTGATTGTGGCCATGGCCACTGCCGTCACCACCATCACTGGCCTCTCCACATCTGCCATTGCCACCAATGGGTTTGTACGAGGAGGTATAAACACTTTTCTCTTTTGGAATGAAAGATTCCATGTACTTTGAAGATTACAGTTCAGTTCAGTTGACCTGATCAGAGTTGCTACGAAATAGGGTAATCCTCCTTTGTGATTTTAAACAGCATGAGCAGCTGACCAGTCACTTAATACCACTCAGTGAAAAACATTCTCTCCGTCAGTCTTTGTTAGGCTGTATCTTGAAGTATGTGTGTATGTCAGGGCTATGTTTGCTCCTTACAGTTGTCTTATGATGGCCACTTCCTAAATTTGAAAGAAAGTTTGTAGACCAGCCGTTCCTCTGCTTCAGACACACACAAAAAACAATTAATTTTCAAAGCTACCATTGAAACGAGGGAACTGTGTTACTTTGTGTTTTCCAATCTGAACACCAATCCTGGATTCTCTATTCAAACTGTAATATATAAAAAAATATATATGTAGATTTAAGCGGAGTGAAAATTTTTTTTTCAGACTCGTGAACCAACTTCTGATCATATATACTTTATTTGTACTTTTTCTACTATTTCTCAGAAAGTTTTACAAAATACAGAAACCAGTAATATGACTTAATGATCCTAAAATATTATTGGTAACTCAATATACTTTGACTTTTAGGTGGAGCATATTATCTGATTTCGAGGAGTCTGGGTCCGGAGTTTGGAGGTTCTATTGGTCTGATATTCGCATTTGCTAACGCAGTGGCCGTGGCCATGTATGTGGTGGGATTTGCTGAAACTGTTGTGCAGCTTCTTGGGGTAAGTTTTCCGACTCAAATGTTCCACATAAAACAATAGTTAACAGATAGTGATAGTGTGAAACGTGATGAGCTTTTAAACACTGCACTTGTCCGAAGACTGGTTCAGACTGGAAATGTGAAAGCTGCATTTGCTGTGTTTTTTTTTTTATTTATTTATTCTTCTCAGACCATCCAAAGTTGGGATCAGCCAAATATGGTTGGGAAACCGTATATATATGAATTTCACATAGGCTTACATGCAGGAACACATGTATTTGGGGAAAAAAACATTGATACATTATATTTGAGTGGAGATCTGTTGACCTAATATCCAAACTGCATGTGTTAGACCGGTGGTTCCCAAAGTGTGGGTGGCACCTTGTGGGGTGCGCTGAGCTATTTTTAAGAGGGGCACCAAAGAGAAGTGTTTAAAATGAAATCCAATGGAGATTTGAAATAGTAGCTGATGATGTGGGGGCTTCCTGACAGGAGTACTAACTGCAGAAACCGCTTGGGAATTGCTATAAATATGTTGCTTTGCCTTCCCCCAAGTAACCTACACAGACACTAGAGAGAGAGAGAGAGAGAGAGAAAGGAAACAGAAACAGAAAAGTCCCTGAGAGAGAGAGTGACCTCGTTTTTGTGTTGTTNTGCTGATGCCTACATGACAGATGAAATAAACGACATCAGAATTATTGGCACCATCACAATAATAATTCTCCTGGGAATTTCTGTTGCTGGAATGGAATGGGAGGCTAAGGTAAAAATATTTTGTGAAACTTTATATAAACAACGTTTAGATGCAGAAACGTTTACCCAGTAATGAAGTGTCACTTATTAAAATGAGAGGAAGGATATAGAAAAATTCCTAAACCAACTGCAAAGAACCTGCTGGTGCTGTAATAGTATTAGGATTTTGATCTGAAGAGCGTTGGTACTTCCAGGCTCAGTACACAATTTGATGAGGGCTCAGTGACACGGTGTGTTTTTGCTTCTCTGTAGGCCCAGATCTTCTTGCTTGTCGTCCTTATCACAGCCATCTTCAACTTCTTCATTGGTACCTTCATTCCTCTCAAGGCAAAGGAATCTCAGGGCTTCTTTGGCTACGATTGTAAGACATGCTGTGATCTTCAAAGTAAAACCTGGTCAGTCCTCAGCAGCACCTAAAATTTTTTTTTTAATCGACTTTTGTCCCCTCAGCTTCAATCATGTGGGAAAATATGGGTCCGGACTTCCGACGAGGCGAAACCTTTTTTTCCGTCTTTGCAATTTTCTTCCCTGCAGCCACTGGAATTTTGGCTGGAGCTAACATTTCAGGAGATCTCGCTGTAAGTAATTTATAATGTGCAAATAAAACGGTCTTGAAAGTGGAACTTCCATTTATTCTGATGTAATGTGCTGCATATGATTAGAGTCTACAAATCAATGATGTTTTAAGTTGAAGAATTGTGTAAATAATTGATGAGCATAATGAGTGACGTGAAAAGATGGATTGATGGATACTGTAAACTGTGGTCTCTTATATATATATATATATTTTTACTTTCAATAACAAACAATATCAGTGACAAAAACCACTGTTTTAATCTTATATACCAAAGTTTTAGCCTTTCAAGCCAAATACACTTGGCTAAATAAATAACTTCAGACGCGTCCACTATACTAGCAGACCATTGTCAGTCTTTTAGGTCAAAACATTGACATTTTTGGTTTTGTATAAAGAAAAGGAGAACTGTAAGAAAATGAAAATCAATTTTTATTCGTTTGAAGACATTGTGTACCGATCAGTGGCTCATTTAACAGAAATAATGCCGTGGCTCATATTCTGAGTTTGCAATCTGTACAAGAGAAAAGAGCTTAGATGTGGTAGATACTGTAACATTATTTCTACAGAGATCAGGTGTGCACATACAGTAGAGCAGGAAGTAAAGGTCTGCAATACACTGTCTAATAATACAGCATGCTATTAACTAGGTCAAAGGCCAATTCTCCCATAGTGACTTACATGCTGTGGCGGATTCCCTGCTGTTTTTGTGTCTAAGCTGTGGTGATTATGTTGCAGGACCCGCAGCAGGCCATTCCCAGAGGAACTCTACTGGCTATACTGATTACAGGAATTGTCTACCTGGGTGTAGCTGTTTCAACAGGTAGAGTATTTATCCTGTTTTTTATTTTGTTTGTTTGTTTTTCCAAAAAAACTCCTGTGTTGAGCTAAATGACAACAAGTTGATTGTATGCCAGGCTCCTGTATGGTGAGAGATGCCAGTGGAAATGTGAACGACACCGTCAGCACCACGTTCCAAATGAACTGCACTGAAGCTGCCTGCAATTTTGGCTACAACTTCACCACCTGTATTAATGACAAAGATGGCTGCCCTTTTGGACTCCATAACGACTTTCAGGTATATTGCACTTTTTTATTGCAATGAATTATGTTGTTGACCATTGAAGAATATTTCAGTTAAAATTTTAGCAAGTCCAAATGCGTTTGTTGTTTAATGCTAAATAAAGTTTTTTTTTGTTGTTGTTGTTTTTTTCTAATAAGGCAATGAGCATGGTTTCTGGGTTTGGCCCCATTATCAGCGCAGGAATCTTTTCTGCAACTCTTTCCTCAGCTCTGGCGTCTTTAGTCAGTGCTCCTAAAGTTTTCCAGGTAAATATTATCAGGGTGTCGTGAGAACAAATTCAACCAATGCAAAATACTTTTACCATTTACATTGTTGTTCACGTGTTAGTTAAAAAAAGGAACTCCTTATGTTGTGATTCTACAGGCTCTGTGTAAGGACAATATTTATCCCTACATCGGAGTGTTTGCCAAAGGATATGGAAAGAACAACGAGCCCCTCAGAGGCTACATCCTGACCTTCTTTATTGGTCTGGCCTTCATCCTCATTGGTACGGCTGCACACACTGCACACGTACACGCTGTCATTTTATGGCCCAGGGCTGTGTGGTTTGTTGAGAATGAAATATCAACGTAGTTAAATGTTTTTCATCAACATAATTAAATACTTTAATTTAACATGGCGGGTTGGACTGGCCGAGGTTGAACTGCACTCACTCCAGCAGATCACATAATCAGATGTTAGTCACATGGCAGACCAGCTGGGGTGTATAGAGTAGGGATGGCTCGATACGATACTCCAGATCTGTATCAGTACAATATTGCTGTAATTGCAGTGATTACGATTACTCTGTATAATGTATGGTTTTCAGGCAAATAGTACAAGAGTTATTTTTGTCAATTCCAGATGTGCTTCTGAAACCAGTGTTAACATGTTGATTCATTCCCACTGTAGTCCCTCCTGGAAAATGTTGGCTTCCTGAGAGGTTGATGTGAAACTCCATGTCAGTCGTCTAACCTGTTTGTCTTCATTTTGCAGCTGAGTTGAACGTAATTGCTCCCATCATCTCCAACTTCTTCCTGGCATCCTATGCTCTTATCAACTTCTCTGTGTTCCACGCCTCCTTGGCAAACTCACCAGGTAAGACCAAGACCAGTTATGAGAAGTGCTTTAAAAGGTGCTAGGCTAGCTACGCTTTGAAGACCAGCAGTGCCATCCCATTGGTTGGGTTTTAAAATTAAGTTAATTACTCGACATAGTCAAAAACAAAAACCCTCATGAGCTTTGGGGCATTTCCTGACAGCAAGTTTTATCATGTCAGACTTCTCATAGGAAAGCTGATAACTCAGGTTTTACTGACTTGTCTGTTCTACAGCATTGAGTAGTATTTGAAAGGCTTCTTAAAGAGAAGCTTCTGGATCTTTAGTCATTGTTGTTAAATGTCAAATTCACCCATTTAAGGTTTTGGACCTGTCAGTTTTCTCCTACTTCTCAGATCTACAGCCATTTTTATTATAGTAACTCAAGTGCTTCAGACTTGAGAAGACGCACCCATCGATGTGTTAGGCGTTGACAGTCTTACGTCACACGTGTGAGTGTAACACCCAGTATTTAACGGTGTTGATACCTGGTGTTTGTCAGAAACTGTGATGTTAGACCATACTCTCATCGGCTGGAACGGCTTCAGATCATTGTAATGATGTGCGCTCTAAAATCTGTTAGCTGTTACTGTTTTCCTGTTGCTGTTCTTTAGCCAGTGGTGCATAAAAATAGCGTTGTTGTTTTTATCATCAGTCATTAATGGCTCACAGCTGCTTTCCCAGTTGAAAGGAAAAGCCTCTATCCCTAATGTCATTTGATCAAAAGCCAAAATAAAACTGGCCTTTAATCTGCAGCTCAGTGTGGTGCTGTTGTCACACCACTTCATGGTCATGGGGCTTTTACAGTATGGCAAAACCTGGACATGTGTCGTTTTTACTAAATTACTAAAGATTTCAGTTAAATAAATAAATGCATTCCATACAGTAACAAATGTAAAAAGTGCAGGGTATTGGAAAAACATTGAGATCAAAGTGTAATTTCAGAACTTTTTTGAGCGACGATGTGTTTTGGGTTTTGGTGATTAGGGGTGTAACGACTGGAATCAGGACAAATCGAATACAATGATGCACATTTCCTTACAGAAACACTACACATCACCATTCAGTGACTTTTTGAGGTAACGCAGATCACTTATTACGATGCAAATCTTCATGCATTTCAGTTTCTAATCAATTCATGATGCATCGTTGCACCCCTGATGTTGATAAGTTCTACACAGAGTAGCTTTTACCCTCAATCTCTTTGGTTAATGACATCATTTTATAGGTGAGTCAGAAGATCAGCTGCAATTCTTCTCCAGTCCACAGGTGGGACCTTGACAGTATAGGTCTTTGTGCATAAAACTTGCACGCCCTGACTTCGACCTGAACACCAACTACATGTAAATGACTTGTAACCTGCTAACTTAAATGAACGCGGTGAAATGTAGAGCGTTGTTTCTGATGTTGCACAATTATAGCATTGTGATGATTTTTTTTTTTAACAAAAGTTCTGAATTATTTAACACCTAGATATAAATGTGTAAATAGGCTCAACTGACCCAGAGAGATGATTGACATGCGAAAAAGTTATTTATTTTAAGGCATGTACTTTTCTTCTCCTCAAAACCAAAGCTCTAGCACAACATCAGGTACAGATTCCTTATCTGCTACTAATTTACTCCAAGCAGGCAACCATAAAATTCATAGACTTAAAGGGTACAGGAGTTGAACGAAGGCCTGCAGTAGTTTAACCTGTGAAACCACTCAGTCATGTCTGAGCTTCCTGTTTGTCTGGCCCCTGGAGTGCCACTCTCTGTTCATTCAGTAAACAAAAACCTCTGCTTGGCACTAAGAAGTACAACGCCATCAATGTACCCTTTATGTCCGGTGAATTATTTTAGACCGTCGTTAAGGGTGTGTTCACACTAGTTATGTTTGGTCGGCTCCAATTAAAGCATTTATTAAAGTCATTTATTTAAACATGTGGCATCACCGGGACTCTGGTGAATTCAGGTGTGGTCCCTTAGCCATTTGTTGAATTAGTGTCATTTATTTAAACATGTGGCATCACTGGGACTCTGGTGAATTCAGGTGTGGTCCACTAAGGCTGATCTACTGTGTCTACTACCAGATCAACGCTAAAACAATTTGACTAAAATCAAAAAATACAGATTCAAGATCAAAACAACCTAAAGATAACATTTTAAGAAATTTAAAAAAGCCCTGTGTCAAGTAAATAATCAAGGCTTTTTTTTGACCAGGAAAAAATCTTGATGTACTTGATTAGAAAACAATCTTATTTTTAGAGCTGGAATTAACTTTTTAAATATAAAATTTAAAAACAATCTACATTTACAAAACTTAGTAGTAGATTTTTTGGTTTGGTATTTTCTGTTCAGTGTTGGTGTTTTAGACTTTTACAGCAAAGACTTTTTTTTTTACTTGTGTACAGAAGTGCCATGAGGAGTGTATTATTTTCTTTGCTTAAATCCGAACCAAAAAAAAAAACCCAGTGTGAACACACTCTCTGTAGCTACTCAGTCAACGTGTCTCCCTCCAGTGTTTAGTAACTGAACTCCAGTTCATACGTATGGTCTCTAATAGCCAGGTGATAACCTCCAGGTGTTCAGCTGAAAGGCTGCTCATAACTCCCATGTTTTTAACCCAAACATAGTTCATTTTTAACTACTTTAATTCTTTTTAACAACAACATTTACCATGCAAATGTCCTGTTAATACTGGAAAAAAAAGACCTATGTAACCATATGTAATTTGTTCTTTTAATGGCATTTTAACCTTAACTTGACGTGTGTGTTTTTATTAGGGTTGGGCGTTTTCCACATGTGACACCATGAAACCTTGTTTCCCTGTTTTAGATAACTGGTCAGGACAGATATGAACCTGCGTTTCTTCTCTATTCTACCGACTCGGCCAAAATCCCTGACTTCCTGTTTGAGCATCTTTATATGTAATTTTGAACAACAATGGCCCTGTCGCTATTAAAAACCATATGTCACTGATCACATGACTGAGCTGAACTGAAGGTCAGTGATGTTAAAGCAGTGTTTGTGTGCTTGTAAAAAACAGGGACCGTAAATTGATACAGTGGATGGCTGTGATCCAGCAGCAGTGCCCTGGAGTTGTTGATGTTCTACTTCATTTCTAACATCGTCACTATAAGTCATTCAGCTCCCAAACAAATCCTTTAGCAGGTGTTGGATATTTGGTTCATGGTACTATTTTATCGCCCAGCCCTAGTTCTCAATTCATGGTGGTGATTAATTTCACAAATGTCGGAGTTAAACAGTACAGTGAGCTGTTAAACTGCCGTTGTCTCCGTGTTTCCTTCTAACTCGCGTTCTTTGGTGCTGCAGGTTGGCGTCCCAGCTTCAAATACTACAACATGTGGGTTTCTCTGGCTGGAGCCATACTGTGCTGTGTGGTGATGTTTGTCATCAACTGGTGGGCAGCTCTCCTCACCAACGTCATTGTTCTCGGCCTCTATATCTATGTCAGCTACAAGAAGCCAGGTGAGTCAGCATGGGTTCAAGGAGGTAAAAAACAAGGTTTAAAGGTTTAGCAGATAAAGTCCCACAGTTCAATGTGATTGAAAACGTCTGGAAGATTTACACAAACCGAAAAAAAAATTATGGTTGCAACATCAACTTTTTATGTATATATATATATATTAAGTTTTCACATTTATTAAGTTTATGTTTATTTAACCAACAAAATGGTTGTTTTTGTTGAGGAATAAAAATGATTTGCCTTAGTTATCAATACACAAAAATCAGTGAAGTCCTTCACTTTTTGACCTTTGTAACATTTTCAGAACTCTTTAACAGTTAATGAGACAGTGACAAAAATCAGTTTTTGTAACATTTTCAAAACTCTTTAACAGTTAATGAGACAGTGAGTTTAAAAAACCTTTTTAATGTGCATTTGTTTATTTATTCTCTTGTTCTATTTTAGTTTTTAGCCAAAATGAAAACAGTGTTACAATTTAACTATAATAGGGTTTGAATTCATCTGTTATTTTTAACCTTCCTTCAAAATAAAATATTGGCCATGTTGTTGCAAGGAATGAGTAGAAATGATCCTTTCAGGAGTTGCAGTAAATGATTCTCAAAGAGTAAAAAAGTTTGCATCGGTCACTCAGCTAAATGATAGGATTCTGAAGTGTTTCACCCACACACACACACATCGTAGCTCCTCTTAAAACACACAGCTGGTCGTTGACACCTGTGTGCACACTTGGCTGAACACACACACACACACACACACACACACACTGGAGGTCTTTTCAGCACCACATGACACAGACGTTCTAACTGCACCGTGTGTGTCCTTCTGCCTGCATACGTGCTGTTCCAGATGTTAACTGGGGCTCATCGACCCAGGCTCTGACCTACCACCAGTCTCTGACCCACACGCTGCACCTCAGTGGGGTGGAGGATCACATCAAGAACTTCAGGTATTCACTCTTTGACTCTTTGACTCTCCAGTACACAGAGTTGTCTGGAGGAATATATCAGATCAACAACAGTGTAAGTTGTTGGAAGACTCACCCAGTCACCGACATGTCATTATCGTGACATTTTATATTAACCTCAAACCTGTGTCTATTATCTATCTTATATATATCTTATGTTTAGAACACATTAGGTGTTTTGTTTTGTTGCTTTCTAGAAACCAATCCTTCTACTATGTCAAAGATTTCTTTTCAAACCTAAGGGGAAAAAAAACCCACACCTTTTGATTGTGAGGAATTCTGACGTCAACAAGGATAAATTCCAGGAAGTGCTGCCCGGCGGCTGTGTCTGTAGACTTAATAAAAAGGATATGAATACAACTGGGTAATAAGGAACCGGCCTTTATCAAGTCCAGCTTATTTCTTATCAGTAGGAGCTGCATTACTGTTAGTTTGTACTCCGGTGGCAGATTGTCTTAGTGACATTGTGTCGTTCCCATGTCAGCAGACCCAGCAGGATATTAAATGCCTCTAATGGTGTCCTCAGTGTCTCTTGTGCTCCGGTCAAGACAAGATCTCCTCTTCGCTCCTCTATTAAATCCCTTGAGGCTTAACATATTTGCTTTGATGTGTGCTACTTTGCTCCTGTTTTTTTTTTTTTTCCCCTCTTCTCATACTAAGGAGACTGGAGGTTGTTGAGGTCAGAAGAGAAAGTAGTCACACACACACACACACACACACAGAGTAATAACGCTGTTATTGCGAAAGCCAAAAAAGAAAGTATTTATTTGAAGTATGAACACTGCCAACGTTAACACACAGTTCAATCCTTTCAGACCTCAGTGTTTGGTGATGACTGGTTACCCCAACTCTCGACCTGCTCTTCTGGACCTGGTCCACAGCTTCACCAAGAACGTAGGCCTGATGATCTGTGGTCACGTCAAAGGGGTGAGCTGATCTGTCAGTTGTTGACTGAACTTAAATATCTGTGCTGTGTCTTGTTGTTTGAGAATAGAATCTGTTCCATCAGTGACATCTCCTCTAATGAAAGCCCGTGAGTGCTTTGTTTTACCTTTTAGACCCGACTTTTTATCTGTTTACGGTTCGGCCTAATGGCCTCCAGCACTCTTCTGTTGCCTCCATTAGGACTTAGAGAAACCACTGCACTTAAATGGTATGAACATTCTCAGCCATTGTCAACCAGCCCTCATGCTGGAAGAGAAAAGAAGGTTCTGTCATGTTGACATCAGTATCGGCAGATACTCCAAGTGGCAGTATGGGTAGGTCCCCAGTTAAAATGCTGGTGATTTAAGTCCGTTTAAAAGTTTGTAAATTTGATCAAAATGTTCAACACAAACAAATGTCACTTTCACAGACATTACATTAAGAAACACAGCAGAACCAATGGAACAATCATTAGGGTTTCTACCCCGAAGCAGGAAGTTGGAACGTTCTAAACAAAGTCACTTTGAAACATTTCCAGCGTAATAAAAACATCACTGCTCGTGTCCATGTCCTCACAGGGCTACAGAAGGCAGAGCTTCAAAGATCTGGCTGCAGAGCAGTCCCGGTACCAGCGCTGGCTTCTGAAGAATGAGACCAAAGCCTTCTATACACCAGTGTTTGCCGAGGACCTGAGACAGGGCAGTCAGTACCTACTGCAGGTGGGAAAACTCTTTCACTGGGTTTGTGATGCACATCCAATCTGAAAAGACGTCACAGAATCAGGTCCAGGTCTTCTAAAGTGAACGGAGTAAACATGAACGGCTCTCAGATTAGACAACTACAGATTCATTTCCAGGAGAGACTCTGTTCTATCAGATAAAACGAGCCAGAAACCAAAAAGTCTACATCCAAGTGTTCCTTCTAATCCTCCTAGGATTAGGAGGTTCATTTCCCCTATGAGGGTTGTGCATTGATTGTGTATAAAATGGATTTAGTATGTAAACAATGAAGTCAATGGAAACATTAAGGTCAAATGTCAACAGTTAGAGTTTCAGTGAACAGAGCAGACATCATTTTCAAGTGTCATTTAAGCATTAAAACGATGCAGCACGACAGATGATATGAAAACGTTGACGTGTGACGATACTGTCCACTCTACTGTGTCTGAGGTTGTATTTGTAGTTTCAGTATTTGAGCCAACAGAGTGCTGAAGTATTTTACATGAATGAATGGAAAAATAGACGGATCATTTAGTAAATATATGGATCGATGTGTTGTCTCTTAATTGAGACAAAACTGGAGTGGTCAACATCACAGCAGCATTTTACAGTTGAAGGTAAAAGACAAAGGCAAGAAAATTAATTATTATAAATGTTGATTTAAAAAAATGTTGGTTTTTCATTGGTGTATCTGAAGGCTGCCGGCCTGGGTCGCCTCAAACCAAACACCCTGGTGCTGGGCTTCAAGAACGACTGGAGGGATGGAGACATGATGAACGTGGAGACTTACATCAGCATGATCCAGTGAGTAGAGTTACTGTGCTCAGCTGAGAGAGTCACTGGTGTTGGGTTCACCACTCACTTTCACTGTAGTGAAACCTTTTCTTTAACCGAGAGCATATGGAATTTAGAAATAAATAAGTGGTCTCCGTCCCCAGTACTGTTTGTGTCGGAGAACAACTGGCCTTCACATACCATGAAAGGTGTAAACAGGCCACACAAACATATCTACTTTCCAAGTTCCTTAAACTAACATAGATAGTCTTGTCTCCAAGGATAGTGTTCTTAGACACAGTGTCCTTATTTTTGGATGAGAGATGCATTTTTCTTCTAGTTTTAATAATGTCTTGTGGAGTGGAGCCAAAATGCACTTTAACACAAGTGAACTCCTCCTGCCTGAAATAATAACAACAACAATAACAACAATAATAATAACAAATCCAAAGGGCTTCTTCAAATTTCTGTGTCTTGTCATTGGAGTCAGTGATTGTGTCAGTGATTATCTACACTATCACACACACAATAACCTGTTGTTCTTTTACAGCGATGCCTTTGACTTCCAGTTTGGTGCTGTCATTCTGCGTCTGAAGGAGGGACTTGATGTGTCCCATATCCAAGGACAAGGTATCAGAACAGTTGGTCATATCATGGTTCCAGATATGAACAAAAAAATTTTTTTTTTCTTAGTCTTAGTGATCATCCACACAGGTGTGCATTAAAAAATGAAGTAGGCCAGAAAAGAGGGAAAAAAATGATTTGTTTATTGATTGATATACATTGACACCAAGCAGACATTACAAAAAACAACAAATATTATTATTTATTATTTACAATCATTAAAACATTTCTACACTTACGCTGTTATTTATTGGTAAAAAAAATCCAAAGGGCCTCGTTTAGAAAAAGGAACATTTTATTTCACCATTTCATTTTTCCAGTATCTCATGACGGTGCTTAGAAAACACAGTGTCGTTTAAAGCATTTTAATTATTAGTCCCTGTGGGACTAATATAAGCTTAAAATTGCTGCACCACAAATTTCCCATAATGCCTCTTGAAAGCCTTCTTTGTCTGCAGTCAGACTTTTCCAAGGTCACAGCAGCAGTCGTGTTTTTTAGTTCGAGTGAAACCAACAGTAATGCTGTGTGGAAGGGCATTGTGTTACTTTTATCCAGATGAAATTCTACTGTATTTCTTTTTCTCAGCCTCAGCACTAAGTAGGATATCATCTTTCTCCCTCGATGGCTAATTTTCTCCTCGTTCTCAGTTGTCACCATGCCTCCTCTCCTCCTCTTTCCCCACAGATGACCTGCTCTCCTCCCAGGAGAAGTCTTCAGGGATGAAAGATGTCATTGTCTCCATAGACACCAGCAAAGACTCTGACGCCGACTCGTCCAAACAAAGCTCCAAGGCCACCAGCCTCCAGAACAGTCCTGCCATACAGAAAGGTGAACAAGAACTCCCCGTCACCCCCCCCCACACACACACCTCCCTCTTCTCTTAACACAGGAAGTGTGTGTCAGCCTGTGTTTACGTTACACTTCATGACCAAAGAAAATCCAGGATATCGGTTCGGCCATGTCACAAATCCTTCTTAATCCATCTTTTCTATATAAGACACACACACACTCACACTCTTTTGTTCATAAGCAGGAAATTGTCACCCGGTTGTCCCACAGGTCACAGAGTAGAATTCCACAGATGTTTGAGCCCTTAAGTGTGTGTGTGTGTCTGCGTGACACACACACACACAGATCACCATCCCATGCCTCCTACCCATCTGTGAACAGAGCAAACAAACAAACAGTTCTCTGTTGTGGGAACTTAAGCAATAAAAACATTCCCAACACCAACTGGCTGTGGCTCAGTGACGCCTGCTGAGAGCTGCTCAGTCGCTCAACGTTAAAACCACATTTTCTTTGAAAAAGTAGAGAAGAGGAAACATAGACGTTTAACCACCATACAGTACTGGTTTATCTCTCTTTGAACTGGTCCCCCCCCCCCCCCCATTCTCCCTCTCTTGTCGACTGCTGGGATTGGCTCCAGCTTCCCTCGCCGATATGAAAATGTTTCAGCAGTGAACGAACGAACGAATGATTGAATGAATGGTGTTGACCCCAGGCTGCTACAGTGACACCTGGGAAATATATGTAACAAAACAAAGGATTTATTCTGTTGTAATCCCAAAGTAGCAGTTAAGTGGTGGAGATAGCGTGAGTTTTTATAGTAAAAGTAAGTAAAACTTCCTGGAACCCTGGTTCCCACTCAGTTAATTATAATGTTTTCCTCTGTCTTTTGTCTCAAATTTCTCAGATGACGACGACGATGGCAAAGCTACCACTCAGCCCCTGTTGAAAAAAGGCAGGACACTGATTTTTTTTTTTTTTTTTTGGGTTGCCTTAAATCTTTTCTTTCTTTCTCTGCTTTGTTGAACTTTTCCTCATCCTGTTTTATCAGCCTCTCTTCTTCTTCTTCTCCTCCTCTTTTCTCTTCTTTTCTTCCGACTCTCGGGACATATTTTCCTTTGCTTACTTTTTCATTCATCTTCTCTTTCCTCCACAGTATATTTTGAATTCCTTCCGCATTAACGTAGTGTCCTGCTTCCTGCTGTCCCTGTCTTCACTTTCTCCCAGTCTGCCTCGTGTTTCTGGCCCTCTAACCACTTGGCATCAGGGAATAACATTTTGTCTTCTCCTCCCTTTCTCCTGCTCTCAGGCTTAAAGGTCAAGTCTAGTTTCTGCAGACATAGTAGAATGTCAGTTGTGTGAATGTGCCTTACTTCAAATCCAAGTCTTCAGTTGTTGTAATTGTTGTGTGTACAGACATTTCTGTTTTCCTCAAACTGTCTTCAGTCTCTTTCCAGACTCCAGTCTCTTTGCTGCTGCTGCTTTTCTTCTCTGCTTAAAGCTTCTTCTCTTCCAGGACGAAAAGCGTTTCTCATGTTTCTGCTACATCATGTGACGACACACAAATCCTGAAAGAATTTAAAAAAAAAACACTAACGATGACACATTAGAAGTTATGAGGTTAGAAATAATAACCCTAATCCTTGGTTTGCAGTTTGGTCAGTGTTAGAAACCACTGTTAACAACAAACATCTAATGTAGTTCAAAAAAACTTTCTATCCAGGATTACTAAGATTCAACTGACTAAAAATTGCAATTATTTTAATTGTTGTCGCAGGCATTTCATTTGTGACAACCGTTTCAGACTACAGTTGTAAATTGTTTGACAGCCATATACCTAATATGTACTAAAATTAGGGCTACGTTTATGTGGGAATAAATGAAGATACTAAACATTTACAAAAGCATTTACATCGATAGTCTTTTGTCTTTTCTAAAAAAAAAAATTAACATAAATGTTGTGCGGGGGACACACTGTTTGATTCTGTGCTATTCTGAGAATGACTCACTGATTTAACGCTTACATTAATGTCAGTTCCATCTTAATGTGTCCTCCATTAACTAACAGACTTCACAGCTCCAGAATTTTAGTGGTGAAAGAAAAATAATGACTTCTTTTCCTCCGTTCTAATCCGTTCCCTTCTGTCTGGTGTTTGTCGTTTGCATGGCCACGCGTCGCCCGATTCTGCCTGCAGACAAGAGAAGTCCCACGGTACCGCTGAATGTGTCGGACCAGAGGCTGCTGGAGGCCAGTCAGCAGTTCCAAAAGAAACAAGGAAAAGGAACGGTGGACGTGTGGTGGCTGTTTGACGACGGAGGTGAGTGTGTTTAGTCAGAGAAACGGCTCCTTCAGTTTGTCTAAAAAAATACAAAGTAATAACGTCCAAAAAATCATAATAAAATGTTTCTGGTCAATGTCAGCCTGCTCCTTACAAGTCTGAACTTTTCAGCTTCTTTGTTAATGCCATAACATCACAGAAGAACAGTCTTTTTACAGTGATGATTGTGTTGATCCCATGTAGCGTCACCTGAGGTGTCTATTAACTGATAAAAATAAAATACTTTTTTAAAACTGATTATCATTATTTTTTAAATTATGATTAAAAACACCAAACACATTCTCAAGCAACTTTATTCTTTCACTTAATAAAGATTCATCTAACTCATCTAAGACAAGACGGTGACGTGCTAAATCTAGATCTACAATAACAATTATATGACGATATGTTCAAGGATGATTTTCTCTGGTGCAACAAAAAAAAACGTTTTCTCCAGGAAAGCGGCGTTGCTCACTCATGTGGCCACTCTAATCTGATAATTTGGTCAAAGTCAAAAGCAGCACTCGGTGATGCAGTCGTGCTGCTCACATGTTAACCTCAGTTGTTGTAGCAGCTGTCCTGACTGGGTTGTCAGCAGACCGGCCGCTGAAAGTCCCACCAGCTGTGCCTCAGTCGGACTCAGCCTACAGCTGAGTCACAGTAACACGATCGGCACCGAGCACCTGTCTGACCCCGTCTCCTGTCTAGGTCTGACCCTGCTCATCCCCTACCTGCTGACCAACAAGAAGAGATGGAAGGACTGCAAGATCCGTGTCTTCATTGGAGGCAAAATCAACAGAATTGACCACGACCGCCGAGCGTGAGTAGCACACATGTTCCTCCTCCGGCCACATGTTATTGAAATGACTTATAAACAGACAAGCATATGGCTGACCTCAGACCTGCACCCATGACAATAATATTTGAAGAATGTATCAGAGACAGGTGGTGCCTGGAGCCCACTTACAACCTGAAACTGTAGGACAGACACTTTCTCCAATAAAGCTGAGAAGTCATTGTTTTCTGACACTGTGACATGTCAGGATTCTTTTAGGAATGTACTGTTCCTCGAGCCAAATCAGTTTTCAGCACAAAGGCATCTGTCAGTCTCTGCTGCTCAAGAGAATCCACTTACAATACCCTCTCTCTCTCTCTCTCTCTCTCTCTCTCTCTCTCTCTCCCTTTCTCTCTTTCTCTCTCTTTCTTCCTCCTCTATCTGTCTCTCATTGTCCCGTACAGCTGCCTCCTACCTCCTTTTGTTGGGTAAAATTAGCTCGCTGCTAAGATTTGAGCACCAACCCCGGCCTGTTTTCCCGCTGATGGTTCTGCTGTTCCATAGATAAACAGATGGGTGTAAGCACAGATGAAGATAGACATTACATTGATGGACAAACTGTGTAAATGCATTCTCCATCTCAGCAGCTCCATTTGCGGGGAATAAGTTGGGTTTTAAAAAAGGACACAAAACAACAGTCATCACTGGTGGCATATCCATCCACCCTGGGGTTTGACTCCAGACCCTTCGTCGTCTTCCTCCTCCTTCGTTTGTTTGATGTAATAGCTATGTCAAACAAAATTAGTAAAAATACAAAGGAATATAAAAATAAGAAAATGAAAAAGGTGCAAAAAATAAAAACTCTCCACACAGTAGTTAAAATACCCTAATGTATATGGAAGCAGCTGAATTTAAATGTCTTCTAAGTGTCAGAAGGCGCCACAAGGAAACAGGTATTACAAAAGAACTTGGGCAAAGATTATTACAAAATAATTTTTGGTTCTGTCCCAAAACTAGATGGCGCTGTGGGCCTTGTCAATCATCAACCACAAATGACAAACAGTTTTCTTTTGTTCTTTGTTGTTCTTGATATTAGTTTTATAATATGCAGTTGTCTGGTGGAGTCATGCACCAGACAGTGTTACAGAGTCGTTCTGTTGAAGACAGTAATACTACAGTAATACTACAGTAATACTACATTCTGCCTTTGGTCTGATGGTAGTTATCCACAGTCGTCATTGGCCGGGGTATAAAACCTTGGTGACACTAAAGAAGGAAACGTGTAAATTTAAAAAAAATCACATCTTTAGCTTAAATACAAAGTAGACAAACAGGACGTTGACAGGTTGGTGTGGATTATTGTCACGTCCAGTGAATTTAGTTTTTATGATCATATTAAATCTGTCACATTTTTTCCACGCCTGGTTGTGTTCCCAGATGTTCCCCCAGTGTGTGTGTGTGTGTGTGTGTGTGTGTGTGTGTGAGGGTCTCAGTACTTCTTAAAATAACGAGGAGCCCAGCTGATCCCTGCTGATCTCCTGTAGACACAGTGAACTGAAATCAGATTTGTCAGAGTAACAGGACCCTTGTACCAAAATACCATCAACAGTAACCAGCAGCAGAGCGTCTGTGACAGAGAACACCCCAGGCTCTCGGTTCCCTTTGAAACTGCAGGTGAAGGAAATGATTCTTCATACGCAGAATTCTTTTCCTCGCTGACCTTATCTTCCCAGGAACTCGGTGGTTAAAACACTTCAAATCTTGAAAGCAGTCGTAGCACGACCTCCACCATGAGTCACTGCATATCTGAGAGGATTGGAAATGCCTTGGTCTAAAGCTGTAAACCTCATTGTTTTGTCTTTTGTTTCTTCTGCAGAATGGCCACTCTGCTGAGCAAGTTCAGGATAGACTTCTCAGACATCACTGTACTGGGAGACATCAACACCAAACCCAAGAAGGAGCAGTAAGACACGCTCAGTAGACCTCACAGAGCAATGGTTTTAATGAGTCCCTTATTTTTACCACAATGTGGAAAGTCACAGTGTGAGACTTTCCAACCCACACAGTCTGCCACATGGGGGGTGGCATTAAGTATGTGGTTCCTCTGGGGCTTGAACCCTGGACCTTCTGTGTGTAAGGCAGGCATGAACAATGAAACTACCAAAATAGGGAAAACTGAGGCCTTACAGCCTGAACGTCATTTTCAAATCCACTCCCTGAGGTTATGTAATTTCCCGGCCAGTAACATTAACCTTCATGCCATTGTTGTTGTGCAGCACGACAGCCTTTGAGGAGATGATAGAGCCGTACCGGCTGAAGGAAGACGACATGGAGCAGGAAGCAGCCGAGCAGCTGAAGAACAGCGAACCATGGAGAATCACAGACAATGAGCTGGAACTGTACCGTGCCAAGGTCAGCAGATCTGACCTCACTCCGCCTTAGTCACGAACACTGTTTGTTTTTCCACACACTTTGTCAGTGTTAGCGATCGCTGTCAAGTCACACTGACCTACAAACACTGCCGTCTGTGCAGGTCTGAGGCTGAGCTGTTGAGTTAATGCAGACATTGGTGATATCATCTGATGTCACACATCACTGATAGAGTTTGGACTAATGTTGTAAGAATCCTTATTTACCTTCATTTGATTAGGTTCTATTCAGACCTTCTCCTTCTTCAGAGATCACCACAGCTCACATGTCCAAACATCGTTGACCTCTCTCCCCTAACTTCAGTTTTTAAACTCTACATGTCTAATCT
Source organism: Cynoglossus semilaevis (assembly GCF_000523025.1). NCBI lineage: Eukaryota > Metazoa > Chordata > Actinopteri > Pleuronectiformes > Cynoglossidae > Cynoglossus > Cynoglossus semilaevis. The sequence goes on from NC_024320.1 coordinate 12,512,926, forward strand.
CTATCCTGGTCAATCCTAATCTCAGCACCTTCAACTCTCCCGTCCCACTCCCCTGTCTCTGGTCCCTGTCCTTACACCAGGTCTCGTTACCATCTCATAGTCGTGTGTCTAATTTAAATCAAGAGGAGAATGTCACCTATTGTTTTTGACCCGCACTTATAATGATATCAATAATTTAAAACCAACCTATTGTTTGAGTATAACAAAGCCTGTGAGCGTCACTCAGATGATTATCTGCTCAGATCAAACCTAAACACCGGTTTGTTTTTGTTCTTCAGACTAATCGTCAGATCAGACTCAATGAGCTGCTGAAGGAGCACTCGAGCACGGCCGCCCTCATTGTCATGTAAGCTGCCGCTGTGTGTGTGTGTGTGTGTGTGTGTGTGTGTTGTTACTGTAACTCTGTATAATCTCACTGTCCTGTTTTGCTGGACACACAACAAATGTTCTGATTACATGGTTGATCAGACATTTTTCTTTGATCTGAAACTAAATGTAACGTATTTAAACAAGTACTACCTGTGATAGTACTGCAGTACTACCTGTGATAGTACTGCAGTACAGACGGGTAACCTTGACTCAAAATAAATACCTGATCTTCTAATGGTAGTTATTGTGTAGCTTTGTGCTTATAACAACATTCTCTATTGTGTAGTGGGTAAGATGTCAGGGATTCTTCATTGAGTTGCTGGTTCAAATCCTGACAGTGGCAGGACTAAAAGATTATGACATCCAGTGGAAACCACTTGAAATTTAAATTGACTAAGAGTTTGTTTTTTTTTAGTATTACCAGGTAAATATAAACACGTTTACGTTTCTTTTTGGTTTATCCTCACGTAAAAGTTTTGAAGCTTTACTTTACCATGTTTTTATGGGGCCTTTTTTTTAAACTCATTTGTAACATTTTTTTTTTCTCAGCGTAAACTGAACAAACTAGTATCACTACTGACTCTCAACGTCTGCTTCCCTCTGTGAACAGGAGCCTGCCGCTGGCCAGGAAGGGGGCGGTGTCCAGCGCCCTCTACATGGCCTGGCTGGAGGTGCTGTCCAAGGACCTGCCGCCCATCCTGCTGGTGCGTGGCAACCACCAGAGTGTCCTCACCTTTTACTCTTAGACAAACACACAGACAGAGAGCAAGAGAAGAGCGTGGCGATTTTCATGTCTGGGAGAAGACACGCGTACACACCCCTGTTCCAGTCCACACCTAAAGGTGCATCACACACACTTCAGAGAAGGTCAAACAGAAACACTGACGGAAACAAAGCTGGTTACTTGAATCAAATGAAGGAAGAGAAACGGTTTTCCATATGTAAATGCTCTGAGTGATGGAGGAAAGTCTGGGTGGTGGTGGGTGGCGTTGGTGAAGTTGCCCACTCTTCTATTTATTCTGAGATATCTAGATTCTTCTGTAGCGCCATAGTTTTTTTGTTTTTTTTGTTTTTTTCCCCCAATTTCTTCATGGAATATTTCATCATTGTTCGAGTTCATTTCTCTCAGGCACCAAACTCAGTTGTGCACAACGATCACATTGTTCTCATCTGGTGGAATACATTGATGTCACACTTGTCGGGTGAAGCGGACGGGTTGCGTTGCAGCAATAAAATCACTCTGTTGTTTTCCTCGGATGTTGAGAGAGAACCGCCTCCTGAAGCCTTATGGATGTGCCTTCCAGCTGAATGAGATGAGATAATTCCAATCTCTATTCCAGGTTGACAATATTAACTTTGCTCCGTTGTAGTTAATGATACTGAGGCTCTCAATGTGATTCCTCCTTAGTCAGAACTTTGTATTTATGCAAATTAATTGCATTCAATTTATTGAAGGCTGTTAACGTGATTGCATTTGAAGAAGCCAATCTGTCTTCATTCTTTCTCTGTTTTATTGGATGTGTTTGTAAAGGGCCATTGCATTTTAATCTTTCTGTTCATTTTTGGTCTTCCTTTTCAAAGCTGTAGAAATATACACAACTGCAGTACATAACCAGAGACAGCAGTCATCCTCTGGCTGTGATGTCTCAGATGTTTGTGTGCTGCAGCTAAAGATGTGAACATAGCGGTTTTTAAAATCACCTCGTCAGGTGACGAGCTGAACTCTCCCGTGTAGCTTCTTATTTGACTAAATTAAGTGTTTGTGCTTCTTTGCCTGTGTTGACACTGCTTCACCTAATGAGTTTGTTCAAACCTTGCCTTAATTCTGCAACAAGCTGTTGTTACTACACCCCTCCCCCAACCCCACCTCAAAAATAAGCCATACTGGCTGGAACAATTAATGGGTGACATGAGAATCAATCATCATTTGCCAGTTCTTTGGTGAACTTCATTGATATATATTTTTCCCATAATGCACCTGGGTCTCTGTTACAACGATGGCGCTCGAAGGCCTAGTTCTCTGAGTGAGCATTAGCTGCTGCAGTGGTTTTGCACGTGTCTGACAGGCTGCTGCTCCCTCTGGTGGCCACACAGAGTGAGTGACGTGAGCTTCGTGCTGTGATACTTGCTGACAGGAAGAATGTGAAATCAGAATGAGTGAAAATATACCTCTATGCATATGAGCTTGTGTTGCTGAAGCACTTGTAGTAGAAGTCCACTACACCTCCTGGAAGAAAGGATACTCTTTCCTCGGTTCTCTTGTAGGAAGTTCATTCTACCTTTTTTTTGTATTTTAAGAGACGTAAAAGTGAGACATGTCAGAGTGACGTGGACAATACTATAGAAACTTAGCTGGACTTGGAGGGGAAACGTTACTTTTGTATCCTTGACAAATTCTTAACTAAAACTAAAAGACTCTGGCCAATCACAGGGCAGTTCAGAGAAAGGTTGTTAGCAGTGTTCCTATTGGCCGTTCACTACACTTTCCATGCTGCACGTCTTTAAAAAAAGGAGATTAATGTTACAAGAAGAGCCCTGCACTGTATCAGGTCTAAATCCACATCATAAACCAGACATGAAGAATAGATTGATGTGGAAACTGTTCTCCATACAAGCAAGAATTAAAAAACAAAAAAAACATTCATTCATAATAAACATTTATGCTACACTATCAGTGGGCCTGAGAAGGTGGATGAGCAGATGGTAGAAGCACAACGCCCCAGTGATGTAGAAGAAAATCATTAGACATAGTTTACCCCAAAATTGTGTGGAAATAGAGAGTACAAGGAAGTGCTGTTACATAAAGGATGTAGGAATGTATAACCTGGAGATCAGGAGCAGCAGGATTTCCAAAGTCATGGGCCTGGTTAGAGCTCAGCACGACACAAAAATGAGTCCTTTCATCAAACGTGACAACATCACACACACACCTTAGGGAGCTGGTCATGCTGTCTACAGACAAACACAGAAAATATTTGGTGACAAAAACGAACAATTTGTTGACAACAGCAGGGGCAGAGAGAGAGAGAGAGAGACATTCTCAAGACCTACGTCTGCCATCAAACCAGTTCCTCTGAAGCAGAGAGTCCAGTACAAAGAACACATGACACGAAAACAAGTACAATCACCTACTCCAGCAATCCTGCCTACGCAGCTTTAACACTGTCCCATAACCTGGGGAACCATAGTTAGTCAAGAGCACAACACCTCCATTAATAAGCCATGCAGACATGCTGTCACCCCCTCTCTCCCCCAGCTCTAATTCACACTCTCACTTCAGCGTAAAGCTACTGATGCCACCTTTTCTACTGGAGATGATGTCATTTCAGAACGTATGAGCCGAAAGTGATGCTAATGTTAACAATGTGACACGAACATAAGGACAATAAAGAAAGAACGTGGTTATAACTGTTGTTTTCCTGTTAGAATTAATGTTGCAATCATAAGATATCACCGTGCCAACAGTCGTGGTCTGTCCCAATACACTCTGTGGCCGTGTCAGAAGTAGATGAATAAAAATATATGGAGCAAGTGTGAAGGAAGTAGATTTTGAGATGGGATGTTGGTGGGAGCAGGTGAACAGTGATGTTTTTATAATTTTCAGTCAGACTTGGGAGATTATGTTGTTTTCTCCTGTTAAGGGTTCAGTGTGTAACACAGTGACTTCTAAAAAAAAAAACCTCAGGTTTTGCACCAAATTGTAAAACAAAGTTTTAATTTGGATTTTTAAACTGTTCAATAGTCTGGTGTTTTTACTCACTAATCCAGCAGAGGGAGCTCTCTGACAGCTTGAGCTAAATTCTCATCTTGACGTTTCTAAGACGACAGTGAAACTTTGTGATTTAGCCAATATTTGGACAAATAAAAACGAAGTTCAATTCAACTAAATTTGTATACACACATTGGACATTGATGAGAAAAGTCATTCACAAAATGGAGCCGACTTCAGCAGAGAGAGCCGATGAGTTTAGCACTTAAACCTCATGAGATGTTTAACTTATTGGCTTTAATAACTCCAGACGTTGTTTATTGCTAAACAGAGCGCCACCTAGCGAATTGAGACGCTTTATTGATGTTTATTATCCAGAGAACAGTAACAGTAACGGTAACAGGCAGGCTCGGGCTGCCGCTTCTTAATGTACACATTTATACACTACATAAGAAGCAGCAAACGGCATGGCCTCCGCGGATACACACAGAGAGTGGAGTCTGTAGTCGTACCACTAGATGTCACTGTTACACACTGGACCTGAGACAACATAAAAGCCATGAATGAACTGAGACAGAAAAAAACAACACCTGCAGCTCGTGTTTCTGTGGATCACTGAACTGAACTGTATGTTCAGCAACTGCCATTTAGCCATTGGGGTCAAACAGGGTTCTTCTATTTTTTTTACACTCCCACCCAGACCATGTGATCTATGTATTATATGCAAATCTAATCTAGGAATGTGACACGATGCCTGTTTTGGTTGAATGTATTAATGAGCGCTTTTCTTCTCTGTCCTGCATACCAACTGCTTCCTGCTCAGACTGTAGATAGCACAAATGCAGTATAGCATCAGCTCTTATTACACCCTGTCACTCTGTTATTATGAGTGCATATACTGTACTACAATACTGTACATAAAGTACACACACTCCTAACCACATACACTAACTACAGGAGCAACTTTTTTGGCTCTTTGAGATAAATAGGACAATAAGTTTGGATTTAAAATATGATCAATGAAAGGCTAAAGGTATTGTTTTTATATATATATTATTTAAATATTTTTAACATTTTAAACCTTTAACTTCACCTGCTGCCTCAGGACAAATTAAATAAAAAGTGAACCTATTTTTCAAGTAGTCCAGAGGAGCATTACTAACCACATGAAGGGTCCTGTAAATGCTTCTTATAAAGCATGGAACTGAACGCTCTTGAACAAACGTCAACAAATACATGACAATATATATATATATATGTGTCCCCAACTGACCTGTAACAAAGACCCTGTTGAAAAACATGCTTGTTTTGAAGCATCAAGATGAGTGACCTTATGCTGATCTCTTGATTACACTCTGTGTCTAATTTCAATGTCAGTATTAGTCTGACACAGTATTATCAAGGATTTAAAACTGTTACTACTTTAGTGCCACAACAGATGTAGAAAATGAATGTTTTTGTCCCCAAAAAACTCACAATACAAACAAATGGCCCTATGCTGAACAAAAATAAATTCCTAGAAAGATTCACAGTTTTTTATTTAGTATAACATAGTAATATTACCGGGAAAAAACAAAATAGTTTCAGTAAACCCCTGATTTTTTTTCCCCCTTTAAAACTATGGCTCGAGTTTCATTAACGGTTATTTCCCAAAAACTATGGGATAAAAACTCACCTTAAGAATGTGGTCCTTTTAACGGCTAATGAGTCTCTTGTTAGTGTCCAGCGTCTTCAACAGATGAAACAGTCATATGTAGAAGGCAGAGGCCTTCAACGGGGCTGTTGGAAATACACACACATATACATATTGATACATACATACATATGGGTGTATATATATGCGTATATATATATATATATATACATACATATATGTGTGTATATATATGTATATATATATATATATGCCTATATATATTAATGTATATGTGTGTATATATGTATATTTATATATATATTCATGTATATGTCCATATATATACACATATATTAATGCATACATATACATGCATATGTACGTGTAAATGTCTTGTAATACATATTACTGTGTATACAGTACAACATATAGTAGGGACCAGATCAATGTAGTTGAATTCACTGTTACAGTTTTATACAGCAGGTGGTCCCTGCCCCGTCCTTCCATCAGTTTGGCGTTGAAGGCCTCTGCCTTACTGTACAGTCGGTTTTACTATTACCAGGTCATGAACGCCACACGGGTTCCTAAGAAAAACATTTCAAGATAAAAGGTTTTGGACAGATGAGCTGATAGAGGCAGAACCAAACAAGGACACGGGTTACTCTATATTTGTATTTTAAAGAGTAAAAAGGTAAACACAGAATATATAATATATAAATATACATATATATATATAATCAGTATGCCTGTATCTTTACACTTATGTAAATGTGTCTGTCAGACCTGGAAAAGGTCGTTGTCCATTTTCACCTTTCAACACCTTCCAAACAGATGGTTGTATGTGTAACCTGGTCGTCACGTCCTGGTAGCTGTAGCCCTAAGTCTGTCCAAACATCTCCTGCTGTGCAACCAACCAAATGTCCGTGTAAACACGTCATGTGACACGCCTGTGTCTTTTCTTTTCTTTTTTTTCCCTGCTTTTGCCAAAGCTTCTTCTTCTCTCTGTACCTTATTGCTCCTGCGTTGATGATGATGATGATGATGATGAGGACGATGATGGTGATAACGATTAGTAGACCAAAGGATGATGGGTAATTTTGTGGTCTTAATATGTGACAGTGATGGGCCGCTGTGTCTTTACTGTCAACTTTAAGTGCAGCCTGTAAATACATGTTATAGCCTCATGGCATAAATAAAGGTAGTGGTCAATTTATGTCATATTTCAAATTAGGGAGAAAGATATTTATTTTAGATCAGATGTTTCTCCACTCATACGTGTTTTTAATGTCTTAGTTTGAGTTTTCCTTTAATTTGCATGTTGATTTTTTTTTTCTCTTTCTTTCTGTTGATTTTGGCAAATTGAAGTCTTTTTTTTCTCCTCTACATCTTTTTTGTGTTCCATATATTTCTCTCTGTTCAGTGATTTCTTCTTCTTTTTTTTTTTTTGTTGCCGTTGTTGAAGAAAAGCTGATGACAAAAGCAGATCAAACTGTTTTCCCTGCTGTTTCACACAAACATGGATGGAACTGACCAAGCCAATGTTTCAATCCACTGTACTGTTAACAGTTCCAAATATGCTTTTTCTAACATTTTAACATTTATGATTACCCACACTTTGTACATCTTTGTTGCAATAAAGAAATGAAATCAGATGGGGTTTTTTTTCTTTTTTGTCTTTTTTATTCCCTTACTCAAGATGGAAAAGTGAACTATGTATAGACCTGCAGGAGTTTTAGATTTTAAAATATTGACCAAGATGTTTCTTTCTTTTTTTTTAGATTTTAGAAATACATACTTTCTAAATGTGGAGTTTTGACCCACATTACAGCAGTTGGGCTCTCATTGTTATCAACTACAGCTTCATCATATATAAGGACCTTGTATCAGTCACCAGTCCAGGTTCACCTTGGACATTGGAATTGTTGAAAAAAAAAACTGATTTTTTTTTTTACTGAAGGTCAAAATTAAACTTGTGCTGCACTCATCTCTATACTTGAATTTGTTTACAGTAAATCTGAATTTCTTAGACACAAGGGTGCTCTGTCCATTTGTATAAAGAAACGTTCTTTGTAGGACAAATATCTGTTGTTGTCAGTGACAGAGGAATGCTGATGGATTTGAAGCATTACCAGGTGATGATGTTGGATGAATAGTGAAATAAGATGCTCTTTTCGGTTCTAACAATTGTAAATCTGACTCCAGAGAAGTCACCAGCCATCAACCTCATCGTCACTGATAGTATGTACTGTACATAGTACATTGCTGTAAAGTTTGTGCTCTTGTGTTTGGTGAAAGCTTACCCTAATTTAACACCTCCCAAATTACCCTTCTGGGTAATTGAAAGACCCCAAGGCAAACTGGGGGATGGAAAAGAAGCAATTTTTTTTCTCAATTCCAAATTTCATTTTGGAAAGCCAGTTCGTTGATTTTAAAACGAAAAATGAAATACAGGTCATTTTCTGTTTTTTGAATTTTTTAATTCAAAATGGAAATCGGATGGCCGCAATGTACACGGACCAAGCTCTATCACGCTGTGACCTCAGTGTCATCAGTCGGTCTTCTGTAGGTGATATGGTTGAACTGAAGCAGAAGCGAAGTCTCTGGATCAAACCTCAACTCACCATGTAATTCTATGGTCCCAGGGCACTGCTCTGTTCAAGGCCAGTATTCTTTGCTCCATATTAGCAGGATGGCCATACAAAACCTGTCACTCTAGTGCAGGAGGTGATAGTTTGTTATAGAAGAGACAGAGGACTGGTGAAAAACTGCAGCCAATCAAAATTCGACACGAGTGACTGTCATGTGTCAACAACAATGATATAAATATTCCAGGAGGCGGAACATTTCTCAGTCCTAGCCAATCAAAGACAGTCAGTTTTCTCCCCTTTTTTCACCAGTAGTCTGTCAACAGTCAACACTGATGTTTGACTTTAATACAGAAGAGATGTAAACGACTGTAGTAGGGAGCTTGTCACAGCCTATCCTGCTGACTGCTGACCTCCACAGCCCCCTCCTCCCTGTCAGTCATCATCATCTCACCCACAGGTTCCAACAGCTGCAGCCGATCCTCCTGTCAGTAGTTAAGAGTTTCTCTTCTTCACCACAAAACAGAGGAGCATGTTCAGTGGCAGACTTCTGTCACTGTCACGTTCCACAGACAGACTGAGGACGTCCTTTGTCCCCAGGCCATTCAACTCTTTAACACCTCACTAAAGGTGAGAGGGGTCCCTCAGTAACTCTCAGTGGACTCTTAATACACACATTACACACATATTACACACCACCCCCGCACACACATCACTTAAACACATAGATACACACACACACACACCAATCACGCCGATCATAACACCACTGCACAACCCCTAGCCACGGTTGCATCTCTGCACCTTTTGGTAATATCTTGCACTGGCAATATTTCACCTTTGTACTTATCTTGTATTTACTCTCCAGTTTCTTTCGAGTTATTGCCCTGTTATGAAACCTCGCCCTGCTATATATTCTTTATACCCTTTGAGTTTAGTGCTTATATTCTGTACCTTGATCCATGCTCACTTTATCTATCTATCTAGAAGTTCTCAACTTCCTGTTGACATTATGTTTGACTTAACAACAAATTACCAGAGCCCTTTTACGTTCTCAACTTAACAACAAATTACCAGAGCCCTTTTTACAGCACGTATGCAACTAGGTGCAGACAAAGAGTGCAAGAGACATACAGACTGGCATCAGAAACTGTTCAGGGAGAACAGCCAGATATTTGGTTGGTTGGAGAAAGGTGGACAGGAGAAGCTGAAATCCTATATCTTCATAAACCCTCAGGCTCCACCCACTCTGTCCAGAGACTAAATACAAATCATCTCCTTCTGAGTTTGTTCATTTTCTTCAAGTTTCATACCACCTATGTACAGGCTGCTTTTCAAAGGTAAGTTCAATTACTCTTTATGTTTTTTAAAGGTCATTTATGTTCAGTGATGATTTCCTAGTTTTTAAAAATTGTACAAAATCAACAAAAGTATATATACCATATTTAGTATTTAGGAATATGATTTTTTTTTATCTTTCCATGAGTCCATCTTATTTTTATCTTGTGTTTGTCTTTCTTGATTGTACGTAAAGTTATCAAACATCATGATATTATGTTACATTATGTTATATTATGTTATATTATGTTACATTATGTTACATTATGTTACATTAGACGACATTATCTTACATTACGTTACATTTACAGCCACAAATGGGCTTTGGAATTTTTTTTTTCTGCCTCATTTATTACTGTATTTATATCAATGACTAAAGTTCACCTCAATTTGTGAGATATAACTAAGCTCCTTTTTATAGAAAATGTGAACTTTTGGTTAATTATCTGATCTTACTTACAAAATGCTAAATGCCCACCCTTCTCCTTAGTTTTTTCTTTCTTTTTTTGCTTTCTCCCCTTTTAACTGAAGTTTAAGTTTTTTTTGACCACAGTCCTTGTGATGGGGAGAGAAAACTTGAAGAAAACTTTACTTTTAACAGTCATCATTGTCTGTGTGCTTCTACTTGATAGAACCTATAGGTAAGTGGTGAGTGACTAGGCACACATTACGTTTTGTCTTAATAAGAAGTAATATTGAATATAGATCATCATGTAAAGGGTTATTTTTTTCCCTCAGGATGTTGGAGCCCCTCCCCCCCAGTTGTCCTACCCTCCAATCCCAGCCTGGATCACCGTTGAGAAATAAACACACTAACATAGTATTCCTCAAGACACACAAAACATCTGGGACCACTATTCAGAACATCCTGTTCCGCTTTGCCGACCACCACAACTTGACAGTGGCCTTACCCAAACAAAATTATGTCAACCTGTTCGGCTATCCCAGGTCTTTCAGCAATCAATTTGTTCACCCACATACACTTCCTGCAAATATCATCTGCAACGTCTTGCGCTTCAACAAGACGGAGCTGCAGCGTCTGATGCCCAGAGATGCCATTTATGTCACGATAATGAGAGAGCCTGGTGCCATGTTTGAATCTTCTTTCAGTTTCTTCAATCTTCTCTGTGAGAGCTTCAGTCAGGTACCTGATGGTTCCATCAAAACCTTTTTGGAGGAACCCCAGCGTTACTACAAACCCGATGAACCAAACTCTATGTTTGCACACAATTTAATGACCTTCGATCTAGGTGGAGACCACAATCATCCAGCAACAGATGTGGCCTACGCCCATGCCTTTGTGGCAGAGATGGAGCAAATCTATTCTCTAGTGATGATCTCAGAGTATTTTGATGAGTCCTTAATTCTCCTTCGCCATCTTCTCTCCTGGGATCTGGACGACATTTTGTATCTTGAACTAAACATGCGCACCGCAAGCTCAAAGCAAAGCCTGACACTGGGTCTTAATGAGAAGATTCGTGCCTGGAATTCACTAGATGCACATCTGTATGACCACTTCAATACCTCATTGTGGCGAAAGCTGAATGCTCTGGATCCACTCTGTCTGGAAAAGGAGCTAGAACTCTTTAGGAGGGCACGAGAGAAGCTGATGATGACTTGCTTCGGTGTGCAGAAGCCGCGTCTTCTCTCCCCGGAAGAAATCAAAAACGCTGATCTTCGTCCTTGGCAGCCTAATAAAAAAACTGTTATCAAGGGCTATGATTTACCAAAAGAGCTCCCTGAATCAACAAGGAAATACTGCCTGAAATTCACCATGCCAGAGATCCAGTACACAAACCGCCTCTTACACTTAGAGTCCCTGCGCCATCAGCAAAGAAATAGCAACACTCTGCCATGATAGGCTTTTGCAAAATGATATTGTGTGCAATTAATCAACAGAAAAACTATATATAACTACTATTAAATGCTATCTATTAAATGCCATAAATACTGTAATTGGGATACATTTTTTTGCCAACATCACCCAACCCTGAGGGCAATAGAATATTCGCTTCTTTGTTATAGTAAAAATTCAAAGGTGGATCCAACATTAATATATTTTAATATAAAACCTGTTTTCTTTTGGTGTCGGATCAGTGTTTTAAAGGTGGTGAATTTGTGACTTGTTTATTTTTTAAAAATTCCAGAAGAAGTTCGAAGATGAAAGAAATTGTATTTAGGTTAAACACAACCTAAAACATGTAAGGATACATTTTTCTTTTATTTAATGACATAACAAATTCTGTCCTGTGTATTAACTCAATAATACAATAAGACATGTGTAATGATTTAGAAATGTGTTAATCCTTAATTCATTAAAGTATCAGTATTGGTGTTGGTATCTGCAGTACTGTAACATTTCTGTCCCGGTGTCACCACCACCTGCCTGTTGAGTTACTGCAGTATATACAGCCGACTGAACGGTTGATCTGATATTGCAGGTGGTTGCTGATAGTACCACATTTTTGCATGAGTTTGCATACATATTAGGCAGTATATGTAAATATTTGGGTTGAAATCATAATGATTTGTGATACAAATGAGAAATTTCACACAAACAAACCAAGGTTTACCAGTGTGAGTTGGACTTTATTTGAAGGTGTGGCTCATACAGGATGCAGCTTCATTTTTACTGAACATATATTACTCTAGTTAATCTCTGAGTGTGTGAAATGCATACACCAAGGCAGCAGTTTCTCAGGCAGCTTCCGCCTTTTTCAAAAAAAAAAAAAAAATAGGATCAAGGTCAGGGTTCCAGACTAAAAACCAGTAACCTGGTTTGTCATGCAGTATCATTTTGTTTATATTTAATTTAATATAAAAAATTTTTGTTTTTTTTTTTCTTTTGGCAATTTACATAAAAAAATATATTAAATAAAAACCATGTGAACATTCACAAGTTGCATTAGTGATCTTAGTTCTCACATTTGCTCTCAGTACGTACGTCAGTAAGACATACTGCACTGTGTCTGTCACTGTTAGAGGAAACCTGTGCTCGATGTACTCTTACATCCTGCATCATATTTTCACTCATTTCCAGTGCCAGTCATTTGTATGTCCTAGACCTTGACCAGAGTTTATGCTCTGGTTTTTGTTTATCGTTGCTATTGTAATTTTTTTTTTTGCAAGAGATGGCAGCATCACCCTCTCCAGCAGATGGCGCCCTGGCCGGCTGCCTATGTGGCCTGTGAAAAGAGCCGGCTCTGCTCACTGCCATAGTCAGACTAGTTGCCCTTTTGGCCACCTTTCCGAGCTGGAAGAAATAGTACAGGCTTATAAGCACTGCAGAAAAACTTCTGGATAATGAATGAAACAATTTGGGCTCGGGCTAATTGATTATGTTGCCATGGAGACCGTTTTAACTGCTGTGTGTCTTTCAGGAGTCTTTGCTCTGACACCATGGCAAAAATTGTTTTTAGATTTTAGTTTTTCTTTGTTAGAACAACCGGAACTACTATTATCACTAGAATGACACACAGAGAAAAGACGATAACAAGGAGGATTTTACAGAGTTTTTTTCTTTTAAGTTCGGCTTCCTCCTTTTTTAGTAACGAGTCATATCCTGGGGTGTAGAGGTCCTCCAGCCAGAAGTCCAGTTCTCTGGGGGTCTTCTCTTCCTCCTGTTAGAAAAATATATGTTACTGCGAAGCCTCGTGTCTTTTTTTATTATTATTATTTTTTATCGTTAGTCATTATTGGCACTCTATATTGCCATGTGCAATCTCAGCACTAGATGTCACTAGATCCTCATTCCTAGCTACCCAGGCACACAGTTACCTTTAAATAATCACCAAGATTCCCGTTGACTGTTTGTGTGTCGTACTCCTTCACAGTCCATGAAGGTTTGAACTTGTCATTGTCCTCTGTGTCTATTGTCCTTATGTCCAGGTACAATGGGTTCCTTTTAATGTTGGACTGCAGTGTGACTGGAGTGATGTGCTTTTCCAGGTATCTGTCCACAAACACCACACTCTCTGAGGAAGGAGGACGCCTGGTGTCTGTCCTCATCCCGTGCTCCCTCTGTGGGGACAATAAAGACACTTCAGCTGTCTACATGTCCAGGTGTGAACCACTGCCACCTTCAGGACAGACACATGAGTTAGTCTGTTGTGGTTTACTTCATAAAGGGACAGTCCTGGGGTTTTTGTGGCGTGGTATTTAGAACACCGTTGAAGTACTGCACTCCACATGTCAGCATTGTTGGAAACCCAGGAGGTTAGCCCTTCATCATCATTGCTTGGCTTGTAGCAAATAGACTTTGTTCCAGTTGAGTAGCAAACTCAAGTCTGTGAAATATTCAGTCTAATACACCAAAGTATATAGACAAAGAACAATTGTACATCATGGTGCAATAAAATATTCATTCTACTGCTGCATAAATAATCCTAGTAATAACAGAAGCAGACGTTAAACACGTTATTACCAAGACTGTAACGTAGCTGAGTCAACAGTGTGTTTACCTGGGAGTAGACTCTGTTCTGCCAGTGTCTTTGACTGGACATGGCTGCCCCCACCTGAATCATGCCGTGTCCTGTGGTCAGTGTGTTGACGTCCAGCTGGAGGAACTTGTCTGGATGGTTGTTGTTGGGTAAAACAGAGATGTCCATCCTGACTGCCCTGCTGTTCCCCTCTGACTCTGACTGCTGCACGCTGTCTACAACATGAGGACTCTGTAATAATTCATGAGCAGCAGGATATACATGAGCCTGTATCAGTGGCAGGCGTGTGTAACTCAACCCAGGCGTTTGAAGCCTCGAGCAGGAACGTGTGAGAGACAGAGAGAAAGAAAGAAAGATTGACATAAGAGAAAACAAGGAGGGAGAAGTCAGAGGTTGAAGTAGTACTCCAGGTCCAGTACCACACTGGAGGCAACTCAGTACCACATTATATACACCACTGTTGGTTACAAATGAATCATATACTGAGGTACAACGCCGAGGTAAACCTGGTGAACGGCTCATAATTTTAAAGATCTCATCAGACGCTCACGCAGGACAGAGACACTGAGGCCGGGCATTAGGAAAGACGTGTTCAGGTGAACATGGTGTTGAAACTTATGATCATCTTTGATTTTCCCCAACAACCATCTTTTAATGTTTGAATATTTGATCAATTAATTACCAGCCAGCAGCTGTTTTCCGGACAATCCCACGTGGACAATGACATGTTTGAAGTAGGATACAACTCCGATACTGCAACTTGGAGTATCTGGCGATACCAATATCACTCCGATACCTTTCGATACCTACCTGCTACAGCATTCTGTTGTTGCTGAGGTGATAGTGTCCCTGTTTACAGCATGTCGCGCAAAGTAATGTTGAAAATTTGGGCTCAGGTATCATTGTAGACCATAGTTGTTGTTTTTTCATCGTTTGTTTGATCCTGAAATTCATCAGATCCAACCATCCTTAGTTTGACATTTATGCTTCATTCAAACACACATCCTCAGACCCAAATTGCACAGCTTTCGACCACAACTAGCTGCGTAGCAGTCAGTGTTGTGTGTTGTCCTCCTGCAGTTTGGAGATATTTTCACATCAGGGACCCTGACGTGATACAGTCTGACTGTAAGATGAATTCTGTTACGAAACAAGACGCGCCTTAAGTCATTTACAAAACGCCTTGTTGTTGCTTTTTCACACTAATTTTTTTTTTCTTAAAATTAAAAAATAAAAAGAGATGGGAGAAGTTGTAAGACAAAAAGTATGTGCACAATGTAGGTTTGTACATGTCTGACAGTACATGTGACCAATATCAGCCGACTGTTTGATAGTGTGGTCTATCTGTAAAAACATTTACTTTCAAATCATAAGAACCAGAGATTTGGACGATTTTTCAAAACCATCCAGATTTCAAGGTCAACCTGGAAAATATGAAAAAGAAGTGTGTCATAGTCCACTGTATGGTATCCTGTCTTATTTTTGTGTTTCTAGATTCTCTCTCCGGACAACTTCAAAGAGCCTTTTCAAGCTGTATTTTCATGATCTGGTCTGTATATACAGTGAATGTGTGCAGTTTCTTACATTTGTTTGTATTTGTCATTTATTCTTGGTCTTCTTTTGCCTAATCCTATTGTGTGTCACTACAGGGAGGGAGCTGGAGTCATCCCAGCAGTCAGTAGACAAGGTCAGGGTCGAACCCTAAAGGTCAAGTGTGGTAACCACATCTTCCAGAGTGTGAACTATTGGTGATTTGTAGCTTTTAATTTACAACTGGGTGGGCCCACTTGGCCCGGGGCGGCAAACACGCCAGGACCGCCACTGCTGGAGCAAGGCGTGATAGAAAGTCACTACTGATTCTGAAAAAACAGACAAATGAATAAAAAGGAAAACGCTTTAAAGCATGAGAGAAAGAGGGAGAGGCGGTTGCAGCCTCAGCCTCAGCAGCATCAGCAGCATCAGCAGCATGGTTTGCGCCATCGCAGGAGCAACGTTAGGAGGGAGGAGGAGAAGAGAGGAGAAGGCGGCTGTGTGACCAATAAGACGGATATTCCAGTTGTAGCTTGTGCACATGCCCGATGTCGTCATAGGGGAAACCACTGCCGTGCTGCCTCACAGCGCAGCCTTCACTAAAATGGATGAGCGCAGGTTGGAGGTCCGGACCGATGCGGTAAGAGCTTTTCACACGCACCGCACACGCGACGCGATACAACGATGCATCTCCAAACATTTGCACTTGAACACACCGCCAACACCGGCCGGGCTCGGCTGTTATTTGCTCACATGTCGGTGCTGGGTGTCAGTGGGTGCACACAGATTGAAGATTGCAGCGGTGCCGTGCAGCGCGACGATTGACTTTCTACCAGAAATCTGGGCTGAGGATACATGTACACGCACGGACGCAGCCAAAGCGTGTCCGTGTCCGTGTCCGTGTCACCCTCTCTCCCCTGGTTCGCACTCCCTCCCCCCTCTCTCCCACTTTCACTCTAATGTGTCCCCGTCGTCGTCGAGCACTGACATCATCCTGGTGAGCTGTGCCTCCAGCAGCTTCAGCAGCTCTAGTACTATCTGCTAGCTCAGCGCGTCAATGCGACGTTTTTTAGGCCTTGATGCGTTTTTACTGCGACTCGAGTGCATGTGGACGTACAGTACTAGTCACAGTACTGTTTGCCTGTTGCTGCAGAGGCTTCACATGATTTGCTCTCATTTCCTCCGTGTGCACGGATACAGTAATAGGTACAGTAATACTTCATCCACACCGGTGCAGTACAGATAGTAGGGAGTAATGCATGTCAGAAAAAAATAAATATAAACATATATATTTAAGTACATTTTTAAATATTCTACTTAGTCCTTTTCAGGGTTGAGGGTACCTCAAGCCAATCCCAGCAGTCGGTGATGGTGGTGGGAAGGGGGGAGGGGGGGGGTGTGCAAGGGGGGGGGGGGGCACCCTTAACAGTACATCTTGTGACCAGTCGTACTTGTGTTCAAACCAGTGTTTAATTTGGAGTGAATGTACCCAGCCTGCATGTCTTAAGGATTAAACCTGTCTGTGATTGTATGTATTTGTTGTAGGTGAATTGACCACTCTTTACTATCTGCTGATTATGGTATGAATGATGATGGAGTGCCATCCCATACATCACACGTTATTGTTGCTGAATGTTCCGGTTACAGTCGAGTTCTGCCACGGGAAATCATAGTGAACTTTTTTGGATTACATAATAGTCATAACTGGTCAATTCTGAGGTTCATGGTGACAAGGTGGGTATTGCTGACTCGTAGAAAACAACGGGTCTTTCTGTGTTGAGGTCAAATGTACTGCCTGACTTTGGTTTCCTCCTACAAACATCCACTTTGGGTTTAACTTACACTCCATGTCACAAAAACAGATGTAATAGTGAATTGTTTTTCACTATTACATCTGTGTCACTGGAATAGAATGACATCATCTCCATGGTGAATCTGCCTTCGCTCGATGTCACCTGGGATTGGCTCCAGCCCCCCCACCTCCACCCCCCACCCACCCGAGGATTATGTGGTACATTATAGATGGACAGACACATGGGTTGGTGGATGGATGGATATAGGAGTGGATGTGCCAGTCATTTGGTTCCTGTATCCGACTTTCATTACATTTCATAATTTCAACAGTCAATCTTACTTCAATCCTACTTTTCACAGTCAGGTGGTGGGAAGCCGTATACTTGAATTTCTCTTTAATATCTTTATATCGCACAACAAAATAATACGGCGCAGTACAAACTCTACTACTGTAGGAGTATTGTGTGCATATTCATATTTGTCTATTTACAATATATAATTGAAAAACAATAGCTTCACAGTGTGCATCTTTGCAACCCACACCACAGGTGGCGCTATTAAGTATGTGGTTCCTGTGGGGCTCAAACCTCGGTCCTTTTGTGTTTGAGGCAGACGTGTGATAACAGCTACACCATGGAACCACCACAGGTGTAGTTAACAGACACACTGAACTTACTGAGTCTGATACGATGTGATGTTAAACCCAGTGATTATTACTGTGTGCTTCGTCTCAGAAACGATTGTACAAAACAACACAAACTGAATATAACAGTTAGCAATAGATTGTGTTGGTCCGAGTGTAGATTTAAAAGTACCGGTAATATTTCACAGTGTATTTTCTGGAAAGGAACTATAAGAATCTGTTTATTTGACTTCATCTAGTCTTGGTCTTGGCTTTTGTCAATGATATAAAGTAGAGTTGGAAAGCTTCCTAGAAACTGGTGCAGTTTCAGACTTATTACCTAATTGCACTAGACAGAAAGGGTAAATCACCTGCAGTGACATGGTAATGGGCAGTAAGTGCTGGCACAGTTTGATGCTTAATCTGGAGTTTTTTACTTTTGGAAGTGAAAGCTTTTATTCCAGGTCTCACTCATAATTCCCACCTCTGATATACATTTTTGACCATATTGACTGTAAATTTATGCCGTTCCCATATCTGTGCAGCAGCTACGTAATCACACATCACTGTTATGATCATTGAGGAAAGTCCAGTTGATTGCAGTGCTCCGTTGTTGTAGGAACAACTTACAGTTGTCACACAAGACGATGTAAGCGTAAAATTTACGACCTCCATCAGGAAGGTCAGCAGTTTGACCTCTTTACCTAAGAGCTGCCTCTGATTTCTGTTTTTTGGCCTTTATACTCACATACTAGGATTCTTATCAAATCTATATATTTTTTTAAAAATCCCTAGTTTTTCTGAAGGTCACAGAAAATCCTTGGCCGTGTGAACATCAGCAAATCTTCTCACTTCTCTTTTTTTTTTTCTTGTTGTTTTCTTTCTGTAGTAAGAGAATGAAATGTCCTCTTGGCGAAATATTACCGGTGTAAAATAGATCCAGTAGGTGGCAGTATTAGTAGCTCACAGTTTCAGATTTGCCAGTAAAACCCCCCAAATAAGTTAGGTCCCTTGTTCTTGGAGCTAGCAGATGCTATTTTGTAGTTTGTCTGCAAGGCTGTGTGTTTATGTACTGCAGAAACACTAATGGACCTGAATGTAATTCTGTTTTCTCGTGGATTAAATCTATATAGAACATTTTGTTCCATTACACTTAAATGACGTTACAGGGATTTCAAATAAGAGCTTAGCTCTGATGACAGCCCAGGTAAGGGAAACCACTCATTATTGACAAGAGTTACAGGAAACGCTGTGTCAGCATTGTCATTGCATGGACCAGGACAATAGAACGCCTCCTACAAGGGAAGCATGGCCACAAAATTCAAATAGAATGAAGTTAAATGGTGCAAACAAATATAAGTCGATTTGTTCATTTATGTGCGATATCAGGAGCCTAATACAGGGGTGCCTGCTTTACGACGTCCTCGACCTACCGTGTGATCGCCTGGCTATAAATTCATTAAGTCTTGTTTATTCATTCTGATGAGGAACATGGCTCGGTTTACGTTTCCCGCTGAGACGCCATAGAATTGTAGAGGACAATAAAGAATTCAACAGAACCCTTTCCGTGTGTTTGTTACTGTTCGCTGTGACGAACCCGTACGTAAAAGCAATAGTTTCTTAACCAACAAGTTTAATTGTTTCTACATATTTTGCGAAATGTCATATGGAATTGAATGCAAGTACTGACTTATGGTAAAAAATTGAGTTACATCACCAATAGGAATCAAACCCCCGACGTAGGTCGAGGAGCCTCTGTATGTGACGAGGCAGTTACAATGATACCATTATTATACCGTATGATACCAAATCAGTTTTAAAGCTCTATCACGCTGTGACCTCAGTGTCATCAGTCGGTCTTCTGTAGGTGATATGGTTGAACTGAAGCAGAAGCGAAGTCTCTGGATCAAACCTCAACTCACCATGTAATTCTATGGTCCCAGGGCACTGCTCTGTTCAAGGCCAGTATTCTTTGCTCCATATTAGCAGGATGGCCATACAAAACCTGTCACTCTAGTGCAGGAGGTGATAGTTTGTTATAGAAGAGACAGAGGACTGGTGAAAAACTGCAGCCAATCAAAATTCGACACGAGTGACTGTCAGAATGGACGTATGCTGCTCTCACTTCTTATCCAGATCAAAGTCATGAAAGTGTCTCCACAAATATGTCTGCATCTTTAGGTGTTTGTGTTTGTGTGTGTGTGAGTGTGTGTGTGTGCTGAGTCAGGAGGGAACAAATGAATGAATATAATTATGATTTATAACAGGTGCATTTTCCTGTTTGCATTTGCGGTAAATTGTGCTTGACAGGTTAATTATTTATGATGATATATTTATGATATAAATATTCCAGGAGGCGGAACATTTCTCAGTCCTAGCCAATCAAAGACAGTCAGTTTTCTCCCCTTTTTTCACCAGTAGTCTGTCAACAGTCAACACTGATGTTTGACTTTAATACAGAAGAGATGTAAACGACTGTAGTAGGGAGCTTGTCACAGCCTATCCTGCTGGCGTCCCATCTCACCCACAGGTTCCAACAGCTGCAGCCGATCCTCCTGTCAGTAGTTAAGAGTTTCTCCACTCCAGCTCTGCCTGTTTTCTCCCTCATCTTCTTTGCCTGCCGTTGGCCTGATGCCTTGCCGCTGCCCTTTTAAGCCTGTCTGCGTTCAGTCTACAGGACTTTCTCTGCATTCACCCCAGCTTCTGCCAGCGTGTCCCCACAGCTCTGCTGAAGTTGGAAAAAGGCAAACAGTTCTATTGGTACTTGCAAATATCTTGACTCTAGGCAAACTTAATACACACTGAGAGGCCGACTGAAAAAGATTTTAGTATCAGTTTTTATTTTGATTAGTGCAAATTTTAAATTTTGAAACAAGAAAGCTGTCATCAGGTAAACGTCCGTCTCTGCGTGAACTGTGTACGAATTATAAAAGTTATACAATATTCTACGAAAACAAGAAATTGAAAAACCAGATTGAGACACTTACTCACACCAGGGCTGTTGTACCACGCCCAGGTGCGATGGTGTTGCTACTACACCGCAGTTGGAAGTGGCGGGCCAAAATATGAAACATGGGGCCAAACTTGTGCACATGCGCGGTTAAGAACATCTTCTGCTGATTCAGCAAATATCTGCGAATCGCCGCCTGAAGCGGTCAATAAATGTCAATAAAACGTTGATGAGGGCTGATAGTTGACAAAGCAGCTGTGACTGTCTGTGTGTGTCTGTGTGTGTCTGTGTGTGTGGATATTCTGCTCCATCATGTCTCAGCAGCTCACAGTAATGGTGACATGGTGTTGATCAGAGGGCTGACAGTTTTGAAGATCGCTGTTGAACCCGTTGTTGTCAGAGTCGCTCTCGATTGCCTTTGGGGTTTGAGCGGATGAAATAAAAAAAAAGTAAATATTATTTTATGGTGTGTAGTAGTCTCCACATACAGCACGTTAACTGCCATTCTGTTACATGCATTTAATCAGTACCCCAACATATAATACATCTAAAGTATATTTGGTTTAAATGAGTAAATATATGTTTTATGTTTGCGTTGTAGTGTTGGCAGATATCTGTAGCTTTGTTCATTTGAACAGTAGCTCCCGAGCCCAAAACTGTGGGCACTGGTATATCAAGTAACACATTATATTTACATTTAAAAAATAATTGACTTAAAGACAGAACCTAAATATATAAACAATCTAATTACGAGAAGAATTAAAACAAACAACTTAATTATCAGACTGAGTGATAAAAAAAACGAACAAGTCCGTTTTTGCTGCCTCCCTAAATGACTATTTAAATATGGCCATATGAAAAATAAGATTCCAACTAACAGGAAGAAAAGTGTGTGTGTGTTTGTGTGTGTGTACTGTTTAAATCAGCCGCTAGAGTTCAGGGTGGATGTGGGGGCAGGGTAATTCCAGTGAGGGTGGATAAATCTTCCAGGGTGTTCACTGCCAATGGTGCAGTATTGCAGTGCACAGAGTCACTCAGAGAGCTCAGTGTACCATAAAAGCTAAGCCAGTGCTCACTGTGCTCGCTGACCATAAGTAACTCCAGCACTACACATTCATTTGATAGTGGCATTTATTGCACTGAGGAGTTATTCACTTTCTCCAAGGACTCATTCAGTTTAAAAGGCAAACTTATTTTCACCTTGAATAGGATCGTGCAAGGTTTGGACATTATTATCTGACTCAATGCTGTGACATCGGTCGTAGCAGGATGGGGTCGCCGTAGAGCTGCTGGTTTATTTGCAGTTGTCATTGTTAAAACATTTAAAAGGACTAGAATAAAAGGACAGTTCTGTTCTTAGAAGACTAGAAGACTAGACTAGAATAAAAGGACAGTTCTGTTCTTTTCCTATGTGAAAGTTCGTGACCCTCTACTGCCACCATCCTTAAGTTAAAATGTATTATTTTGAATTGTTTTGACTGAAAACAAATACATCCTCAACACAGGGTCTGGGACGAAAACAAAATGTTATATTGTCTGACAAATTATTGCCGATAAACAACCTTATTGTCAACATTATTTTGCGACCAAATGAATCACTGTTGTAATGATAACATGTTATAATAATTCAAAAAACATTTTCAAAGTGCAATACATCTTTATTTCTCAGTTTATATCAGTATTTTATTTTTTTTACAGGTCTCTAAATGCCCCTTGTTACAGACACACCACTGAACGGCCCTTGTAAACACTGGTCTGTTTGTATTTACTTTGTCGACCAAACACCTCAGTGAGCGGTGACTGTCGGAACAGGACTGTCGAGGTCGGCCGAATTATCGAGTTTATTTTCATTTATCGTACGGTTAATTAATGTATTGATTACCGTCCCAGGATTACTGAACACCACAACACGTTTTAAAAAAAGAAGCTCTGATTTTCTGTCTTTTGGCTTCTGTCTGTAGGGTTGAATGCAAACATTTTTGTTCAGGGAGAATATATGCAAGCCTACTTACAGCCTACAGCCTACTTAGCTGGTTTAATAAGGACTGTTTTTGCTTTGAATTGTTTTTGCTCTGTGGAAGAACGTTGGAGTACAATGAGAAGAGGAACACACTAACTCTACAGAAATACTCATCAGCTAGAGCAGTGATTTTCTGTGTTTTCACACACACACTCACCTACCCACCCCCCTCCCTCCCTCCCTCACCCACAACCCTGTGAATTGAAATACTGTTGAGAACCTGATATCTGTACAAACCACTTTATGCTGCCACCTAGTGACTGGAGGCATGTTATCATTCATTCATTACAGCAGTGGTACACTTATGTCCAGCATGCCATATTCCATTGGAAGCCCCTCAACCCCCCCATGGCAACCCCCCGACCCCCAGTGGGGCCCGCCCCACTATTTGAGAAGTACTGTGCTAGAGGGACTTGAACCAGTGCTCTTGTTGTCAGACCTTTATCTGGTACATGAATTAAAACGAAGCGAAACAAGCCCCCGTTCTTACCTCTACTCCGTTTCAGTAATACCAACGAAGTAGCCAGAAAGATTTTATTTAATTAAATGGCCCTGGAAATGATCCACACTTTTCCTGGAACATCCTGTAGCACAGGTAAATAAAAAGGCAATCTAATCTACACAGGGAGTATATTCAATTTAATACAATTGGCACGACTATATGTTTCACAGTGTACTTCTGTACATTACACATTCTCATCGCAGATTAAAACCATGAGCAAAATATAGGTTTAGTCATATAAAACAGTCAGCTCGAATAACATAAATTTAGCAGAATATATTTTTGATTGATGCAAATTTAAATGCAACAAAACAGACACATTTGTTTATGTTTTAAAAACAAAATCTCAAATCTCGTCGATACAGGGGTGACGACTAGTGAGCGAAGCATTGACGTTTTTGTAAAGAAGTCCAAGGTCGCAGTAGAACGGTACAGAACATAGGCCCAGGACAGTTACTACACAGGTGTCAGACAGCTGGACTACATACAGTAGACCTATAGTTGCCGCCTCTCTATAATGGAGGGAGCATGAAAGAAATGATTAACTTTGTTCAACATCTTAATGTTGTCTGTTTTTAAGGCTAATGCCCTCAACTCTTAGCTCACTGCATTGAGAAGTAGTTTCTTAGTGCCAGGTAGGACGGCACTCCTTAAAGCCACAGCTGCTTATTGCTAGGTATTGAGAGGAACTCTCAGTAACCACAGCCTTTCTCTCTCCTTCCATTCTGCTCTCAGGGTAAGGGCAGTTTAGCCGAGGGTCATGGGAATCAACTAATGTAATTTGTAGCATTAATGGATTAAGTAAAAACACACACTTAGTTTTCTATAGTTTTCTATAAGAGAAAATAAATGAAAAGCGTTGCTTGTTCTTAATATAACTGCTGTTTTTTCTTAAATACAGATTTATTTATAACTGAGCAGGCGTTTGATGCTGTTGCTACAAAAAAAAAACAAAAAAAAGAAGAAGTCTTTAAGGGAGAAAAACAGATACCAGAATACTTTCTTCTATCACTGCATCCCAGTGTAACCTTAGGATGATTAAACGTCTTTCAGGACCCGCTGACGAGTGAATGTCCCCCATGTCTGATTGTGTTTTAGGTAAAATTAGATCACACAGAGCCTCTACTTCTCTCTACACAGAAAAACATTTCAGGTCTCATATGAAGGCTCATACTATTTTTATATTTATTTTTAATTCAGAACAACATTTTCCCCTGCGATGATAGTACCCAGCAGCGCTGCTAAACTGTGGTTTGTTGTGGGTTTTAACCTGGAAACTAACCACGGAGAAGTTGTACTAGGAGTGGACTCCTGCTACTTCTTAGACATGTTTTTGTACAATATTGAGTTCAGAGGGTGTGAGTAGGATTTGCCTAATCGTAGCCTTTGTAAAATGTGATTCTGTTTGCCAATTATTATATATTTAGCACCATTGAACCTACAATATTTCATAACTTAAATGAATCTTTTTTTTATCTCTTCAGGAAACATCAACATTCAAGCAACTTGATGGCGAAAACTAGAGGATCCCTTTTAAGATGACACGCACAGACCCACCTAACATACTAGCTTCAACTGTGCATCGAGACATAAAAGTGATTCCCATTTGTACACACTACAAGTTCCTGCAACCCTCCGAACAATGTGATTTTATAAATTCCAACACACTGGAGGACAGTAAGAGCAAAGTCAATAAGAGGCACTGCCATACCTTTGACTATAGGTCACTGGAATATCCAAGATCACACCAATACACAATGGAGTCCCCATACAGAAAGGCAGAAAGGCATGCAGCCAACCCAGATGTAGCCTGGAATGCCCTGGGCCGCCAACAGAAATATCGCTTTTCTGCTCCAGACATTTTTAGTCATAGGTTAGCTTCTCAAACAATGGCTGCTGACATGGCCAGTGAGGTAGTTGTCCATGAACACAAAAGAAGGACACGGTCCAAAAGTGCTACTCGGGCCCAAGCCAGTCTCACCCCTGTGTCTTTCGAAGGATACACGGCCTCGGAGAGGAAGGGAAGGGAGTTCCACAGGGCTACAAGAGACAGCCACGGAAGGCCAGAGGTATCGCCACGCAGGGAACCGACATATGCAGCTCGGGCTCATATGCATGAAGTGCATCCTATCAAGTTGCAGCCTCAGATGGGGGAAAGCAGTAGATATTCGACTCACTATGCTGCTGATAGTGCCGAGGATGGAGGGATCGATAAACCAGCAACTTCTCCTCATGTCAGATGTCGGGTGGATATCAAACCAGATGATGCAGCAATACATCATTCAGGAAAAAAACAGTCTACGCCACAGGTGGACATACCGTGGCAGAGGCACCACAGTGGAGGCAGTAGGAGTCTAACTGTACCACGTCATTTCTCCTACTCAAGAACACCAACACCCACTGACTCATTAGGTACCGAGAGTAGACAAGCATATCAATATTCCCGTAGCATGCCAAATAGTTACTTACAACCTGTTGACCTTTCCACCTCACAAAGAATGCCTCCGTCAGGTGATTACTATGGAAGAGAGAGAAGAGCTCACTCCAGTCCTAATGTGCCAACAAAGTTCTTTTATGCCGACACCCCAGCTAGATATGTTACCACTGTTCCTCCTCAACCAAGCTCTTACTACCACGATGAACGTTACACGCCAGGACAAGCGTACTCTCCGAAAGTGCAGTATGTGCAAGATCCCAGGATTCGAATGGTGCATGCGGTGGCTTCACGACCCTACTACCCTGAGATGGAGTCCTATTCCTACTCAATGCAAGCCGGATATCCCAAATCCTATACAGCTAATGAGCCGGGGCCATACATTATACAGACCCCTCCTTCTAGAACGTTTTATGGCGAGGATCCAAGGTCTTATCAAATCCAGACTGCTCCACCAAGGTTTTATTATCCTAGTGACATGTACGCAATGCCACCTGAGCACCACGTTCCATCTAGGGCATACTACACAGAGGGTCGGAGACATGCCAGAGTTGTTCAAGCGCCGACAGATGATTGGTATGGCTCGGATGCGTCTGGTTACTCCACTAATCCTGCCTCCTACGTGTCACAAGTCACTCCAACCAGAGTCCGACAAGAGCCCGTGTTGACATCTTGGTATGCTAACCCTTGTGTAGAACCTCAGAAAATTGGCAATGATTCAAAATCACATTCTAGATCATGGGACAACATTCTTAACTATCATGTAGAGAAGGAACAACCTCTTCCTGTGCAACGACGACAAAGCTATGATGATATTCTTGACTCCAGGAAGCCTTCCGCAGCTCTGGGTGACAAACCAGTGGTTGTCAACCTCTCCAGCTCACCTAGACGCTATGCGGCCTTGTCAATGTCAAGTAACTCACTAATTGACAAAAGCCCTACAGAAGTGTCGAAGGGCAGTACCAGTAAGCTCTGGTTCGTCACACCTGAAATAACAATCACTGATAACGACATTCAGTCGGGAAACCTCAAGATGGCTGAAGGCCGGTCCGCCAGTTGGGACGTTCTTGACTCAAGGAGTGCTAAAGTTCCAGACCTATCTCAGTGTGACATTGAAAGCTCAACCAAAGAGAAGACACATGACAATGCCTCATTGCAGCAAAGCCTAGAACAACTTGATGAGCTTCTGGCAGACCTTGTCACAGACTACAAGCCGCCTAGCAGAAGGGCCAGTGAAGACATTTTGGATCAGTTGAAAAAGTTAATTGACGAGGAAGAAGCAGTATCCTTGGCCAGAAAAAGCTCAAAGGTCGGGGCAGAGGAACAACTACCTCTAGACAAGCAGCCAACCTCCATTAGAATGAATCCTGATGCTTTTCGAGATATGGACGGGGCGAGTGACGCAATGAAGAGCGCTGATGAATGCTCCCCAGATCAGAGCCCGGATGAGGATGACACGATGATGTGCTCCAACTACAAATGTCAGAGAACAGAAACACTTTTCAATGCGTGCTTATATTTTAAATCCTGCCACAGCTGCTACACGTACTACTGTTCCCGTAACTGTCGTAGAGAGGACTGGGACATCCATAAGGAAAGCTGCTTGTATGGCCGAATTGGCAGTACATGCCGTCACATCATCAAACATTGTAGAGAGACAGTTGAAGTCCACAAAGCCTTCTCCCGCATTGCCAAAGTTGGCTACCTTTCCCGTGGAAGAGGAGTTCTCTTCCTTGGTTTTCCAAATCCTGCAGCGTCCAGTAATTTCTTACAGTATGGACTGGACAGTCTGCAAATGTCTCCCACGTATCTGTCCCTCCGGGAGCTCGAGTGCTTCAAAGACAACCTGGGAGAGTACTGCAAAGAGCTGCAGCAGGCTGGCAAAGAGTACGACCCCAATGAATGCTTCATCTTGAATGTATCAATTGCTGTTGGTGAGCAATTACCTGATGGGCCTTCACCGAGGAACCAAGCTCCTACTGTGAGAAAATATGCAAAGGTCGCCCTGGCCTCTTTTAGCCCAGAGCGCAAGGTTCACAAGAAAGAAAGTGACATGGAAACCCTGATCCTGACTCCACCACCTGGCACAGCTGATATTGATAAAGAAGGAGAGGAAGGCAGAAAGGCCAGGGAAATCTGTTTTATAAATATACAGCGAGAGCTGCGAATCCGAGGGATTTACTTACGCCACGAATACCCACAGGTATACAAGCAGCTTTGTGAGTTTGTGGAGAGTAACAAAAGGTTCACACCCACAACTATATACCCCACTGATAAAAGGACCGGTAAGCAGTTTATGTGCATGATTATGGCTGCCTCTGAGCCCAGGACATTGGACTGGGTCGACACCCCGCATCTTCTTGATGACATCATTTAAGTGCGCCTTTTGTTGTAAATATATATATGTATAGAAATACATATATATTGTTACACATATTTATATTTCAATCCAATCAGAAACACTTGTAGATAAGTATTTTGTTATTAAAATGATATATATTCATGTCTGCTTGGTCAGTATTAGTCTTTCAGAGAATAATACCTGTCAGTTGGAGAATGAGTACATCACAATTCAGTTGTTTTTTTCCTTTAGGCCCAGGTTACACTTCTGTGATCCTCAGTCTGTTGTGAGTGCTGAGACGTATTTCCATTCATTAAAATCAAGTTTTTATTTATTTCTAAAAAAACTTCATGTGTGTCTGATCGTGTCAAACACATGAACTAGTACAGTTGGAAACTTCAACTTCAAAGTTCTTTAGTCACAAAAGCTAAAGGTCTACACATAGGATTTATGTAGACTCATTCATGTGTGCAATGGTGTTTTTGTGGTACACACATACAGGAAAGTATAACTTGGGCCTTGTCAGCGTCACTTCACCTCTCTGTCCTGAGGTCATGTTCAGTTTTTTTTTCAACCCATCTCTGCTGGTAGGAAGTACCTAAGATGACATCCTGATGCTTGAGTTTTTAAATTGTTACCAACAGTTGTATGTCTTTCATAACTTAGCCTTTCTAAATGACAAAGGCGACCCCCGGAAAACTGAGTATGAATATTTTTTCATATGCAGTACACCTGTCATGGATATACTTTTCAGAAAATGTGATTACTGTTATTTTCTTAGATACGTACTTTCTATGCAAAATGTCATGATCCCTGAGTTAGTACCACATTCCTCAACAAGGTTTTTATATTATATTATATTATATTATATTATATTATATTATATTATATTATAGTCATATATTTAGCAGCAAAAGTCATCTTAAAATAAAGAAAACTAAAGAGAAGGAGATAGTTGTGCTACTCTAAACTTCTTTTAAAAAAACAGACAGTAATGTCTTACTGTTGCTTAGATAGAAACCCTATATTATGTCTGATGTTGTACTTTGAAGAGAAAAGTCTGTAGTTCTGTTATTATGCAGAGCAGGAACACAAACATTGCTGGATTTGAAAGCGACTTCAATGATAAAAATTTAAAAATGGTGCCAGTTTTCAGTCGCACTGTAGGTGTGGCCTGTACTGTTCAGTTGAAATCACTGTGAATAGTTCAAGTTATCTAAAAGAAAACATCATGCA
This sequence comes from Cynoglossus semilaevis, assembly GCF_000523025.1. NCBI lineage: Eukaryota > Metazoa > Chordata > Actinopteri > Pleuronectiformes > Cynoglossidae > Cynoglossus > Cynoglossus semilaevis. The sequence continues at coordinate 12,542,431 of NC_024320.1, forward strand.
ATTTTCTATAACACTGAAGTTGTATTTTTCAATATATTTGCTAATAGTCAAACATGGATCAGCAGCAGGAGTCATTGTCCTAGGAACAAGGTGAGCCAGATTTGACACCGTAGCTGTGATGGTGCGTACATTCTTTCAAAAGGACATTTGTTGTGTGTTTGTGCTGCACTAGATCGACTGTATTACTTGTGATTTGTACTGCTCTCTCTCTTTCTCGGTTTTAACCTACGACTATTACTTTGTTCATTGAAGTTGCAGAAGATTTAGAAACGAATTAATGCAACGTAGCCGTGCTGCCTCACTCTCTCCGAAATATTAAGTACCTTTTTTTTTAAATTTTGTAGCATCTTAGTTTGTCTTACTTGAAATTAGCAGATGAAGAATTGAAGCCAACAGCCTAGGGCAGGCTTGGGCGGAACTTTTTGACCACATTGGGTCCTGAAATTTGGCAGGTGGCGGGGTCAGGAGCAGATAGATGGAATGTTCGTGTAAACTAGTACTTCTCAAATAGTGGGCAGGCCACGCTGGACATACAGTAAGTGTACTACAGCAGTGGTAATACTTGAATGCTAACAAGCCTCCAATCACTAGGTGGCAGCAACTCATACAGTGGTTTGTAGTGATCAAAATATACATGTTATCAGGTTCTCAATAGTATTTCAATTTGTGGGGTTGGGGGTCGGTCGGGCGGCGTGAAAACATTTCTGTCCCCAAGGGGGGGCATGACAGAAAATAATTGAGAATCATTGGTGTAAACTAAGATAAATGACATGTAAAAGTCATGCATAAAGACTAAAATGATTTTCTGCTTTTAGCCTTTTCTTTGCCATCTGTTGGGGAAATGTAGGAAAAAGGCAGAAGTAATGATAATGTAAATTAATAACAATTTGGACAAGTTTGGCGTGCTGCATCAGGCCCCCGGGCCATAGTTTGCCCATGCCTGACCAAGAGTTCTAACTAGAACAGGTGAATCAGTGGTTTGACAGTTGACTTTTAACAACTTAGACTTTTAACAAAATAACTTACATATACTTATTATAGTTTTAAAAAAGTTCTGTTAGGCAACTGGACATGAATTGCCAGTTGCCTAACAGAACTTTTCTTTTAAACTTGACCATGACCTGGATGACTGAGAATAGACATACTTATTATAGTTGTTGAAATCAGGCACAACTGGAAATGATTTAACCATATGGAGTGGACACAAGGGCAAATGTTACTTTCCCAGCTTTTTTTTTTGTCCAGTCAGTTCACAACAGAAACTGCCTTTTTGACACAGATGAAGGCTCAGCAGACACCGTTTCTATAATCTCTGCATTATCTGGGTCAGTTTTGATTCAAATTTTGTTCCACTTCAGGTATTTTATATAGAAACATAGTCCACTAGTGTGCTTCTACCTATTTGTAGAGTGCCAACAGGAGGAAAACTGTGGGATGACTAGGAGAACTTCGCAAAAGTCAATTATAGATTTTGCGGGAGCATACGAAAAATTTAGACGGACAATTTCAAACACTTAATATGTCCTTGAGCCCAAGACTTACATAGGCAGTGTATGTGATGACAACTAGTAAAGACCAACAGGAATCTAGTGGTAGGTGACGTTTGTGTTTTAAAAGTTCAATTAACGTATCTCAAGGTTTAAAGTTCATGCCAGCTTCGCTTATTTTGCAACTGCATTTATTTCTTATACAAGCTTTATGGTCTGACTACATTACAAGGTAATAGAAATTGTTTTATAGAGTGATCAATTTTTACTTATTCCATAAACATTCTTCCTTATCACATCAGGGTTTCCCAGTTGCCCAGAGAAAGTATATATATATAGTTATATATATACTTTTTTTTTAAACTTGAAGCACATTACTCTGTATTTGAAGATGTATTTTGGCCGATCGGGATGAGCTGTACAAAGTCAGTGAAAAGTTGCCGACTGCATGTGATTCTGTTTCCTCTGCTCTGATCACATTTAAAATGTGATCGTAATTTGCTCTTTGAATGAACTTGTGGAAGTGAAACACTACAATGCTGTGTAAGTAGAGATAAATACATTTCTCCATTATTTTCTCCTCTGTTTTAAAGAATATAACGTGTCAAAGGCAATGAAGAAAAAGACCTCACATGTTGAGAAAATCCTGTAACTTTTTTTATTTTTTATACTTTCCTCATACGTGTCTGAGTGTGTCTACTTATAAGCTATATCTAATAAATGGAATGGGAACGCATTGACCCGCGTATCAGTTGTGTCTGGTTTCATGGAGCATGGTGAATGTTAAGACTGTACAACAGGTGGTATTGTGCAGTATATGTATATGATTTGAGGCCACAGTGGTTAGTATGTCTGCCATACAGACAACAAAATGAGTTCTGATTGGATCCCTGATGCTTCTGAATTTGCGTGTACTCACAGAGTGTGCATGGGATTCCTCATAGTCAAAAATGTCCAGGATTAGGTTAGTCGTTCATTTCAACTTATCAATGAGAATAAACGAGTCCATAGCCAAGGCCCTGTGATTGTGTATTGAACTGTCCAAGGTGTACCCCGCTTTACCTGATGCCTGCAGGGGTCAGATACAGCCCCCCAGATGTCCTACAGAACAAATGTCACCCATAGAAAATGAATGAAAACATGATTTGTGTCCAAATCTAGCCTTGTAAACTTCACCACATTCCCTGAGATGACCACTAGATACCAGTAAAAACCCAGCAATGTTGAAAGTAGACACAAGGTAAAGGATATAACCAGCTTTCCAGCATCTGCAGCATCTACTAACAACCAGTGGCACGCACAAGGGGTTACTATGACCACCCTACAAAAAAAAACTTGCCCCTGTAAAGCCTCTAATTTAATTTTTTTCCCCCTTGGCCTTTGATTAACGTGCTGACATCATATATAACAACCAATTTTACTGAAAATTAGCTATAAATCAAACACTCTATTGCAGTGGTGTCCACACATTGTTGGCTTGGGAGCTACTTTTCAATTGACCAGACCACAGTGATCTACCTACATTGATAATATTTAATATATATTTAGCCATATAAGCTGAATATACCATATATATACATTATATGTTGATTAAATAGCTGTAGTTGTATGGCACAAAATTATTCAATAATTATATTGTTGCTAATCTAGTTCTATAGATTTAATATTTTTAAAAATATCTTTATTTTTTACTTTCTATCTACTACTTCTATTTACTGGTAGATCCCAATCTACCTATACGACACCTTTGATTTATTTTTATTTTTTTACTACTTTATTTACTAAATGAACCTAGGCTAAAGAGGAAATGTGTGGGTCGGAATGGAGGAAGTGATTGGCACCTGACCACAGGCTAAAACCAAACCAGGCTAACCACAAACGCGACATAAACTGAGGCGGCGCGATTGGAGCGTCTTCCTCGAACGTAGTTGGAATAATTGAACTTTACAGGTGGCAGCGTGTCGCAAGATCCAATCACCGACGAGTTTACCCCGACGTCACTTCCTTGATGTTACGCGAAAAGTTTGGGAACAATGGAGGAAAGGATTATCGTCGCCGTCTATGGGCTGCTACGTTTTCAAAGTCAACCAGGAGGCGGGGCTCTATGGTAAGTTGTATGACTATATGTGGCTTGTTTAACTACGCTAGTAACTGAGTTTCGCTATGTTTCCAACAATGATAAAGCGGTGTGATACTAGCGTTTCATGGTCCCCGCATCTCCCGCTTAAACCTGGAATTTAGACACTGAGGTAAAAGCCCGCCCACACGGAGAAACCAGCCAATCAGGATAACCAATGCATCGATGTACTGAACGACAGGCACGGTATAACATATAAACACACGGGCCCTCTCTCTGCATTTGGGAGCTGCATTATCATTATCCTGAAACTTCTGGAATTTCCTTGGGACTATCATGTACTGCCTACCAGTAACTAGACATAATTTTATAATCCAGGTTCCAGAATGTTCCATCTGTTTTTGCCTTGATTGATCCAACATCTAGCTAACCTGGTGCAATGGTATATGTGAATTTTATATTTACTATTTTACAATAACAATTATGACTTCTATTCTCTTAGTCGAGTTGTGCTGCACTGTGCAGAGTGGGAGTTCATAATAACCTTGTAACAGCTTTGTTAAAAAATTATATAAAAAATTATAGTTTATTGTTTGTGTAATGCACATTTAGTTGAATGTTCTTGAACTTAACATTGCTGAATTTACCAGGGAAACTCGGCCTCAGCAGTTTCCTAAGTTTTATTTTACTTCCTTGAAGACAAATACATGTAGATTTACTAAACATGTACCTTATCTTGTGCTTTTTGAGGCGTTGAGAGAATGTCTGTGTCTCAGGAGAGCCATTGGAAAATTCTTGTCATTATTCTGAGCACTTCGTCCATCAGTCCTACATCCTCCAATGCAGCACCTTCTATTTCCCTGAGCCTCCTCCTCTTTGTCAGAGTGTTAATGTAGGCCGTGGACAGTGTCACAGAGCAGCAGCAGTGAAACAAAGCGTCCTTCATCTCACTGGCTCAGTATCAAGTGGCTCAGCGCAGCAGCTTTTGTGACTGCTGGGAGTCTGACAGGCCTGTGCAGCCTCAGATAAGTGCATCACATTAATTCACTGCACTTCATTCAAGAGAGCACATCAGCTGTAACCAAGTGGCCTCAAAAAGCCACTAGTGAATGTGTGAGAGTGGGATGAATTTAGGCCATCTGAGTAAAAAAAGAAAAGGCTGTGTCGTGCTGAATGAGTTTTTCTCTCTCATCAGAGTGATTATAATTCTAACCTGTTTTACTTATTGAATGGACAGAAAATAGAAAAGCTAATATTACATACCATTGCTCAGCACATCTGGCAGCTCAGAAGAAAAACATTCATGTTTAGTCAGTTTTTGTTGTTGTTTTTTTTACACTCAGTGGTCACATGGTGGCACTGTGTATCTCTTCAATCCTTAATAAGACTCTTCCCAGGCCAAACTCAGTGTTTCTGCTGTTAGCCATGTTCCCTGTGATTGTTGGCGTCCAAGTTCTAGATTAGTTTTCAGTAATAGGCTTACCAATTAACCTGCATTTGGAATTATTTTCTGTCCGCCAGACTTTTTACACCAGGTGCTTTTCTGGCACAACCTTATCTGGAATTACTAGATACTTGGTAGTATCGAACAGCATTTTGGTGATAGGCCTACCCTTACACCACTCTAGCCCCCATTGTGAACCTGCCTTAGAAAACAGAACTATTCTTTGGCCTTTGTTTATAAAATTTGATTCCTTGGAATAGTTTGGATCAATGCTAAACCATTTTGGCTAACTCTTTAAGGCAGGGGTAGGCAAGCTTTTTGACTTGTAGGCCACAATGGGAACTAAAATTTGACGAGGGGGCTGAGTCAGGAGCAGATAGATGGATTGTTTGTGTGACCTAAGATAAATGACATGTAAAAGTCAAGCATTAGACTAAATTTTGGCCTTTTACACCATCTCTAGGGAAAGTACAGGTATTTGAGGGAAAAAGCAGAAGTATAATGCTAAATTAATAAAAATGTGGAAGTCTGGTGGGCCGGATTAAAATGCCAAACGGGCCGCATCCAGCCCCCAGGCCCTAGTTTGCCCATGCCTGGTTTAAGGCATCTGCTTTTCTTTCATAATGCGTCTGATATTCTGTTACCCTGGAGCACAGTTGGTTTCTCCAAAAGTGTCCAATGTTGTATCATTTCCTTCTCATTTAAAACAGAGCACACTGATAAAAGCACAAGACAGCTGATGTGTGGTTTCTTTTTATATTTCACAGCCAGCTATTTCATCATCAGGAGTCATCGCCCTAAATGTAAAATGTTTATGTACAATACATAAAAATGTGTTAAAACTATTAAAGGTTGAGGACAGAAGCAACAATGTAGCAGGTAGCATTGATTTCTTTGCTAAAGCTGTACAAAGCCAACCCTGGAGGATGGCGTTAAAGTGTAAAGGCAGTAAATAAAATAGAGCTGATGTCAGCTAACTTGTCCCAGTCCTTTTTGTCTTTGCTCGTTTACAATTTGTTCACAGACTTTCATTTTAGGCTGAGAAATGTCCACTTGACGTGATGGTCTTCTCTGTCTCCGGGTATGTCTTCAGCCTGACGCTGCATTTAGGACCATTGTGCCTCCCTCTCCTGATAAGTTTCACTTTGTTTACGGCTATTGGCCCGTCTTCTTCTCTTTCTGGAAACTGAAGCTGGTCCGGCGGCTCAGTTTCCGCTGCTTTTGAGCAAAGTAATCAGCTCGAGAGGTGCTGGCTCGAGATTCAAGGATATAATTCACCTAAAAATTAAAAAGAGTAAAGTCAGGAGTAAAAAAAATGTCAATCTTTGATTCTTGTTAAACAAAGTACATCTTTCTTTCCATTTGTTTTCACCCAGAGGGGTACAGAAAATATATTAGAAAGTCTTCATATTTAATTAAATATTTTACAAAACTGGTGGAGTGGGGTGTGGCCATAACAACCCCAACTAAAAAGACACAGGATGTTACGTAGGACACTTACCTTAAGCACAATTTCATTGACAGTTGCAGCATCAGACTCGAAGTAGAGAGGCTTGTAATCGTGGTTGCTCAGATAAGTGAGCTTAAATATTGCATGATCTGTAAGACAGAGGAGAAACGTGTTCAGTGGGACGGCACTCAGTAACACATTAGACCAATCAGCTGAGGTGAGCACATCTCTGGCCTGAAGTGTCTTAGTGTGAGAACCTGAAGGAAACACCAGAGTGGATTGAACTTGACTGACTGCGGCAGCAGCCAATGACCTTTCTGTGCTGTGGTTCTAAACCACACATGGATTGTATCTAAAGACTGAATAAAAAAAATGCTCTGGGAATCCTGATGTTCTTACAGATTAAACATCCTAGTTTTTGATTTTTTATTTTAATGTTGAAATAAAATTATCCTCCATAAAAAAAAAAATCCATAACAGGGAAAATGGAAGAATGTATGTCTATATATGTAGGTGTGTAAATATACACACATTTGGTTTGTGAACTTAGGCCTTCCATATAAAATTGACTTTATTTGACTTGACGTTTAATCACTACACAACCAGATAAAGTATGACTGTCAGACTGTGACCCGTAACCAATGAATTGAGAAAACAGCAGTCTCTGTGAAAGACTCACTTGGGCTCCTTTCCTCGACAAGGTCACAAGCACAGAGGTGGTCAGAGTCAATGGAGATGGGCTTTTGCCTAATCCAGAACTTGGTACTGGTCTTCTGGTTGGTAACTGGGTCAATCTCCAACTTCTCCCCTGAAATACCTGGAGAAGAGGTTTAAAAAAAAAACAGTTGTATGAAGTAATGAATGAAGTATGGGTAGATGTGGGAGGAGACAGCTTTTCTAGTTAACCTGATAACCATCACTAGTTACACATATTTGGAATCCAAGAACATCAGTGCCAGGAGAACGGTTTAATGTTTGTGTATGAAGCATTCAGTCAGAGGTTCGTACCCAGCTGGACATCAGTAGTGAAGCGAAGCTTGTGGATCATGCTGATCTTGAAGGACTTATAGTGGTGACTGCTCAACATGTCCTGGACTGTGGTGATGTCAATGGGAGGGTCTTCCTCTGAACTTTCCTCCCCTCTGGAGCCTAAAACAAGGAACAATTGTGGCATCTGTGTTGCATGAAGATCTTTAAACTGATAAAGAAAGCACTGGTTGTTACTGCAGTTACAGAAGCGTCCATAACCTGTCAACAATAACCCAATGTGGAGCAGAGCTCAGCACTTGTTGGACTTATAGTGGCCCTTCTGTCTGTGGTACTGTAAACTTCTGAACGTCTCTTTGTTGTTCTTCGACACTGTAATACGTACTGTTTTCTCTGACCAGGCAAAACTCTAGGGTACTCTGACTCTCCAGGGTCAAGTCCAGGTCCACAGCCACGTTTGGTTCTGTCTGCTTCTCCAGACGATACATGGGCCCTGTAGAAGAATTAGGATCCATAGACTCAGCTTCAAAGTTACATTTGTTGTTGTGCAAGGCTGCTAAAGCATTAAAATTATTTTGTTGATATGCATATTTTTGTGAAAGAATTCACATCTATGGCAACATGTTCAAATCAAAGGTCACGGCCTGGACAGAACTTTTTTCAGCATTTTCAGCAGACAGTGAGTGGTTAAAAGGACTGTTATTGACTTAAAATAAAAATCTCTTTTCATTGACCACAAACCACAACTCCTGTATTTTAAACAGGAAACTCTCAAAGTGGCAGCGTCCTGCCACTAGATGGCAGTATTACGACACTGCAGTTCAATATAAAACAGAATTTCCCAAACTCAAAGTATCAAACAAATTCGGCACAGACTAAGACAAATATTATTGTTGGTCTGAATTATTGGAAATAAGATTTATTTTGTGTAGCAAAGCTAAATTACTGTAGGGGCATAAAAGTCAGGTCGTTATATTCACATCAACAGGAAACACAGGGAATTACCAGAGCCTTTCTGTGAGCCTTTTCTCTTCTTGAGTGCTTTCTGTAGAATTTCCTTCATGGTAACTTTCCGACTGTCCACAGGGATCAGAGAAAAACCATGAGCAGCATTTCTAAGGAAAACATGGAAAGAAAGAGAAACAGGATGGTTATTTGTTAGGGGAAATGATTTCAAGTTAAATAATTTTTTTTTTTTTATTGCTTTGCAGGGAAAAGTGATTACACGCTTTATCAAGGGGGGGTTACTATTACCTGATGATGATTAAACCATCAGTTTTGACAGTGTAGACCAGACCAACTGACTGATTTAATGGACGTAAGAATGTATTATGGCCATTCGTTAACAAGGAAGATGCATTATTTAGTCCATCATAATAATATTGAGTACATTTCCCAGTACACACAAAAACACCAGCAGCAAACTAGTGACAATTCAATCAATTATTTCTATTTAGGATTGGCCTGTCAAGCTATAGTACTAGTGCAGCACCCCTAGGTTCTAACCCTGTAGCCACAACCGCTGACACCCGTTATAAATACTCACATCCGGACAAACAGTGACTGTCTGGAAGTGAGGCCAGGTGACGAGTATTTCTCCACCAAGGCCAGAGTGCTGAATCCAAACTTGTGTATGGGCTCATTGGAGTCGAGAGGAGGGAAGTCAGTGTCTACCTCACCATCATCCTCGGCAATGTGAAGACAGTAGGCGTTTACATTCTCACTGAGGACACAACAAGATGCAGTCAAAGAGTCAAAGACGGTGACATTAGCTCCAATTGTCAAACACCTTTGTCCAAAAAACTCACTTCAGTTTGGGTTCTCGTCCCTCACTTGTATACTGCCAACATATGAGACCAATAAGATCATGGACACGGGCGTTGGCAATAGTCACTACTGTCATCGGATGAACTTTCTCCTGAGCTATCTGCATTGAGAGGTAGACATCGATTTTTTTTGTTGCCGTTGTGCCGATGTGACCCTGAAAGAAGGGAGGAGAGAAAAAGCTGAAACTACAACTGTAGCATTTTTTTTGGACAGTGATGAATTCTTTGGTTAAAGAATATTTGAGAGCGAGAGAGACGAAGAGAGGCAGGCAGAATTACACAAACTGGGTCTATAAACATTCAACGTTCCACTAATTGGTGCTAATATATAATCAATACAGTATGATGTTTATTCACGCTGAAAGAAAAACATTGCTTCACTGAAGAACTTTGAGTTTAAATGTTGATTTATCTCAATGATTAATCGTGAATAGTTTAAAATAGAATAGTACAATTAAGTAAATCATGATTAAGCTATGTTTAGAACCACCGCTGCTTATGAGCTGAAAAAAGACAGATAAAAAAATATAAAGGTTGAATCATATACTTTGCCATCAAACTTGGAGTATTCGTTAAAAGGGTTGTTCAATTGTTGGGGACACTGCTCCAGCCGCAATGAGAGAGTGGATTTAGTCCCTGTCGTTCGTGGTCGGTCTTTAAAATCTCGCTTTTCAAACAGTGATCCCAGATCCTCCGCTAGGAACACAGCATAGTTAAACAAATAATATTTCCACTGACAACAGTGCAAACATTTGCCTTAGAGTAAGTAAAACCATTACCTGATTGAGAAGATGATCTCTCTTTCCACTGAATGTTTTTACATTTGATTTGGTTCTGCCTCTCTTTCCTGAGCCTTTCAAGCCTTTGGGCTGAAAAGAAATGCATTACATTTCAGTTAATGGTGAATCCTTTTCGATACCTACTGGCAAAAACAAATTAATTAGATTAATTAAAGCTTTTTCAAGGAGATACTGAGCTGCATTTCCTCATCCACTCAAAATAAACTTTACTCAGCTTAGAGTAAAAACCAAAAGTTGTCACATCTGCCGAGGCATGTTTTGAGTGACATGACCTACTGTACTGAAATTTAAAAAAACACATCACTTACACATTTTTACATACACACCCACACACACAGACTCGCACAGAATAACTTTGATTCCTTAAAGATTTTGTTTATCCCCCTCTTCTTACCAGCAGCCCCTGGTTTCTCGCGACTGTCTCGCTGGATTCCTGATGGAACAGTCACGAAAAGTCAGTCTGTAGTATTTTTTTTTTTTTTGCATGGATTGTTTCGTTTGTGCCCCAGCACTGATCTTTGACCAACACGCCACCAAACTAAGTCAAGTCAAGGGAGCCAAAAGGAAGGAAGACGTTTGCCTTTGGACTCCCCTTCATCACCAAACACCAAAACGTCCATCAAACTATAACACCTGATCACACACATTTAAACTTTCCAACTCAAACTCATACGACATTCTGGTTAGACACTGTGTAATGCATTCATACTTTTTTAATATTCTGATGCAGGTTAGTTTGCTAAAACCTAACAATGGCATCCATACCCTGAAAACATCTTAAATAACTTTGTAATGACTGAAATGAATTTATTTTGTACTAATATTAAAAGGGTCTTACTCTGTTTTACAATTGTATTAAACTTTAAGAAAAAAGGCCCAAGAGCAAAGTAAAAAAACAAACAAAACAAAAACTGTGAATTGTGACAATAACTTGTCATTTGTTAACATATCGGCTTTGGTTCCATTTTGGCAGCTGTGTTGATTTTGTTCTTTTTCTTTGCATTATAGCTGGATTTCTGCTGAATATCAGGTCTCTTAAAAAATGTATGCATTCTTAATCCCAAACCGTAAAAAATTAAAGGTCCCCAAAAGATCATATAGCAAGCAAGTGTGAGTATCTGTATCTTTCTTTTTCTTTAACACATTGGCATCAATTAAACAGCAATGGTAACACGTGGCATGGTTAGTTCAAAGGTATGCTAGGATACTATAGGATTAAAGGTCTAGTGTGTAACAATTAGTGAATTCTAACTTTTGAGACTAAAAACATAATGACTTCTAATCTTTTTGTCTGTCTCTTTGCTAAAATGAATCAGGTTTGATTGAACAATAAGCTGTGAACAAAAGAATTCCTAATCTAACATCTAAGCATAGTCATAACACACTTTGCTTTGTCAATTTCAGCTCCTTTAAACCACAATAACTCAAGATGGTGCCTTAGCCCAACAAGTTGAGGATTAATACTGAGGATTAATGCTTTAGCTATTAAAAAAAACAAACAACAGTTCCGGTATAATTTGGACACTATGATCTGACTGTAACATGTTACACACCAAACCTTTATACGTGATTTACAATTATTAAGATTAACATAATGATTTGCAACTTTACACCATACCTCTCACCTGTGCAATGACAGCCAATTCAATTTGACTCAAGACTGACTGAACCACTAGTTCTGATTAGACCAACAAACCCCATCAAGCATGAGTAGAGCAGGTGCTGCTAACTAACCCATAGTGTTAGGATAGGCCAGTTTACCTGTGTTGGATCGGCGACGGATACCAAAGTCCCAACTGGAGGTAATGTCCATGGACTGGGAAAGGTCACAAGCATGATTATCCTTCACACTGCTGCCTTCTTCATTCAGGGATCCAGACCCAGTTGACCCACAGCTGCTGCCTGGCACCAGAGCCAGCTGGCACTTTTCCAGGTCCACATCCTGGTCTATTAAAACCATCTCACACATTCCTGTGTCATCACTGGTCACATGAGACTGTCTAATGTGGGCCAGAATAATACCTGGATTGTCCAAGAAAGCCATTCCCTTTACGTTTTTAAGTTTGGCTTATAGACCTGGCTCTATATGTGTCACCTGTGTAGCAGAGGAACACTTTCACTTCATTTCAGTCTCTTTCTCTCTCTATAACGTTTAAACAAGCGGCTGATGACAAGGGAGTTGTCATCATTTCCATATTTCTCTCTTGATTATTCTCTCTGCAGTGAGGTAGGACGGCTGTCAGTGCCTGGTTTAAAAGAGATAAGAAACAATAAGAAACAATTCTGTGTAATAAATACTATAATGAGTCCTACCAATAGCCATTATTAGGTTGAATGAATGTAAATGAATGGTTCCTCAAGTAGTAGCTGGTGTTACCATTGGTGGGTACTGATTTTAAAGTGTACGCAAACGACACTGTAAACATAAGTTATATTTACAGTATGCAAAGAGGGCTGTTGATCTTTTCAACAGAGAGATGAGAGCCCTAAACACAACGACCAGCCACTCAACAGATAACTAAGTCAGCATGGTTAATGGAAGCTGCAAGCAAATATTTTTACCTAATTCATTGCCACAAAAAGTCTTGACTGACAGCTTGATAGAGTGACCGTATCTTTGGTTCCTGGTGTGCATGTCATTCTAATCAACATTTATAGAAAAGTTCATGTCTGGCAGCTCAGCCTTCACTGCTTCCGCAAACAGCTAACGCTATGTTTCAGTGATGACAAGAATACTTTGTGCCTCGTAGCAAAACGTAACACGTTGGCAGTAACGACAGAAGAGGGACGCGGCTTGGTGTTGACAAAGAAGCTAACGACGCCGTCAAGAAAGAAAACAAGTGAACTCCTGTTTATTCCCAAGAGCTAGCACCACAGGTTAGCTCTAGTAGCCTTTGTGTTTCTATTGCTGATAAAGTGGAAAAAATTAAAACCCAGTTTTAATCTAATTCACCGTTTAAATGATATAACAAAATCTGTGTTAATCAAAACTTTTATATCCACGTTCCTGTTCAAACTACGATGGTTATTTAAGTAAGCTAGTTGGATTTAACATAAAGTGACGCTATATGTGGTTAGCAAGCTACAGTTGGGTTGTGCAAGACAAGACATTTTCAATGCAGAACGGCATCCCACCTTTATAGGCTCCATTCAAGAAAGGTGTCCACAATGTTCCACTTTACCCAAACACTGTCATGACCTCGACTTTAGTAGTAAGCTTAGGAGCAGGATCATCTGTGTTTAGCTTGGCACTGGTTCAAGCTCTTCTTCTTTGCGTTCTGTGGGAGATAGCAAACAGCGTTGTAGTGTAGTACTGCCACCCCGTGGTGCCGTGCAGTACCTACGCCTACATATACATTTTGGCTTTTTGATACCTCACTCACGCAGCGTTGTATTAATGACAGATGTCTGTGTAACATCCAATATCCTACGTGTTTTATCTTTTTAATTTACAGCAGTGCGGTGTTTGAATTACTAAATTATTTTAACTAGCTAAATCCAAAGTTTTTTAGTATCCATTCCATACCATGGTACTTTATAGTTGGATAACTTTGTCAAGACCAGGTTAGGATTGATTTTAAACTTAATCCACTAAAGCTATGGCATTACTTAAGACAAAACCTAATCTGTATAGTAATAAATCAGGAGAGTTAAAAAAAATGTTTTTCATATGCTGCATTACCTTGAAAGTTCTGCTTTGTGGTAATTCCCTTGGTGATCAGAAATGGCTAGGAATGGAGGTAATTTATGTAATTGATTCCAGTATTTAACATAAGTTTCTCTGGAGAGGTATTCTTCACAGTTTCGGATTAGTTCATTAGCTATATGTAATAAAATTAGTAACCAGGGCTTAATAACACAAAAAACCAAAACATCAATGTAGGTGAGAAACACTTTATTAATCATTGACAGAATATCCATATGCCCCATTTTCAAAAGGTGCCAAGAACAGAGTCTAGAATTCAGGTTTAGACAATTATATAAAAACAGTTTAACATATAATTGTTTTTTAATGATGGTTATCTGTAAATCTGTAGATGCATGTCATTAATTAAAAAAGATTGTCATCAAAGTCAAAGCACACCATGTCATGAACATTAAACAAAAGGGAAATGACTGATGATATATAGTAAACAATTTGAATAACTGGAATGACTGTTGGATGTATGGGAACTGATGATGTGAGGAAACTAGTTTCCCCCTCTCAGACGGAGAACAAGATGGAGGGTGGACTCCTTCTGGATGTTGTAGTCAGAAAGGGTGCGGCCATCTTCCAACTGTTTACCAGCAAAGATCAGACGCTGCTGGTCTGGGGGGATACCTTCTTTATCCTGGATCTTGGCCTTGACATTTTCAATGGTATCACTGGGCTCCACTTCCAGAGTGATGGTCTTGCCAGTCAGGGTCTTCACAAAGATTTGCATTTCTCCTCGCCGACGGAGAACAAGATGGAGGGTGGAGTCCTTCTGGATGTTGTAGTCAGAAAGGGTGCGTCCATCTTCAAGTTGCTTACCAGCAAAGATCAGACGCCGCTGGTCTGGGGGGATACCTTCCTTATCCTCGATCTTGGCCTTGACATTTTCAATGGTATCACGGGGCTCCACTTCCAGAGTGATGGCCTTGCCAGTCAGGGTCTTCACAAAGCGTGGCATCCCCCCCCTCAGACGGAGAACAAGATGGAGGGGGGATTCCTTCTGGATGTTGTAGTCAGAAAGGGTGCGGCCATCTTCAAGTTGCTTCCCAGCAAAGATCAGACGCTGCTGATCTGGGGGGATACCTTCTTTATCCTGGTTCTTGGCCTTGACATTTTCAATGGTATCACCGGGCTCCACTTCCAGAGTGATGGTCTTGCCAGTCGGGTTCTTCACAAAGATTTGCATCCCTCCTCTCAGACGGAGAACAAGATGGAGGGGGGATTCCTTCTGGATGTTGTAGTCAGAAAGGGTGCGTCCATCTTCAAGTTGCTTACCAGCAAAGATCAGACGCTGCTGATCTGGGGGGATACCTTCTTTTTCCTGGATCTTGGCCTTGACATTTTCAATGGTATCACGGGGCTCCACTTCCAGAGTGATGGCCTTGCCAGTCAGGGTCTTCACAAAGATTTGCATCTTGACACTGGTGAAAATAGATAGTGAAAAAATTATGGAGGAAGAATTAAAATGCACCTTAACTACTTTCTTCCAACAATACAAAAATAAAATAAACTACAATGCATTCCCAAGTTCTGATGTTATTGATGTTACCTATTCTAAAAGGGGGCTTCCACAGAATGACCTCAACTTTCACTTTCAGTCGTTTAACTACTCTGCGAATATGTACGGAACAATAATTACAATGTCGATAATGTATTAAACAACCATTGAGTGTTACATTTAAACACCGCCGTTTTGCTATGATAAGTAGTTTTAAGGAAACGGTTAAATGTGTTAATTTTTAGCTGCTCATATAAACTGCGCAGTAGTACTGATACCATTTTCTAGACTCTCCGACAAAGACCAGTATGCTAAAATTCAACCGTTGCTAACTAATCGTGTTTTCTAACTGCCCAACTCAATAGGACACTAACCCTTCGCTAATATAACCTTTACATTTATGCCTGTTGAAATTATCGAGTATATGAAAGAATAATTGCCTTAGATATATACTATAAAACGTTTGAAGCGCTGATTTAACGTTGACCTCGGGCCTAACAGCGTTAGCAAATAAAACGTCTGACGAACAGACCATTTAGTTAAAATTTTAACCAATTTACTATTTGTTTAAAATAACAATGTAGATTATATATGTACAGTGGGTTGTAGAGTTTCACATTTAATTGAATTACTTACATGGTAAACGTCTCTTATTTGCTCTCGGAGAACACGTAGTCACTAAAAGTCTGCTGTCTTCTTCTGCTTTAGTATCTTCTCTAGTGCTGTGGATTAGTAGTTTGGAACGAAGTAGAACGAGCGACACGTATTGGTCAAAAGGTGGTACTGAGCATTCACTTTCAGTTAAAGTCTATGTACGCGAGATTACAGAAAGTTTGATTTCCAAATTTAAAGAAAAAAATTATTACCACGAGAGAGTCATCAAAGTTAACAAGTTCAAAGTCCAAAACATGTTTACACAGGTTGTCTGTTGTGTGCCTTAGGTGTGCAATAATGCCTATTTTCCGCAGAGACCATGGACGGATGGATGATAGTGATGCAACTGGAGAATGCCAACTACCATGCAGACTAAGATGTATAGACTGTCCTTGTTGTTGAGACGCTGTATGAGGTGACAAGACCAAACAATTATGCGTAAAAAATATGGCAGTATTGTGACAAAAATATGACAACTTCTTTTGGAATTCAACTTTTTACAGCATAGATGTGACTGGACTGAAACATGATTATTAGTCACTGTATGCTTGAACTACTGTGTTTTTTTATTATTTTTATTTTACTTTGCTAAATACACTGAGTAAAATTTAAATAGTTTTAGTTTTTCTGGGGTAACCATCTACAAGTGTGAACTAGTGGAGGATACAAACATACTTTTGAACTGATGTAAACTATCTCTTTTAATATTAAACACCAAATAATAATAATAACAATAATAATAATAATAATGTTTTAATTACTTTATATCACCATTTGGGGCAGTGGTGGCTTAGTGATTAGGGGAGCAGACTAGGGTCCAGAAGGTTGCTGGTTTGAGACCATTAGGTGCCAAGTTGACACTGAGGTGCACTAAGCATGTACCATCCCCAGGTGCTTGATCTGCCCCCTGTTCACTATGGTGTTGGGTTAAACAGAGAGGTCACACTTCGTGGTGTGCAATGGTATGCTGTGTCACAAAGACATTCTTTTATTCATTAATTCTTGATTAATGCATTAAAACAGAAAAGACAGAAAGCGTTTCAAAGCTTTATTGCTCATTTTTCAGGCCAAGGACCCACAAAGTGATGATGGTGCATGATCACCTACTGTATGAAATTTTATTTTGTAATAAACTGGGTCTAGTACCGTGCTTGAACAAATTTGATGAAATACTTGGCTTTTGAAATAGTTAACATGTTCATCTACCGACTATTAACATGTTGATCTACCTATGTTGGTGTTTGAGTGCCAGTGCTAGTGTAAACAGTATACTGCTATTTCTAAAGATACTAAGTCAACTGATACCAATATCAGCACAGTCTGATAGATCATTATTGCCACTGCTGTGCATGTTAATATGCATATAATACTATGTCGTGTGGAAAATGGACCCCACCTTATTGTCCAATGTATTATCTAATGTCATTTTATTTTATTTATGTCAACTACATTGCATTTTTTGTAGTGACTGCTTGTTTGTAAGCAGTAAAATTTCCTTTTGTTTTATTTGTTTTTGTCTTGACCTGAATTTTGACAGCCCTTCACCTACTGTATTTAAATAGTTGGTAGAAAGAAAAACATGTCCAAGAGTCATTTTATTATGCAGGGATATATCAAATAAATACACTACATTATAGCTATGGGTTCTCTTTATAATTTAAATGTCTCTTGTATGCATATCTGCATAGTTAGAACAGTGGTAAAACTTAGGGTATAAAAAAGAATATTGTTCAACATTAGGATAATACATTATATCACGTAATCGATAGAAAACATGGGTCAAGTGAGCACCACCTGCAATCCACTTGTGCGCGTCCACACTGTAAACGTCAGCTCTGTGTCTCTGTTAATAAAGTGCCTATTAGTGAGGGAGGGGGATTTCTGTGGTTGATCATCACACTCCTGCTGCCGCCCGTCCCTGTCTCACAAATCCACTGCAACACTTGCTAACGGGCTGCAGGGGCATTATGCAAACACCCGGCCATCAGCTCACGTTTCAAAATGATTTGTTGATCGTAGTTGTCAAGAAGATGTTCCAGAGGATCTGAAAGGCAGGAACAAACCACAACACTTGAAACAAAACAAACGAAGAGTGAAGCGATCACAACGCTGGGTAAGTGAACGAAACAGACATTTAGCATGCTAGGTAGCTTTGCCACAGACTGAGGATTTAACTCTTCGTTCGTCGGTTTGTTTTGGATAATCGTAAACCTTTAATAACACGCGCATATACTATATGTCATGGGGGTACGTGGTCTATAACGTTTGTTAATGTATTGGTCAGCAACGGTCCAGAAAAGTGTGACAACCGTAGCCAGTCTCAGCTGTTGTTTGCTGCTAGCCTTTTAGCTTTGTCGTTAGTAGGTGGTGTTCGTGGTGCAGCCGAGAACCGACTACTTTAAGTGTAAATGCTGAGAAAAAAGGCGACGAAAGACACTTTACTACAAAAATACAACGTGATGTGTGTGTATCAATTACCTAGACTACACCTGGTTCGTAAATTCAGTGCTGTCGATGTTGCCCGTTATTAAGCTAAAATAAACCAATGTTAAATGAACCCAATTTAGAAATGTTTACAATTTAACTTGAGATACCTTAACTGTAAAAAGGCCGTATTTAGGTGTGGTGATAAATCCAGAGAACGACACCAACACTGTATTAAGTGTTTTCACACATAAATCCAACGGTTTACGTTTTAAGGATGATTTAAAACCCATTAGCCAAGACCCCCAGAATAACGGTGCCTAATAATGGCACCGATCTGGTGTATGTAACAGTAGATTTGTCCCGAGGTGTTTCAACAACCGGTGTTCTCATTCACCAATCATTTGTCATTATGTCACAGGTGTATGGTGTCAAATGCAGCCCGAGATCTAAGTATTAGTTAAGTATTAACCGTGAATGAAAAGAATGAAAGAAGCAAAGTGGACTGGCTTTGGTTTCCTGATGACCCACATTTTGACCCGCATTGTGATGACCTCCTTTGTTTATTATAATGACATTCTTTTAAGGTATTCCTTAGAAGCTGTACACCAGGGCTTTTTCACCAGTCAGTTTGAACTGAAAATCCTCTCAGATGAGCATTGTTTGTCTTCAAGACTTATAAACTTCTTGGGATTAAATGACCAGGATGATAGAAAATCGTTAAAATAAAATAGCAGAAATATATCCCTAACCCTACTGATCCTTCTTACAGTATGATACAAGGCTGAAAGAATACTATCCCTCCGTAGTATTACTACAGCATTCAGCTTCAGAATGAGATAGAGATGTGATGTGGAATGCGTGTAAGATACACATCAATAGACAGGATTTTGCCTGTCATGCAGTCACTGGCTGATCCACCAACGTCAGCCCACAAAAGACGTGGAACTTTGAGAATTGTATCAGGGAGGTCATCCAGTATGAAAACTAGCTCAAAATGATCACGCAGACTAAGGCTATGGAAGTCTTTGGCTTCTGATGAAGGTACAAATACAAACATCACCACCTATAACTCATGGTCTTTCTGCATGGGCTTTACGTGACCTCTGGAGATGACTTCCTCCCACAGTCCAAACATGCAGATGAAACATTCTAAAATGCAAACAGGGGTTATTGTTGTGTCTTTCTTCGTATGTGGCCTAGCATGGATTGTTAACTACTAATAAATTCTTCTTTGATCCTTTGAAACTTGGAAAAAGAGGCCTTTACACTCAAGGAGACGTAATTACCAACAAAATTAGAAAACACCAGACATTTAACTCCACCAGACTGTCAACAATTCCTATTTCTCAGGTTCCTTTTTGTTGCTGTGACAATAATGTAATGAAAGTGACTGACAGCCAGAGAATGACTTTACATTCATGTTTTGCCAAGTTAACGGTAACACTCTTCTGAATCCCATCTCGCTTAATACAACAGTTACACCTTAGCAGTGTTGAGTGCTATGACAATTTAATAAGAATGTCCAAACTACCTAGAACATATTGCAACACATCAATATAACAACATTTACTGCCATATTAGGAAAAAGTTTATATATGTCAGTTGGATATTATTTCAGAGAATCTGCTCTAGTCACATAATGAATGTGGAATAACTGAGTTAAGTTGAATTATTTTTGTTTTAAAATGCAGTAATAACAAACCTGGGTAAAAACTGCATGATGCTGTTGCACTGCACAAGTGGAGTTTCAAAAGTCATTTGGACTGGTTTTAGAAGTGACATGAAGGATTAGAACTCAGATGGTGTTGCTAGGCATCCTGAGATTCTGATACACTGAAACATTCCTACAGAAAAGTGGTTCCCAAAGTCAGCGGCAGTGCCCCCAGAACACAGGTGCACAGAACTATTGTGAGGGTGGGTCGCTGATCCCCCTTTTTCTGCCATAATAATTGTAATGATAAGTAATTTTATTTTAGAATCTCAGTGTTGCAGGAATTAAGAACCTTTCTTGAATTTATTTATTTTTTTGGGTCCAAGAATGGTAGCCTCGTGTCAATAATAGTAGTTTTTTGAGGTCAGATTCCACACTCTTTGCTTTCTTTAGCCAGTGACAGACATCAGCTTTGATACAGTTAACTTTACATGCAGCGTTTTCTTTTACTGTTTCACTTCTTTTGGACTGGAGTAACTCAGTCAAGGAGATGCCATTCTGGAGGCCTCAGTTGTCTAAGCAACAGTTATTAGTCTTGAGTCCATTGATTCCAGTTCTGGTGGATCATCTCAGTATGCAGTTGAGCAAATCTTTTTCTTGCACATTGTCAAAAGAGGTAAACCTCTTTTGACATGTCTCATCAAAGAGACATTTTGATTGAATAGACACTCTGGAATTTTCTTTTCTCCAACCTCTGTAAGCAATGTGTAATGGGTAAATACCGTATATACAACCAGCTGTTTTCCTGATGCAGTCCAGGGTCTCCTGCGCTCAGCAGTTTGGAGGAATTCTAACATCAGGACAGGACTTATTATTAATTTCAGATGTGTTTTTAATGTACCCTAGCTCTGAATACATTCATGTCACAGTAGATAGATGAGGAGTGGCCTCATCTCCAGCTAGGTCCAGCGCTATGGTTTCACCACGGATGCATATCGTCACTTAACTCTTCCTGTTTAGGGTTGTTAGGCTATAAACTTTACCACTGGACAGTGGTAAAGTGCTAAGTCTATGTAGCCCAGTGTTTTTATTCTATTTTGTGGAAATAAAGCCTCCCCATGCACAAGCCAAATAAAAAAGAAAGAAAGTCTTTCAGGGATTATCTCATTAGGACTTTTGGAGACAATGCTATTTTCTCTAGCGTAATGGATTAAATGGCTCAAAAATAGTTCTTTAATTCAATTAATGAATTTATTTTAATAATGCTTGTGTTCCAGAAGTCTAAGTCGACGTCAAATATGCCTGAGGTTCGGGAGCTTTCCGAAGCTTTGCCAGACATGCCGATGGATCCAATCACGGGGGTTGGAGTGGTTGCCTCTAGGAACAGGGCGCCAACTGGATACGATGTGGTGAGTGAAGTCTGTGGACATTATTAGGCATGATATCTAGCCATTTGTATTGTATTACAGTTAAATACTGGTGCTACAGAAGGCAGGGGCTTTTTAATGATTAACTGTGAACTGGTGAGGATTTAAAGAAAACTTTATGGACTGTAATTGGTGTTTGAGTTATCGTGAACCAGTTCAAGGGTAAATATAAGCTTTTTCTTCATATGATTTGACATGGCGCATGGCATAAGAACACATTTGTTTGCATAATACCTGGTCAGACAATTACGCCCATTGGAGTCTCTTTTCACTTCACTGGACGAGTCAATGCACTGTGCCACATAGAAAATGGGTGAGGTAATGAGAAACATGGAAAGGAGGGAAGAAGCACCTCCCTCTCTCTTTTTTTTTTTTTTTTTTTTTTTTGTAGTTACATACTTTGCCTCTAATTTGAGTCTTGTTCGATGTAAATGAGAAAACAATCCTTTTGTTATCGCAGTTTGTTGATCGTTACCTCACCTGCTGTCTTTCAGGTCTCTACAACAACAGATGGATTCTTTTGTTATCGCAGATTGTTGATTGTTGATCGTTCTTTCAGGTCTCTACAACAACAGATGGCTTAGATGCTGACCTTTGGAAGGACGGCCTTTTTAAATCAAAGGTGACCCGTTACCTCTGTTTTACCAGGGTCTTCTCAAAGGAAAATGTAAGTAAATCAAATTCAGCCATAAGAAAAATGTCCAAAATCAGTCATTTGATTCAATTCAATAACCACCTTAAGAAGAGTTCATCTTTAATGTTCTTTTTTTTTTCTCTCCAGAGCCATTTAGGCAACGTGCTTGTGGACATGAAACTGATAGACATAAAAGATACACTGCCTGTAGGTTTCATTCCAATCCAGGAGACAGTTGACACCCGTAAGTGAATTCATGCTGATACCAATGATGTCAAAGCCATTGAGTCTCTTACATGTTGTGAATAAATCTCTCTACATTGTACTTCTTGTCTTCTGTAGAAGAGCAGGCCTTCAGGAAGAGGCGACTTTGCATTAAATTTATTCCGAGAGACTCCACAGAAGCGGCAATTTGTGATATCCGCATCCTGGGGCGCTCCAAGCAGGCTCCGCCTCAGTACACGTTTATTGGGTGAGTTATCGTGAAAAATCATCTTTAGTGGTAAATCTGACAGGTTTAAGTACAGTTCTATGTTGTACTAGAACTCAGATTTGTTTTTCTTTTTGACAGGGAGCTTAACAACATGGGAATTTGGTATCGGATGGGGAACGTTCCTCGTACTCAGGATTCAACACATGTGCTAACCACCAACAACGTCCAGAATGTGAATTCTTCTTCAAGCTCAACCCCAGCTGCTCCTCTGCCCAAGTATGTTTAAGTTCATTTTACAAATATTTTTAGGTTTTCTTGCTCACCTTGCATGAAAACAGCTTAAAAAGTAAAGTGATTTTTCTGTGATTTTTCTCTGTCACCTGTAAATATGAGTTTTAATTTATAACGTGATTTTTCTGTGATTTTTTGATTTTGTCACCTGTAAATATGAGTTTTAATTTGCCATATCTTGTGTGTATAAACTGGATACTGAGCATCCCTTGGGAAAAACTGCTCACTAATAATATAAAAATCCACATCATTAAGCCACAAGACCTGACCTTTTCCAGCCACTTACACACACAGACTCTCACATGGACTTTGTCATTTGGAGAGTGACACTTGTTTCCCTACTTTTTGTAGTATACCATTAGTCAGTGTGGCAATTATGCCTGTACTCTGCTTCCATTTGTTTTAAATAAAATAGTTTGTCAGTGACCGGTATTTAAATATTGACACACATTGACATG
The DNA here is from genome assembly GCF_000523025.1 of Cynoglossus semilaevis. Classification (NCBI taxonomy): domain Eukaryota; kingdom Metazoa; phylum Chordata; class Actinopteri; order Pleuronectiformes; family Cynoglossidae; genus Cynoglossus; species Cynoglossus semilaevis. Next base: position 12,565,669 of record NC_024320.1, read on the forward strand.
TGGTGACACAAGTGGAGGTTTAAGGTTCCCACTGTCTTTACAGACCTCTTTATTCAATGTTAGTGTCATGTTGTGTCCAGTAGCTTGAAGTTGAATATATTAAAACTGAAGTGTTAACACAGACAGGACAGAGCTGGTTCTCCTCCTGCGGTCCATTCATTCCTCCTGCTCTGTCTACATGCATAATTAATACTAACAGTGTGGCTTTTATTGCAGAGCACAGTGGACAGCATTCATGAGATTTAACTGAGGTTTTAAATGTGTTTGTTCTTTTGTTCATAGACATATTTCCATGACGCTGCCTGCCAGTTTCAGAGGGAAGAACAGTACCAGACCGGACTACGAGCACCAGAACTCCAACCTGTACGCTATCTCAGGTCAGCAACCAGGACGTTTGTCTTGTATCCAACTTATACAGTAACTCAAACAGACTGATGACATCAGTGATAAAATATTTCCCAGAAGTACATCCCGAATGATGCCGCAAAGACCATTGTTGTTCTGAATAAAATAAAAATAATTAATTTTAAAGTCACATTTTGCCAGTATTGGAGTTGGTTTAAACAAAAGTATCATGTGCACACAGTAATTATGGTTTTTAATTTACCACACAAGTTTATTTAAGGATGACAGTTTAAATATTTTAGCTAAATTGCTGAACTGTCAATACAAAT
>NC_024320.1:12566385-12577357 GCF_000523025.1 Cynoglossus semilaevis
GTAAATTATGTGTATGTGTTGAAAATATTTGGGTTTTTTTTTTGGCAATTTGCAATTCTACACGGTGTGTAGATTTGTATGGTGACAGTAAATGCATCATCTTATATCGGTGTTATGTCAACATTTTTATTTACAGTATTAACTGTAGCAGAGACAGTGAAGACATCTTATCATATCTGTGTTATCTATATTATGTTGCTTAAGGATAATGGGAAGATAATGGAAAACGTTCAGCATTGGTGACCAATGAATATTTTATTAATGTACTGAAGAGACACATCCATATTCACACCAAGCTATCTTCAGTATAGTGTGGTTGATGTCCAGGGCTTTTTATGACTCATTTGTTAACATTCAGCCTGTGATCGTACACAGAGTGGGCGAAGAGTTATTTGTAGTTGTGTAAAACTCATCCACACCCAAGAAAACCTGAAATATGTCTTTGAGTCACTGCACAAGTTACACAACAGCTAACGCCAGTGAGCCAGTAGTTCTGTTGTGTAACATTTCATGTCCAGGTTAAAAAGACTATGTTACAAGTGTCAAAAGTGACAAGCGTCACCAGTTACACCTGTGTATAAATAACTGATCAAACTTTTTCTGTTGCTCTCTATTCAGTTGCACCAAGTAGATCTGATGGGCATCACAATCAAGTCACTGGCTGAGATTGAAAAGGAGGTGAGTTGAAAAGTGTAGACAGGCACAAGATAGCTTTTTAAATCACTAAAGAAAGTGAAGTAAAGTTTTTTGTTTGTTTGTTTGCTTTTTTTTTTAAGCATTTTTAAACCTGTTAAGTTAACTTGACTGTTAACTTTAGAGCGGTTAGTGCCAGCAGTTGAGGTCAAATGGCAACATTTGTTTTTGTTTTTACCGTATTGGGCGTGATATTAGTGTATTTGTTTTTTTTATATTTTGTTCAGGATGTCTGTTTTTCATGGTAAAACGTGGACTGATAAACCTTTTATTTGCCTTTATCTGCAAGAAGTGTTTGCCAGTACTTCAGTGGACATGATCCACTCTTGAGTAAAACGTTTGACTTGTGATCAATGACAAAAAAAACGGTGCTAAACATCTCAACCCCTGGATGTATTGTTTATGACACCTGTCACTTCAATGTTTTACTATCAAGCAGTTTAAGATTCTATGAAGGGTTAAAAGAGGCTTTTAAGAAGCTGCCTGTTGACTAGTCGTTTTAGGTCTGGGTTAGTATAAGAAGATTGCTGGCTCGAATCCCAGGGCTTATTGGTTTGTCAATCATCCAAAAACTCATCTGCATAAAGGCTTCAGTAAAAACACAGCCCATTACTATAGGTTTTTAACCCAACAGAAGGAAAGGGTTTTTAGTGTAACACCACATCGGCACCACCAGAGGTCAGCGTGACTCATATGTTGCTCTAGTACAAACGACTCGAGGAAAGTATGTTTGGGTGTACTGTACCCGAGTGCACTGCACTTCAGTGGATCTCTGTCAGTCCATGTAACAGATGATGTTGTTGTGTCTCCGTCAGTATGATTACAGTTTCCGTACAGAGCACAGTGCGGCGGCCCGCCTGCCCCCCAGTCCGACACGGACCGCCCAAAGCTCAGACGCATGAGGAGACCTATCGACGACCCCGCTCCCTTTCACACTCCACTCTACAAACTAGTGGGAGAGACTCAAACACTACTGAACTGCCTACAGTGAACTACGAGCCCTCCCCATCTCTGCCTCCCTGCAACTGTGGTGCCCCCCCCCAAAAAACAAATTAACAAGAAGAACATCAGAACTTCTTTCTGTCTGCATTAAGTGTTTTAATAGAAACAGACTGAGAAAGAGACTAGCAGAAATGAAATGAGAGCGGACGACTTTAAAATAACATTGAACCTTTTTTTCCTTCTTCATGGATAAGTAAAAATAAACTTTGCACCACAGCCCCTGTGAAGGACTTGTGAACAACAAGATCAAGGGACCTGCTGTTGTGAAGGATGGCATCCATCAGACTTCTGCTGTCAGGAATGGACACACCCTGAGGGCAGAAGAAACTTTCTTTACACCCACACACACACACCTATTCCTACAGCGCTGCTGTGAACTAGGCACCTCCCACTTCACATCACTTCAAGATTTTCTTCAAGCTCATACTGACTGGCCTCATGGGCAACAGTCTCACTGTTCTCTTTACGTTACTGTGATATGCTTAAGTGTAAAAAGAAAAAGTGTGTGCACTTTTTATTTGGACGTGTCCATGTGCTTCCAGTTACCAGATATTATTCTGCAAACCACTCCCTCACTGTTGGCAGCTGAGCTGATATAAAACCACTTGTTTTAAAGTTAAGGGGACAGGTTTTTGTTGTTGTTGTTGTTGTTGTTTTTTATCTTTATACACAGACAAGACACCAGAGCCAGTTTCAGACATGGAGGCCAGTCTTGTGAACCACATGGCTGCCAGCTAGAAAAGACAAAAACGGGACAAAAGTCCAAGGTGGACATCTAAAACACAAGAGTTGATCTGCAGCAACCTCTGCCCGTGAATTCAAATGTGGTACTTGTGAGTTCTCTGTTTGCAGTTCCAAAGGGAGGAGGCGATGGTCTAGTGTTAGGGTTAAATAAAATCTACTTATCCAACCCCAGGGTTAAGCCTAAGTTAAAATATTGGCTAACATTACATGCCGTTGTTAATTAAGTTTTGTTTCATGGGTTTAAGCAAATGTAAAGGTTATTGACTCTTTAGCTAATTACATCTTCAACTGTTTCCTGCTGCCTTGTGTTTCCCTAGGTGTAACATTACAGTTAATAATGTGGCTTTGGTGTGTGGTCAAAAACTCTGCAAACTGAAGCTGGTGGGGATTTTAATAACGGTAACTATGTTTAGGGTGAGCCAGGGTGAGCGCCTGAGCTGGTTTTTAGCTGAACTGTAACACGTCCAGTCACACTTCTGGTGTTTTTATGGTCTTTGTTGGTTCATAGGAAAATACTCTTGTCTTCTATCCCCAGTACATACGTACAAGTATTTCTGCAATATTTTAAAGGCATCAATGCATGGATTAACACCTTTTACCTAATATTTTTTGATTAATGTATTAGTCATCGCAGTATTGTGACAATGTCTCAAAGGCTTTGTTGTTTTTCACCAGTGTAACCTATATAGTTGTTTGGAGTGTAAAGTAAAAATGCTTATTTGCAATTTGTTTGTGTGTACAACTGTGTGTTTGAGCTGACCGCATCAGATTCTTTTCTTTTTTTTTTTAGCTCCACATGTGTCTTAACAGGTTGTATCTAACTATCATTGTCTGCACTGACGTAGAATTGAACACTTCTGCTTTCACCGCTCATAGTTAGCATGCTAGAGGTGACGGGGTGTTTAGGACTGTTATTATTTTGTTTATGTTGTTGATCAAAAGTCAAAAGTTTTCCTCAAGAATGGATCATTTTCACTGAAGAACGAACAAACAAGCATCTGTTAACTTTATATCTTTAAGACACTTTATTAAACTGCATTGAAACCTAAATGGAATCTTTAATTTAATATTTTGGTCAAAGCAGTGTTAAAGTATGAGAGCCTTAGCTTTTTTTTTTTCCAAGTCAGTTAAACTACTGACTTAAACTTGACTCAAATGTCTTCTGTGACAAGACATGAAAACCTGGGAGTTAAGACTCGGACACTGTGACTCTAACTGAAACGGTAACAGCTCAATTCAGACTTCACTCTATTTTCTTCAGTGACTTGGACACTAGACTGCATGACACAATACAGCAGTAAACAAAGATTAAGTAATACTAGAGCAAAACACTTTCTTATTTTTAAATGACCAATCTAATCGTTTTAATGGATGAAAAAAAAATAAAACAACTGAAAACAATTCAAGCCAAAAGAGTCAAGCCAAGCTCCCGGGCCACCCCTGGTTTATAAAGCTTGTTTCTGGTGTGTGACAAAAACTTCTAAGACAGAGTGAGTCCCACAGCACCCTCTGCCCTGGAACAGTGCATCATATCCAGCCTATGCACTTCCACATTGGTATAATGCTACCTTCCAGCTCATCATACATTAATGGTAACGCAACATCAAGGAGTATCAGTATTGATAATTGTTATCGGCGGGACGACCCTAATAGTAATGTTTCGATGTAGCGTATGTTATTTGTAGTGACTAACGCTTGAGGAGTTTATTATTTCACTTATTGCAGTACCTTTGATGTATTTGATGTTTCGTGTCTGTCAATCCTACAGTCCACATCTAACCTGCACCAACAGAAGGAGACGATGGCCAGGGCCTGCAGTTTAACAAGGTCCTCAGCGCTAGTTTACAGCGTAGTCTGGAGACCCTGATGCCGGGATCCGCTAATGTGGAACATGCAGTTTCATTACCCAGAGTTGTTTGTGTTTTATACCACAACTGTTGCCAAATTTTTCACGACCTCTGTCAATGCTCAGACACATCACAGGGATTGGTATAAAAATGTGTTCACACATACGTCAGCTGTTGAGAGTTTCCTACGAAAAGCAAAACCAAAACAAAGTGTTTTCACAGTGTTTTGGTTGTTTTAATAAAAAGTCCACAGTAAAATTAAAAGTAATTAGAGATAGACTGTGTGTGGCACGTCTCCTCAAAGAGTCCATCGTGCTCTTTCATCTGCATGTGTACATGTGTTGGTATGATGTTTACAGAGAGTGAACGCCTACATCAAACAAGCTGTTGGCCTCCATGTTCCAAAGACAACAACTTACTCCACGTCGTTACTGCTTTGCTGCTTCCTTTGAATTTTCATACAGTTATAGACAATTGTACTAAATAAATAACCTAAAATTTTACCAGGACACGTGTCTCATTAGCAAACTAATAATATGCTTACATTACATGAATAAATCATAATTATGTTCATTAACTGCTCCATTCTTGTTTGTTGTAGATGACACAAAGAAAAATTCAGATGGGTTAAATTCATTCATGGCAATACATAAAGAATGAGGTCCATCAAACCAGAGGCTCTATCGTTAGCTAGCGAAAAAGTCTGGACCGTTGAGACTTTAGCGAGTAAATACTCTGGCAAACTTCATAGCGGGGTAAGTAATATACATATCTATTACTAAATGCATTTGGGTCCGTAGTGTTAGTATTTTATCAGAAATATTTCAATCGTTTTAGGGAGCTTTGTATCTGTCGACTTTGAATGAGGTGTCTTTCCTGGTTAGCTGTGTGTTTAAAAAAAACAATTTTGTTAGCGGCAAAATGACTCGCCGGGTGTTAGCATATAGCTAGTTGTTTTGTATTGTTTTTTTAGCATTGTTTTTCTTGTTTCGTGTGATTTGCGTCGATGTGAAGACTGTTAGTCATAACGAGTAGCACTGAATGTGAAAAAGCCTGTCCACCTGTTACTGTCCACCGCATCCTCAAGGAGAAACCACCGACTGAGAGAACTGCCCCGCTTACAGAGATTCAGGAAAGAAAACAATGACCATAGAGTGACAATGAAAATGGAGAAGACTTTCTTGTACAGAAGGCAAGAAGTAATTCAAGGACATCCATTGATAGCAGACTTGCAAAGCAGATGGACTCTGTTCACTCAGTGCAGGTGCATCTATTTAATGTATTTATTTCATATATACATATAATATCTAAAGAATGTGTTATATACTAGTGATGACCAGTTGTTTATCTCTTGACTATTACTGATATGATGCAGTGCTCAAACAAGTAATACCTCCTGGTAGTCACAATTCACAAGTACATTGTTCATGTTATTTAGATCGACAAGGAATTCCTGCACTCCATGCATGATGATCTCTCAATGCAAAGGTGGGCTGGCTGGAAGAAAATTGAGGAAAATCATGACGGCCTTCTCAAGGTGTGTATTAATATGGTTGGGCCTGTGCTTATTAAGTACCCCCCCATCATCTGTGAATTTACCTCAACAAAGACCATGATTAACTTTTGAAGGAATACATAGTGAATTACATTCTCCAGGTGTGACAGATATGTATGTACACTCACGGCACATTTCATACATTTACTTGCTTGATATTATGCATTATATATATATATATATTATGATATCTATTTGTAATGGATGCATATTATTCTCATACATCTCCAATTGTACAGATTAATATATGCTTTTATTAATACAATTTGATTTATTTTTTTTATAATTTTATGACCATCAAATAACAAAGTGATATTTTTTCCCTTCTAGTCTCCTTAGACCCATATCTAGACTCAAACAAATTTATTTATTGTTCTATTTTACTTCACAGAGCACTGAGGCCAATACAGAAGCCATGAAGCAAACTGTAGATGCTTACATATTTAGTTCTAAATACACCGAAAACACTAGTGATGAAAACACTGACTAAAACCAGATTTACATGAGTATTACGGACATAAGTAACAATAGTTCATTCAACAAGATGACGTTGGTATTACAGACAAAACATATAGTATAGTGTTTAATAAATGTAAAATTGACTTTATTTAAATGTCAACATGTTGCACAGATATGTTTTCTTGAAATCAAATGACCAAAATGGATTGATTTGACATGGCTTGTTTTGGTGGAATATCATTGGCAAGATAAAATTACATTCATCCAATGAATTATTTTAGGAGTTTACTACAGTCTTCATCTTTACAGCTTAATGCTCCATTCTAAAAAATTAGTGAAAAGGTGTGGACCTGTGTGTGTGACAGCTTATTGTAGCTAATGATCGTTTACACTTGTCATTAAGATCATTTGTTCAGTCTTTACATGTTCTTTCCCTGCTCTGTACAAACAAGCAATTCTCCCTAGAAACATTTAAAAGTTCTTCCTATAAATGAGGTACAAACATACCTGAAGCATGATTTCTTTAATTTCCCTTTGCTCTACCAAACATATGAGTTTCAGAGGTTTGGCAAAGGTTTGTAAAAGAAACAGTATTTATCTCACAACACAGATACATTTTGATGACCTCCTTTTTCAGTATTTAATGTTTTGACTCCAGATATGAATAGATGTCTGTAACCAGGTTTTAAAACTAATGAGGCATTTTCTTTCTCTTCAACTTCTGATTTATTGACTTATCTATCTGTATCTATCTTTTTTATTTTAATTTAATTTATTTATCTTTTACTGTTTCGTTCCGGTAAGGGTTGAAGATTACTAAAACAGTTTTCTAACACATCTCTCACCCTCCTTCCTCCTCTCTCATACACACGTTTTCCGTGTTCTGTGTTCACTTCCTATGGACATTTTAAACATTCTGGCTCATTAACATCCATAACTATTACAAATACAGTATGTGTCCATTTCTTAATCCTGACTCTAATCTGGCCCAACCCTAATCCTAAATTACTGAACCTAACCTCGAGAATTTATACGTGGGGACTTGACAAATATCCCCAGAAGAATGGTATTTTCCCCAAAATGTGTGATTTTTAAAGACATTGAGCAAATTACTTTACGTGTGTGTGTGTGTGTGTTGTGGGTGGACCCAGCAAAGCTATAAAAAGCAGGGTGGAGCAATGTAGGAGGGTCTGTGCAACTGTGAGACCACTCTCCTCCTCCTGATTCAACACTGTTGGAGGTTGAGACTTGGTGGATTTAAACACATTTTCTCAACTTATGCAGTTTTGATTTGCAGGCGTTGTGAAGGACTGGAGGTTGAGGTGGAACTCACTACCACAGCACAGCGCCTGACTTCACTCCTCATCTCACTGACTGCCACAAGCTCGGTGTGACCAGTGACTCACCTGTGGGCCTGCTGCCTGAGTTGAAGATGCTCAGAGACATTAAGGTTGTGGATTCTGCGGGGCGTGTGATAGGTGAGTCCTGCAACTGTCGACACACGGCACTCACATTAACACAGCCCGATGTTTAATCTAGTGCTGGTGCCTTTGTTTCAAAATGTCATGGTACACTTTATTGAACACATGAACCAAATATATATATACAAATATATGAAAATATACTAATATCATAACTAAGAACAGTAATGTTTTTATAATTATGTTCAAAATGTTATAATTAAAAACTATATTTCATCTGTGTTTAGAATGTGTGACGATCAGTTATTAGCTCTTTATTATTTTATCTACTTTACATATACATTTCATATGTTATTTATTTACTAATTATATCTGAAATATTACTTGATTTAATAAAAGTGATTTTTAAGGATTTTTTTATTTTGGAGAAAGACAATTTATTTTTTCCTTTCAGGGTTGTAACATTTTTCAAATATTTATGATTTGTTTTGGTTTTCATGTTTTATTTTTGAGATTACAATTGCGGGGAGATGGAGATTCCGATGCTGATGACAGATAAATAATCAGTTACATACTTTGTTCCATACACTGAGATTAATGGAGAAAATCTTCCAGAAAACACAGGGCTCAGAGTTCAGTGAACAATCTAGACAGGATCTAGATCACAGGTCAATAAGTAATTTTAAACGATAATAATTAAGTGATCATGATTTATTTGACATGTTTAATTTGACCTGGAGAATAAAAAGAAGCCTACATGTTGGCTGAAAATATTTACAGTTGTAATTTCACTAATTAGAATTATAATATATTTGGAGAAACTGATGCAGGAACACACACACACACACACAGTTTTTAGAATCCACTTCATTCATTTATTCTTAAAAATGTAAAATACATCAAATAACCTCTCAATCTTTAACATATTAATCCTGCTCTGTCACTTTGACACTGTTTTTTAAGGCGTGAAATAAGAGATGAGATGTGTGGAAAACAAAACTAAAAATAAAGAATAATAAAATGAAGAATTCAGGAAATAGTGCTGACATAGTCATCAATGTCCATGAGGTGACCAGTCCACGTACAGACATAAATCTATCCACTCACTAAAATCTATAAGTGTCTAAAAATGTACATTATGATTTTTTTTCTAAACCCTCCTCTTTGCCTTAAATGCCGAAAATTGTCTTTTTACTTATTTCAATTTCAAAGAGTAATTAATCGTAAGTATAATAAATGTGTTAATTCATCCGAGTAGAGTGAGACCTCTTTAGACAACAGAGACTTTTATTATCACAGAAAAACCTGTGTGCACAAACACACACACATCTAAATATCTGATTATAACTAATGAAACACATGCCATAACGAGTATTTAAGAAATTAAATACACTTCAATTGGCTTTGTTTGCATCAACCACTTTTAAAATATGCTTTAATTTTCATTTGATTGTGATTAAATTAAATTTTTTTTTAGTTTTAATTTACAATCACAATTCCTCTCCAGAAATAGACATGTTAACATAAAAATTACCTGCAAAGTAATTAATAATTAATTATATAATTAGGTGTGTGAGAGGAACCTGATGAAGGCTCTGAATAACAGTGGATAAATTAGGCTGAGTCTGTATCGGGAAATTGCAAATGCTTGAATGAGCCGTTAAACTTAGGTGACGACAACAAAGGAGGAAACAGCAACGTTCCCAGTACATTTGTTTTGGATATTTTTAAATTGATATTTATAAAGATGCTTTATTATCAATATTTTTTAAACACCCATCTTTCAGTAGTAAAATATAAAATAAAAATGAAGCTGTTGTTGACTCAGCCTTAGTGATTTAGTAACACGCTGGACTACAGGCAGCAGGAACTCAACCTCATCATCTGAATGGAATGATAGTGGAGGGACTTTGTTTATACTCATCTTAACATTAAGAACCTGCGACGAGTTTAACATTTCACTGAAGAGTTAAAACAGAGGACGCTGTGATTTTTACATAATTAACAAATGGATCATTAATTAATAACATTCTCATCTTGCAAACAGCCATAGTGTATTCTTCATGAAATGCAGCCATTCTTCAGACTGACTCTTCTAACGCCGTGTTATAAACACACTAAATTAGGGAGCATGCTTGTGCTCTAAGTCAAATGTCCGAATCAATAAGCAAGCAGACAAAGATTTCTACATGTGCGGTTGTATTTTTTGTATTTTTTTTTTTTTTGGCAGTTGTGTGTTCAATTTGTTTTTTAGTTACAATAAAAGCACAGTTTTACATCAAATACATTTAACATGCGATTTTTGAAGAATGAAGGATGTTCATTAACATTAAAAGAATGTGGGTTGTTATTATAAATTTGCCATGGGATGTTTATAGTTATTAATTAACAAATTAGTACCATATATTTGATTTTTGACAATTAAGAGCCTAAATGGCATTGATAATTAATTGCATTAAATTAAATTAAATTACATAAATTAAATGTAATTAATTTTCGGCCTACATTCTGTAGCACATACAAATTACCAACATAATTATTATGATTTACCAACATAATAATGTTAGCAACAACAGTTTCAGTTATAATAATATTAAAATATTAAAAACATCACATTTTTAAAGATATGGTACATAACTGTTTTTAATGTGCCATGTAACGTAACAACAAAAAAAGAATAAATATTTAAACAAAACAGACAAAGTGAGATTTATTAAAAGTGTTAATATTATTATTTTTTCTTGATGCACAAGGATCTAATGTTAAATACAAACTGACAATGTAGTGTAATTAGCAGTATGCAGCATATGATAATTAGGCATTGTTACACCTTTAACTTAAAAAGAAATGTAATATTATGTTAATGTTTTGAACGGCTGAATTTGATGTTTTTTAAACTCTGCTCTCACAGCCTCTCTCCCTCTCTCCTGTTTGTGTTCACATCTTCCCCTTACTTCCTTTCTTCTTCTTCCCTCGCTTCCCTCCTTTTTCTCCTCTCTTTCTCCTCTGCCATTCTTGATCACACTTTGCTCTTTTGTCCCTCTTTCCCCCCCCTGTTTCTCCTTCTTCGCCTCGCCTCTGTTCCTGCTTTTTGCCCTTCTCCATCTTCACCACCCTCCGCTTTCCTCGTCTACTCTCTTTTATTTCCCTTCCACTTCTCCTTTCTCCAGTAGATGTGAACCCCCCTTCTCCACCTCCCCCTCCTCCTTCCAACGCAGTGTGTGAAGGTTGTGCAGGCATCATCTCTGACC
>NC_024320.1:12577396-12600974 GCF_000523025.1 Cynoglossus semilaevis
CTGTCTGCAGTGTGCCGCGTGCCAGAAGCCGCTCACTGTCAGGTGTTACAGCAGGGACACCAAACTGTACTGCAGGAGAGACTACCAGCAGTGAGTTTGTGTGTGTGTGTGTGTGTGTGTGTGTGTGTGTGTGTATGTTTGGCATTTTTATTGTGTTTCTTGAGTACAAAAACAACACACCGCATTGAAGCATAGGGGGCACTGGTGGTTGTGCCCCCAGTCTCTTCTAATATATCTGGTGTGTTCATTTGCACACTGCCAATATTTACGTCTGGTTAAGAAAAAAAAAGTCATGGTACAGAACAGGCGTGTCAATAAGCTGTGTAAATGTAGACATCATTTTAACACAGTCAAACTGAGCATCGATCACGGCTTCTTTTTACGTGTTTTTGCATAAGGCTAATATTGTTGCTTTGTCTATGATTAGCAGTTTAGTTCATTTATAAAATAATATCTGACTGCATGTTAATGTATATAACCTATATGTTTATAATAATTAAAACAATATATATCGTTAACGATTTGTTGACGAACAAATAACAGAGAAAATAATAATACAAAGTCAAACAATAAAAACGTCCTCTGTTTTAACAGAGAAAATAATAATACAAAGTCAAATCTCTGTTATACACAGTTTGTGTATATTTTATGTTCTTGTGGTGCTCTCTGTGGATGTGATTGTGAATGGTTCCTCAGCTCTGTGCGTGAACCCTGCGATGCACTGAATGTATGACATGGCACTGTTGGTTTATGTTTGATGTATTTGTGCGTCTTCTTTAGACATTTTCAGACTTTTCTGTGTGATTCTGTGTGCAAGAAGAAGGGAAGTTGCAGTGCCTGCAGCTGGGTGGTCTGTCCTATTGTACTGAGTGTTTTATACAGTCTGGGCAGCGTGCTGACAGCGGGCCATGTAAGTGGTGACTAATCTCTTCTGGATTTCACTGTGAGCCTGTCTGCTTAAAAAGCCTTTGTTAATTCCCGGGGCTTTGAACACTGCAGTGTTACTGCTGCTACTGCACACTGGACGTCTGGTCACTAATAACAATGATATATCTTATATTACACATTAAAATTCTTACACCTTCGTGACAGATGAAGACCTGCTTAGGTATCCTCGTCCAGATTTCCAAATAAAAATTGTTACAAATGTGAATGCATCTAAAATTCTGCATGATCTCAGGAAACCAATCAGTAGATGCAAATGTTGTTTTGTTGGAAGTGAGCATTTTTGTCAGCCCTTTGTAAATAAGCCAAAATCAGTTTTCTCTGTTTTGCTGCTGGCAACCTTGTTGTGAGTTGGGACAAGCAGCAGTTTGATAGCCAATCTGTAACTGTCAGAACAAAAAATGTGGTAAAAACATTATATTTGACCTCAAATGTAACCATTATTGTTTCAGTCTTCGTGTCATTTTTAAAGAAGCACTCCATATCTAGCACTAAACAAAAGAGCTGTGTGAAACGAGTCCCATATATCACTATAAAACTATGCAGGTTTATGTTATTGGAAACCACTGGCGCTGTTTCAGCCTTATTCAAACAGAAAGCCCAGTGGGAGAGAATGTAGAAGTAGAAGTTGGACGCAGACACAGCAGGCTTCAGACTTGCCTTAACCCCTGGAAGCACGGGGTAAAGAAAAGACAAGAGTGGGGAACAAAGTCAAGCCGCCCCAAACAAAGGAACAACAGAGAAACCAGCAGGAGCTCCTTAAAGCCCTGCTCTGTTTTTGATACCACTGCTGATCGACAGCCATGCTCGACACAAGCAAAACACATCCTTCTGAAAAGATTTAGATGAGGTTCCACTGCCCCCACACACTACCGTCCAACTTCAAAAATGATTTAAGCCACAGTTGTGTCTTAACGTCAAAAGTGGCTGTTTGCAGAAGCGATAAACTGTTGATATTTCTGAAGCCGTAGACGGAGCTGTTAATGAAACGTATGTCAAACCAGAAGACAAAAGGTTAAATATAAACATCTCCTAGCAGCTTTTGAAGGTCACTGTCTACACTGCTACACTCATTCATCATCATCATCTCATCCACTCGTTTAAACCTGATGCAGTTCTTCTTCTCCTGCATTCACTCATCTTAGACCACCTGCCAGTCTGACACCAGCGCAGGTCAATGGGTCTATATACACAAATTACTTTGACATCCCTGTTTCCATACTCCCCACAACCAAGATTTGCCTTCGATCTCAGACCTCCTCTGAAGACATCCAGACTCAAGCTTCAGAAGGCTTGGGTTCCTTCTCTTTGTTGTCCTTGTCTTGGTTGGGGGAAGTCCAAGACTGCCAAGCTGTGGTCCTTCTTACATCTGCACCTTCTGTATGTTGAGGCCAGTCTTCTGACCATAGGATGCAGGTGTTTCTCATTTCTTACTCCCATCTTCAACTGAGACATTTTTTATGTTTTCCCTTTTTGAATTATCAAGCTCTCAGACCAAACCCAACCTAGAAATTGTCTACATCCCAAAGTATTCCATTAAAGGAATAATGCTCATTTTTCTTTGGAGCATAGGGAACTTTGAGTTGGCTGTTGTCTACAACTCCATCCATCCATCCATTTTTGTCCACTTATCTATTACCGCCACCCAAATCTCACTGCACCGTACCAGCCCCTCATTAGTCAGTCTTCAGGCTCAATCCAATGAAAAAAAAGAGGCTAAATCAGAAATAGGCACTCAATGCCTCACCCTTTCCACAGCACTCTCTTCTTTTTAATGTGTCCACAGTTACGAGACACCTTTGTAGCCCACCTCCTAAGAGGAGATCAAAATGCTGTTTGACTTCTGACCTGTGCTAGACAATCCATGTTGATGGTACATCCACCTACCCCTACAAACAGTTTATGACGGAGAGGAAAATAGTGCAGCCACCTCCCCTTACAATTAGGTAATTTGCGTTAGCCTGCTTGGAATATCAGGTATTTACATTTCCAGTATCATGGATGCTATTAATGATGAATACATAGTTGTTAACTTACAACACTTGCAAAAGATAAATATGTTAGCACGGACATACAGTAGTTTCATATTAGCCAATATGACGAGAATGACAAATGCTTAGTCAAAACAGTAAGTAAATAGTAAAACAGTTTGTTGGAAGATACTAAAAACAATTCCAAAACAAAAGTTAAAAAATTAAAAAATGTCTGACAATAAGACGTACACATTTTTTCTCCAATAAATTTATTCCAAATTATTGCATATACTTTGAAAATTTACTAAATGTATACTTACCATACAGCCTGGTAAAACTAAGGGAATATAAATCTATATAATATCTGGGATTATTTCTCTGGTTATCAACCACTAAAAATAGAGCTTTTCTCTGTCTTATTGTGACTTGTTGAGCTTTGACTGAGCAAACAGCGTATCCCCATGGCCTGAATGATGCTTTTATTTCCCTCTGCCTCTTTCACAACCGTCTGATAATTACACCTACTAATTAAAACTCCAACAAGCTGCCTATCTAAAGCCAGCCCCCATACACCATGTCTCTTCCCTTAGGTCACCCAGCTCCGGGAGAAGGGAGAGCAAACAAGAGCACGGTGGAAGAACACACACAGTCTGTTTTCACAGATTCGTCCTTTTCTTTCCCTCTCTTATACACGTTAATCCTGAATCTTTTCATAGTTGGTAATCCACCGAAGGAGTGTGGAAGCATGGGGCACAGGGCCAGCAGGGTTAAGGGGTCTCTCCTTAAGAGACTGGCCCCGTCAGTGGAGAGCTGGGCCAAGCTGATGTGGGACAAAAGATTGCTTACAGAGAAAGCTGAACCAAAGATGATTCTAAAACAAACAACAGTGTAAAGGAGGACAGCAGTCTTCAACCTTGTGAGTTGCTTTTGATGTGAACAATAGTTGTACCTGTGAGGATACATGTGATATGGATAATAGAGAAGAAAATCTCCGACCAATACGAACACACACACTTGTCACTAACAGAAAACCTGCCTTTTTAGTTTCTATAATCAATCATGCAAATACTTAGAATACTTAGAATATTTAAAGCACCTTACTTTCTCAAATACTCTCCAAGTGCAGTATACTTTTGTGTAGGCTTTGTCTTCAAGTCAGACACCAGCTTAGACATAGTATTATTTGGTAGTGCTACAAACAATTAATTTATAAACTGGTCTGATCCAGGCCCAGGCTATAATATCTGTTTAACTTAGCCAACATGAATCAGCCATCTATAGGTTGTTATTGCTCCGGAGCACTCATGGCCTGTAGGCCACATACTCACAACTAAAGCCAGTTAGTTTAATTCAAGTTGGGACTTGTTTTGTGTTGCCAAACAAACTTGTAGTCATTTTTACACTTGGTACGATTTTCATTGTCAGTGAAGTCACAATAGTTTACCTTCAAACTTGACCCTTGATGATAAAGATTTGGAAACCTTCAGCACATGGCATGTGTTCTATTCTACCACCCACAGACTCTACTTTAAATTTGATCTTAATTTGTTTGCTTTTCTGTGGTGCCTTTAAAATGTCTTACTTCAACCCTCCACCATACATGTAAACTCTCTCTCTTTCTTTCTCTTTCTCACACATACACACACTTACTGATTTGTGTGTCTAGTTGATTTAGACACACAAAATGGTTCTCTCGAAAGTCTGCATTTTTACACCCAAACACACACACTCATATGATCCCACTACGTGAACGGGTCCTGAACTGAACAACATCAGTTGGTAAATAATCAATTTGTCTTAAATCGGTCCCAGTGTGTATTAGTGCAGCACTGATGATCTGTCTCCTCCCAGTGTGTATTAGTGCAGCACTGATCAAATCCTACCTAGTGATGTCGTTGTGGTGAGTGGTTGGAAAATTCTCTCTTATTCTTTCCGTTTGAGTGAGTGGTTTGGGCCGACACTGTTTGAGCCCATGACAACATCAAACAATCTTTCACAGTGACAGGAGGTGGGAAGGGTTAACGGGTTGTCTAATGAATCTAGCCTGAACACATCTGGCTTCTTTTTTTTGGTTTCTGGTTTCACTGTGGACTCTTAACTAAGACGCTGTGTATGAGTCCCCAGTCCTGTGTAGTGTGTTGCCTGTTAAATAAGAACTCTTACAGTTCTGTGCTGGTCTTTTTGTAGTGTAGTGGTTATCATACCTGCTTTACACACAGAAGGTCCTAGGTTTGAGCCTCAGTGGAACCGCACACTTATTGGTACAGCCCGTGTGGGTTGCAGAGACTCATGCTGTAAATGTCCTGGTTGTTAGATGAAGGAACTACAGTTTTTTTTGTTTTTCCATTTTCACACTCTCTCTAGAAACACTCAGCCATGGCTGATTGGTTCTTAACTTACACCACTAACACAGTTTATTTGACGTCCCGAAGAACTTCCTGTGGGTGTAATCTCTTGTATCTTCAAAAGATCCAACCAATATGAGACCACACCCACCAAATTCTTCTTTCCACAACCTATGGACATTTTGAGGTCCTTCACCTTTTTTAAGTCCAATCTGGTCCATGACCTCAACTGTTGACTGCTCTGGAATCAAACAGATTTAAAACAGGGGCTGCAGCATTTGTAGGATCTGGGCCATGGTTTATTTATTTTAATCTATGTTACCCTTCAGTCCAGTCTAGGGTACCATAGTGTGTGTGTGTGTGTATGTGGTTTATAGAGAATATACTTGTTTATTACAGTTTCCAACAAGTAAAGAGATTAATTCAGCTTTTATTTTTGTGTCTTTTTAGGTTATTTTCTGCCAAGTGCAGCAGTTGCTTGGAAAAAATAGCACCCACTGAGTTTGTGATGCGAGCTCAGGACAGTGTTTACCACCTCAGCTGCTTCTACTGTTGTGTTTGTGAGAGACGGTTGTGCAAAGGAGACAAATTTGTCCTTAAACAAGGCCAGCTGTTGTGCAAGAGTGACTACGAAAGAGAGGCGCTCAGTCCAGCTGACTTAAACTCAGGTAATCCCTGGATAGATATGTATAGTTGACAATTACACAGTAAAATCAGAAAGAGAGCAACAAATAGCCGTGGTGAAATTATTAAACACCAAGCACAACTTACTTTTTTAACAGAGGCCACAAAGGAACAACACACGTATAAAGAATGTAAATAAAACTAGACCGGCAGCAAACAAAGGACCAACTGTCACAGTTGACACAGAATATTTAACTGTATCATTCTCATGCTGCTGACCCTTCCTCAGGTCCATCTACTGAGGTCGTAGCCTCAGTCTGTTTACTTTATACAAACTCAGGGAGAGAGTGGTCTAGTGGAGAGAGATCAGGTCAGAAGGTCGTGTGTTTAATTCAGACAAATACCAAAACCCAGATTTGGTTTCATAAGGAACGGATTATGCCATATCACTGTGTGATCCTCTGTTTTAGCAATGACTGGTTAAGCCAGAAGTGGTTCTACCCTGTATGAACCCACGAACAGGGACAGTTTAGAACATGTCATAAAAGAGAGAGAGTGAAAGAGAAAATATTTCTTACAAATATTCAAGTTCCTTAGGAATGCTCCTGCTTGTTGCACTAAAATCTGGGTTTAATAATAAATATAATTCAGTCAAATTCGGTTCCTGTTCCTATAATACCTCAGAGATGTATTTGGCTCTGGTCTCATTTGTTTTGTTCGATTATTTCTGCCCATAGATAACAGTGAGGCTGAAGACCTGAGTGTGGACGCAGAGAAGAACTGTGAGTCTGTGAAAGGTGTCGGTAACTACAAAGATCCTCATCGTTCCAAACGGCCACGGACCATCCTCACCACCCAGCAGAGGAGAGTCTTCAGAGCCTCCTTTGAAGTCTCCTGCAAGCCCTGCAGAAAAGTAAGACCTGAGTGTACTTACTGTGTACTCCTCTGTAGTACAGAGGGAGCTCATTCTAAGCCCAGGTATTTGGATGTTAATTTACCTACTGTATATCACTTCTGCAAACGAAACCAATCTTTGATTGTGGGATTATGAGATTATGTGATTAAAAACATAGTTGGATTCAAATGTGACTTTTTGT
Organism: Cynoglossus semilaevis; assembly: GCF_000523025.1. NCBI lineage: Eukaryota > Metazoa > Chordata > Actinopteri > Pleuronectiformes > Cynoglossidae > Cynoglossus > Cynoglossus semilaevis. The sequence continues at coordinate 12,584,381 of NC_024320.1, forward strand.
TGCTGAGTTAAAACAAATCTTTGAGAAGGTCTCCACTTTTAATCCATCTTGACCATAAAGAAAGAGAAGAAATATATTGCACCTGCATCTGCTGTATACTCAAACTAATCATATCTGCTATGTGATGTGCTGACAATCAGGTGAGAGAGACACTGGCTGCAGAGACAGGACTCAGCGTTCGTGTGGTCCAGGTCTGGTTCCAGAACCAGAGAGCAAAGGTCAGTACAGCAGCATCGACAATTCAAGGAGTACGCCGAGAATACATGTTTGCAATCACTCCAATCTTATGATACATTAGACATTTCTTCTTCACTGGCTTCAGTAACTAATCTAAAATGCTAAGTGTAGCGAGTACTTTTCAAGGATATAATCGGCTTTAAATACATAGCATATTTTAGTGCTTCTACATACTGTAATTTTAATATAAATAGTTTTTTTTTGGCCTTGATAATAGGATTTTAGAATTTGAAAAAATAAATAATGCAGATAAAGATAATTTATAAATATTCTTCATTTTTATAATTTATTTTGGTTAAGTAGCAGGAACAGTTAGTAAATTATTATGTAAATGAAAGAGGGTCATTTATATACTAAGTTCACTGTAGCAACGCTCTCTTCTGAATGGTAGCCAATTATGTTCAGATTACAGATCAGTTTTATTGTACTATTGATAGTTTCACAGACTGCAATTCTATTTAATAACAACTGCTTTAAAGTGCGAAGGAGTGACTTGTCTGGTTTGACCTGATGGATAATAAAATGTATTATGAGTGTGCACATTATTCTACCTTTATATCAATTTTATCACTGCTCCCAGCTTCAAACACTCTGTGTACATTTTACAGGCCCATTCATTAATCACATTTGGATCCACTACTGGGCCCTGGCCAAAGTTTTTGTGTGGATTTACTTGGTGTAAGATGGAAACCACTTCTCCACTGTGACTGCTGTAACTTAATACAGGCCCATCTGTCCCTTCCTTTTAAGCCATTTTATTGTTTAGGCCTTTTCCCCACAAGTGTTATTCAGATTTATAAAACATTTTTTTAATGTAGATTGAAATATAACTAGTTTGTAAACCCACTTATTTTATCGAATTGACAATAAATTAATTGGTCCCAGAGTATTAAAAGTTAAAATAAGATTAACCTCCCCGTCGGGGAATTGAACCCCGGTCTCCCGCGTGACAGGCGGGGATACTCACCACTATACTAACGAGGAGCTGAAAGAACACAGCGACATGTACGTATAAATACTTCAAAGGAACACTCTTCAAGGCTTGTTTTACATGGTTTCGTTCGCGAGTGTGCTGTGTTCATGAAAATCGTCAGGCTGCTGAACTGTTGACTGTGTTTATTTATAGGTAAAGAAGTTAGCGCGCAGACAGCAGCAACAGCAGGATGACCACAGCAGCCAAGGCCGAGGCAAAGGTGAGGATTTAGCGTCTAAACTCATCGGGATTAAACAAATATTCTCTGCGTTCACCGGTGTTACAAAGAGCTACTGGTAATTATCAGTCACATGTGATCTGCCAGGTAAAGCTGTAACGACAATTTATACAGACAAAGGAAAAATAAACGAAGGCGAGTCAGTTAGCAAACACAAACAAACACACACGCCGTGTTTCCTGAACTTCCGTATGAGTCAGATACTCGCTTTAAAGCAAGTGACGTCACTGATGGTCATTGTTGGGCTGTAATGTGACTCTCGGCTCATTGTGTTTAGCAGGCGTTTTGCCAACATGATCTGACAGCTGATATGAACAGACAGTTTAGATAAGTGTCTCAGTGCTTTGGCAAGTGCTGCCTGTATCTGCTGAGGGACTTCCAGTGTGTCAACACTGGAGAGGCAGCCAGGTTTATTACAGTGGAAGCTGCTGCTGTTAACCAAATAGGAAAAGCAAACCAACAAATGGAGCTTGTTTAGAGATGACGCTGAGATGAGATAAGCTTTAAACGACAAGTAAAATGACCACTTTCATATATAGTAATATTTAAGCACTATAGAGCTTCTATAATATTGTTATGGTCTTCCAACATATAACATTTTGAATAACATTTCAACTCGTTTTTGTTTTTTTTTTACATATACCAAGTGTGTACATAGCTAAATGGCCACTTTGATATTTGTATCTCACCTTGTAAATACTGTGTCTACCCTGCTGTTACTTTTACTACTACGTGTCTATCCTGCTGCTGTAACGAGTGAGTTTCCCCGGTGTGGGATGAATAAAGTCGTATCTTATCTTATCTCTATCTCTGTGAGCTTGGTAGAAAACCATTGATGAACTATTCATGATTTGTAGTAGTCTAGAGTAGGTGACTGCATAGATCAGTGTAGACTTTTATCAAATGTTCAAGTCTGATACTAGCAGCTTAAAGCTACTGTTTTATGATGGACATTAGTTTTTAGTTTGACGTGTGACGTGATTGCAAATCTGTTTAAATTAACTCCTAATCGTAGACCTTTCCCCCAAACCTTTTTCTGCAGTGCCCCCTAGTGTAGATATGACTTTTGGAGAGCCCCTGTTTTCTACTATGTCAGACCTCTTGCTTAGAACTCTTAAATTATATTAAATTCAATTAATTTTTGTTGAATTTTCTCAATTTTGTTAAAGGAAAAAAAACTAAAAATACTTGCTGATGTTGTAGTCGACTGTACAGCAATTGTTTTTACTGTAAAAAAAAGTACTCTAAGGGAACATGTTTTTTTTTGTTTTTTTTTTATTTTCTTACTTTTTTCCCTTTTAAGTTTAAACTCTTCAAACTAAGGAATTGCTAGGTACAAGGCTTCCCATTAGTCACTTTTTGGCAACAGCCTTAAAAAATCCGGTCATATTGAGATAAATAAAAAATCCACCTCCATGTATATATATCTATGTAGACTGAAATTCAAATGACACAAGGCTGGTTCTGGGATAACTTTGCTTCTACTTTATGCTAGTGGTCATTACAGAGGACATATCAGAGTGTATGAAGGGCCTGCTTCAGCCATACCCACGGCCCCTACTAATGAATCAGCAGCATCACACGACCTTACACCACACCGGTCACAATGCTGATCCATTCCAGCAGGGCCTCACTCCCCCACAGATGCCTGGTGACCACATGAACCCCTACGGTAAGTACAGTATTCTCTAAATCACTGTAACCACCATTTAGAATTATTTCAATTTCTACATTTTCCTCAATCACATATGAATTGAATCTATAAAATATTCACCAAGGGAGGGATGTTTCTTCTCTATCCAATTTAGTCTGAGCCGATTCAATGCAGTCTACATGGGCAGCAAGTGATCACTGAGTGACCAGGCGTGTGGCGTCTGTCTTGCCTCAGCCCACGCTCAGGATATACACATTATAAACTGTTGTCTGATTTTGCCGGTATTTCTTGCGCTGTTCAGGAACAGATAAATCCATTTTACATTGATTTCTATGGGGAAAATTGTTTCACGTTTTAAACTTTTCAGTTCACGAACGGCCTTCAGGATCGAATTAAGTTCGAAAAACCAATGTTCCACTGTATCTGTTTATGATGCAGAAATTCAAAGTGTAGTTGAGGGGCTGTAAATAGGAGGAAATAATTTCATACACTGATGCAATTTTTTCAACTCTACACCTACCAGGTATTGACAACTTTATTCAAGATTTTTATGGTGACCCTTCACTGACAAGTCTAAGTGACTGCTTTCTGGACATTGCCCATGGCTGATCTCTGCAGGCTCAAACGGAAACCTCCACCAATCACCTGTACTTTATACCTACTTTGGCCACTGAGATGCTGACATCATCTGCCTCACCATCTGATTCAACTCTAATTTCATACATTGGAATTTATACAATTATTTACATTCATACAGCAAGTACACTCCAAATTAAAACACTCACATAGAAATGTTCCGACTTAAATAAAAGATTTGTAGAGAACGTTTTGACTTACACTTTTAAAACCCGGTGTCTGAGAAAGACACTGCGTTTCCTACTGTGGCTGTAAGAGGCAACACAACAACAACAACAGCAACAACAAAGACAACAATGAAGGATCTAACTTTAAACACATGATTAAAAGGCTGAAGTTCTAAATGGTTACAGACTCCAGTATGCTTTAAAACCAACTTCTCTTTCTGACACTTTTTGGCCCTTGTTGTCTTAAAACAGCTCACAAGAGCTTAACTGTATTTTACTGTGCGTTTATGTGTAAATACCAATCTCTGTTTTACATTTATTTATTCCCCATCGTTGCTTGTATGCAATAAAAGATTGTTTCATAAAACAGTATAATGCCAATATGTTTTTTTACCTGGCTTTGTTTATTATTTATTTTAATTAATTCCGTTTTAAGCTTAATTTATTAATTTTTTTGTTGGTTTCTTCAATAAAAATCCCTGTTTTCTCAGACGTTGTTGCCTTTTTAATTGGCATTGAAACAAGCAATATAAACACAAACCTCCCCCTCCCCACCACACACCCCCACAATATTGAAATACTATTGAGAACCTGATAACATGTACTGTATATTTGCATCAGTACAAACCACTGTATGAGTTGCTGCCACCTAGTGGCTGGAGGCTTGTTATCATTCAAACATTACAGCAGTGGTTCCCCCTCGCGCCCCCTCTCCTGGCACCTCAATTCCTGCCCGCCAAACCCCCAAGGGCGCCCGTCCCACTATTTGAAACGTACTGGACGAACTCAACATGATTGTAGATCAGACAACAGGCATCACTGATGACAGTGACAACAACAAGTATCCAATCAGCAACTCAGCAACGTATTGACAAACATACGAAGGTTCATCCTTGGATAGAAGAACTTGGGATTACAGTAGTGGGTTCATCTATCTTCTGAAACTCCTCGAGGAGAACTGGAGGATCAGAAACCCCGAATCAATGGAGACAGATAACGATGTTGTTCTCAGTGAAGTCACAGTGACACCTGCTGGACAATGTACAAAATGGCAATGAAATTAACAAAACATCTGCGACAGGGGTGTCCACACTGTGTTGTCTTGGGAGCTACTTTTCAATTGACCAGACCAAAGTGATCTACCTACATTAATAATATTTAATATATATTTAGCCATATAAGTTGAATATACTTTATATATACATTATATGTTGATTAAATAGTTGTAGCTGTATGGCACAATATGATTTAATAATTATATATATGTATATGTGGAAAAGAAAGTGGCTCAGTTTAAAACTTCTAGTATTAAACTGAGCAAATTGCTTTAAGATAAATTTGTACAACTAGAAAATGTATGGTCTTCAGTAGTAGTAGTACTTTAAATACTATAAGTCCTCTAACACTTATGTTAGTCAGTTACAGTGTTACCTGCTTACCACCAGGAGGTTCTGGGTTCAACACTTAGTACACAAATCTCAAGGTGGTTTAAATCAGGAAGGACAAGAACTCTGTCAAACCATGAAGACTCTTTCATGAAGAAAGAGTCAACCTGAAAGTGAGTCCTCTTTTAATGTGAAAAAGGATTTTAAAAAAGTCATAAAACTTGATAATGTTAGTTGTAATTTTTCTTAAAAGAAATGTACAAATGGGCACCTACTAATCTGTGTTTGGGATATGAAAAAGACCAATCTAATATTGTAGGTTTTGTGGCTTGTGACTGTGATTCGACAGGAAGTCAGTAAACATTTAGTTTGCATAATCTTGTGGTCAAACTCACTGCGGCTTCAGATTGGTCAGACGTCAGGACCATGGACAGCACTCCCTCTGCACCCACTGGTTCACGCTCATACTGACAAAACAGCTCTCAGGTAAGATCACACGTTTCAACCTTGCTCATGATGAAGATAGACATAATGACACGTGAAAATGCAGTTATTTCCGATTCAATACAATGGATGTATAAAGAAGACTATTACTAGCAAATGCAGCAACAAGTACCTCCAGGTTAAATGTAAATACTCCTATAACTGAGAAACACAAGAACTAACATTTTTCGAAATTGTGTTCTAACATATCAATTTTTTTGTGGCTGAATTTCACTGTTTTGTACAGAAAAGAAATTCTGCTATAAAAACATCATCTTTAATGTTTTGTTTTCTCTTTTGTTTCCTTTTGTCCTTGTAGAAGAAATAATTTACCGCACATCAGACTCAACCAGGACCTAGAGTTATTATTCATTTTATTAAAATTTTATTTAAAACACCAATATTTAATATTTGTTTTTGGCTCTTTCTAGGAAATAAAACTGCTCTGGTAAATAGTTTAAATGTATTTGTCCAGAATGGAGTTTGGATGTTTCATGGATATGAATGAGCTCTGTCCTGTCTGTGGGGATAAAGTGTCGGGATATCACTATGGTCTGTTGACCTGTGAGAGCTGCAAGGTATGTAAATACTGTATTTGTCTATTCATTTTTTTGTTTTGGTTAATACAATTTATCTATGTTGTGCTATACTCAATATACTACTTACCACACACAATTAAATTTAGGGGTGTTATAATCTATTTAGTGCATAGTATTTACATGCTGTTCTGCATGTAAATAAATATCTCTTGGTTTTTGCAGGGTTTTTTCAAAAGAACAGTGCAAAACAAGAAGATGTATGTGTGTTCAGAAAACCAGAGGTGCAGCATTGATAAAACACATAGGAAACGGTGTCCATTCTGCAGGTTCCAAAAGTGTCTGCATGTTGGCATGAGACTGGAAGGTAAGGTCCAAGTCTTTACCTTCTTCACTACAATTTTTAAAAGTAAAAAATTGTCCAGCTATATTATGTGTATTGTACAAGAAGTTAGCATTTGGTCTCAAGTTCTCAAGTTCTATTAGGACATTGTTTAACAATGAAACTATGGACAAGTTATCAACTGAAAATATATATCATATAGACATATAATGTAAATAGAACTGGTGATAGTTTTATTAGAAGAACATTTAAAATATAGAATCAAATATATAATGATAATAAAATGACCAAACCACAATTTTCTAAAACATAATATTTTCAGAAATAATAGATTGACATGCAAATAGTTTATGCATGTCAATTACATTTTTTTAATATAATGAATCCATTGTTAAATCTTTGATGCATTTTGAGTCATTTCTCAGTTCAGCTGTAAAGTCAAACAAATATTTGTATGTATACATTTTCTTCATTATCTTCTTCCATATTAGAGTATAACATTGGTCAAAGTCAGTAACAACCATGGTGAAATTCTTTAACCAAAATAACCATTGTCAACAGCTGTTCGGGCAAATCGAGTGCGGGGTGGAAGAAACATGTTTAGGCCCATATACAAGTGGGACCGTGAAATAAAGCAGCAGAGAAGAGCGTTAATTCAAGCTCCCAAATTCACACAAGAGACTCGTGAACCACTGGTCACTCCAACAGACCAGGGAATCTTCACCCTACCTGAAGATCATGTTGCCAGGAGCTCCTCATTATTCACAACCAAAAATGACTGCATGACTTCATCGCCACCTCTGCCAGCTCAGCCAGTATTCAACCAACCTACCACCCTCTTAGCTTCAACAGTGAATACCGACAACTGTACGAGTACTGCCAACTCAGAGCTATACTGCACTGTCCTCCAAGGTCCGAGGACGTCTCAGCTGATGATGGAATTCCTTCACTGGGATCAAGATGATCTACAACTGCAGAAAATTGTTACAACGGTTCTCCAACAGGAACTGAAGAAACACCCGAGTCTCAGCAGCTTTAGCTTAATGTACCTGATAGCTGATCAGCTCCTGTTCACCATTGTGGAATGGGCTCGCAACTCCATACTCTTCAAGCAACTAAAAGTAAAATCTCTTCTGGTTACGTTTTTAAATATTTCTTTCTTTTTCTTGGTGTTGTGATTTGACTTCATTTGATGTATTTGACGTCATTTGATGTATCTGGTGCTTGTTTTCTGCTTCAAGGTGAATGACCAGATTAAGTTACTGCACAGCTGCTGGGCTGAACTGTTGGTCCTGGACATTGTATCCAGACAGGTTCTGGATGGGAAAAATGATTGTCTGGTCCTGGTCACTGGACAGAAGGTAAGAGCTCTTCAATATCTCCTATCCTAACAAACCCATTCTTACTCTATGACCTACTATGACTGCAACTGTACTTTTACTATTAATTATTATTTATTACTATTACTGATTATTAATGTATTTTGTAGGTTTACTGAAACTGTATTGATGATTGAATTGTAGGTCACTTTGGATATAGTCTGAGTCTAGTACCAAAGTTTATGAGTCGATTATAGGAGGGTGAGACAGAGCAGACCATGACACGTGGCACTTTTAAAGACATCAAAATTCTGTTTCAGGTGCACCTGTCAGACATGGCCACCTACGCAGATCCTGTTTTGTCCAGTCTGTTCCAGCGAGGACAAGAGCTGATTGATAAGCTTTATATCATTAAAGTAAAGCGACAAGAGTTTGCCTGTATCAGGTTCCTTACCATTTTTAACCCAGGTTATTATTTTTAAAGGTTTTCAACTGCAATTTAACTAACTTGTCTTGTTCAATGCTGTGCTTGTTAAAATGCTTTTAATTCTTTAGCCCTGATTACTTGTCTTAGATAAACTGACCCGTGAATGTTGGTATCTGTGTTACTTTTGGCCACTTGACTGGAGCTGCTAACCTAATTTCATTGCACTGTACTGGTGTGTTCTGCAATTCTATTTTATTCTCTATTTTATTTTTATTGTCATTCATTCTATTCTACTTTTGAAGTGCTTTTCTGTGTGCCATGTTTTCATTTTAATTGTCATGCCTTCCTCACTCTAGAAGTAAAAGAACTCCAAGAACATCAGCTGGTGGTGAAAGTGCAAGAACAGGCTGAAAGAGCCCTTCTGGAGTATCTACTGTGTACTTGCCCCCAGTACATGGGTCATTTTACTAACTTGCTGTCGTGTGTCTCCGAGTTACGCTCCCTAAGCAACTCTGTTGAAAACTATCTTTTTCTCAAATACACGACTGGTGAGGTGCCGTGCAACAACCTGCTCACAGAGATGCTCCAGGCCAAATATAGCTGTGCATAAATTGGTTGTATTACAGTACAATATTGGGTTGACTAGTAAAGCATAGTGTAGGAAAGTAATGAATGTTACAGCATATTTTATAGCAGATGGTGTAACATAGCATAGCATAGTATAACAGCATAGCATAGAACAGCATAGCATGATATACTAAAATATAGTATAGTATATGATATTATAGTATAGTACAGTACTTTATAGTTTAGTATAGTACAGGAAAGTACAGCGAGATTTTGCAGTTTTTAAATTGACTGTACACTTTACTGTAGTCCACGAAACTTACTTTTATTTAATGAATTTAATGTATTCCAGTTCATGTGAGGCAACAGTACACTTAAACCTCTGCAGTATGTTTTGTGACGTGTATTGCTAATACTAGCTCTACTTTAACAAAAGGCTCAATCAACATAATGCACTTGCCTTATCTTGTACTGATGCCCTTTTTGATGGTATCCCATTACTGAGCCTATTTCCTAACAACCTGGTAGCCCAGCTGGCAGCATGTTGGCAACCTTCCTACTCTGGCTAGAACATGGCCTTATAAGTAAATACAAACTACGACTGGTACGGAAAAAAGAGAGGATCTGGTTAAATAAAAACGTTACCCCTTCAATAAAGTAAACGGATAAGAAAAAAAAAGTCTATAATGCTACCTATGAATAGTATTATTGTAAATATAATTACATTTGCTTGTATGTGGATTTGCGAATCTTACCAAAGGTTCAGTGACAGTGACTGTTTCCTTCTTTTCCTTCTTACATCAGTCCTTATTGAATTGTTACATACGTATAAAAATATGCCGAACCAACATAGGATTTTATGTGCAATATGCCAGAATTCTATTATGTATTATTATTTTTTATTGATTTTAATTAATTTAGTCAGTCACTCTGACTTCAAAGTTCAAAGACAATTTAAATAATTATCTATTTCAGTTATATAGTTATATATATAGTTTTTCCCAGTTATATGTGTATGGTCTTATGTTAAAGGTTGTCTTTTAATGTTATTGTTTTGCCATTTTGCCTGCCTTTATGTATTTCTGTGCTAATTTAGAATGATCTTTTCTCTCCTCTTGGCTGTATGTCAAATATTAGAGATATATTACTTCAGAGAGACAGAGACAGAGAGAGAGAGAGAGAGAGAGAGAATTATGGAGGTTAAATATACAAATAAAAAATAGATTTTTGTATTATCTGTTGGAGGCTTCTCCATTAATACTTGTGACAACTTCGTTGTTTGTATCATTTACATTTTTTGTTAGTTGAATGGTGAACTTTGTTATCCGTAGCAATACAACAATTTTTAGTTTCTGGTAGGTAATAATGATTTTGGATTAAAAAAAGTCCCTACCACATGCCAATTAAATAATGCTGTACCGCATAAGTAAAATAAAATAATAAATGTTTATAATACATGGCAAAAAAATCCACTTCGGGCAAATTCAGACAAAATAGTACTAAGGGAAAACGTTTTCGTATTTCGTTCCATCGTAACACGTACACCACATGTATGTCACGTTACAGTATTTATTAAATAGTGTTTCCTTGTATCTATAAAACAAATCGGCTTTAAGTACATCGAGAGCACATGTCATTACTTCCGCTACTTCCCGGAAGTACGAACATTCATTTACCAAGATGGCGACTCTCACAGTAAACCGACCACCGCTCGGCGGTTTTAATTTCGAAAACTGCAAAAGGTATGGATTTGTTTGAAAGTGGAATGATCTGAATAACTTCTCTTCTTATAAATGTCACTTTGAATTTTGTGTTAATCCAAATTATGTATGCTTGGTATAGATTTTTAGGGATGCTAGGATATGCTAACTTACAATGACTCAGGCGTTTGGATGTAGACAGCGTTATCAGTGTTACGATGCTCTTTGCTGAAATTATTCGGATTCACAATGTTTTGGTGGAAACGAACAATACGATGCGCATATTCAGTATATTTATTATAATTTGAAATATACTGTCAATATTATTTCGAATCAACTTCTTCGAATTTCGTTTGAATCGGATGTTACGAGTTGCCCATTGTGTTGTGCCCATTGAATTTAAAATGAATGTTATATGACCCAGGGATATCTCACATGGTCATGATAGTATTCTCACTCAAACCAATGTTTAATTATGTAAATAATGACTTGCTTACTGCATTATTTTAACTTTAAAATATTCATAATATCAGTTCTAAACATGTCTGTTGCTCCGTAACAATTAACAAAAGCGCTGCTAAAGTTTTCATTTGTTACCAGCTTTTTTATGATTCCTTATTAACTACTACTGAGAATTAAGTTATCAAACAGTAAGTATTAGATGATCTGGAAATCACCATTGTATCTATTATAAATGGGGGGAAAATATCTGTATTGCTTTATTAGGGGAATGTAGTGCATGTGAACCTTTAAGTCAACTAGACTGCGTTGGTACCAGTTTTATGTACCAGTATACCAATAGGTGATATAGAAGATTTTGCAATGACATTAAAAACATTTACACCAATCAAATTGCATCTTGATCTCAACTTTGGTGTTATATATTAAGGGAACATACCAACTAATATAAATAAACAAGACAGAAATCTATTACAATAATTGTTGGCAAGTATTATTTTTTAGACTTGATGTCTCTGCACTGTGACACTGTGGTCTTGCTCATGACCTGATTTAGTCAGCTCTTAATTTTGAAGACAACTTACCATTGTGTTTTGCTGTAGATGACCCTGTCTGATGTACTTGTTTTGTGTGTTTATATTCTTATATTTTATTTTTCTTGTTCTGTTTAAAAAAACTATATATATATCAAGGATTCATGAATAATTAAATTATTTTGATCTGCTTTGACATTGTGCTGAAAAATGTGCAATTTGTCACAGTTGGTACACATTGTGTCACTGTGAAAACGTTCAAATCTTGGATCTGTAAACAAATGTAAGGATTGAGATCTCGAAATCTTTGCTTGTGACATTATGACATTCTGCTTCTGTAGCTGTTTATATGTTTGTGATGTGGTGAACTGGCCTGAGAAATTGTATTATAAATGTACTACTGCTATCAAATTTAAAGTAACATATTTAAATTTTTTCAGGAATGCAGCTTTGGAATTTGAGGCTAATAAAGTGGGGAGCAGTTTACCTGGTGCTCGGAAAACAGGAACTACAATCTGTGGTGTTGTTTACAAGGTCAGTGAAATAAAGCCTGTCTCCTTAAACTTACTTTTTAGTTCTGAAACGTTTCACACAAGTAAGAAAGTGAAACATGAATGAAGCATCATTGAATTGCTGTAGCTACCCCAGCTGCTGCTGACACAAAACCTGTTTGTTGTTATTTTCTAAAGAAACTTAAATCACCATGGAGCTGCTTAAGTGTATTGCATTAATGTTTGAACATCTTTTCATGTGAAGGATGGTGTCGTCTTGGGAGCAGACACTCGTGCCACTGAGGGCATGGTGGTGGCAGACAAGAACTGTTCCAAGATCCACTACATATCCCCTAACATTTAGTAAGTATTCTATTATAGAGTAAGTGATTTTAAATGGAAACATTTTCTATGTATATGCAGTTCATCAGTTTGTTCTTGTTGTCGTTTGTCATTTGGAGTTTTCTTGTCTTATCAATTTGCTGTTATGGTTTTTGTGTTGTTGTGTAGCTGCTGTGGGGCAGGAACAGCTGCAGACACAGAGATGACCACCCAGATGATCTCCTCAAACCTGGAGTTGCACTCACTCTCTACTGGTCGGATGCCCCGTGTGGCCACTGCAAACCGCATGCTCAAACAAATGCTCTTCAGGTATCAATTGGAAAACTGCCACTCCATGTCAAATGAAGGCTAGCAACCATCACAACAGTGTGTTGTCTGGTTAAACTGCAGCCTGTAAAAGTATACATTTTTGTGTATATATGTATAAATATATTATAATTATATATATTATAATTATATGTAATTATACTTATTTGTGATCATGTAAGTGATTAGTGCTGCTGCCTCTGGTTCTGCAGGTATCAGGGCTACATCGGAGCTGCTCTGGTCCTGGCTGGTGTGGACTGTCACGGTCCTCATCTTTACAGCATCTACCCTCACGGTTCCACTGACAAGCTGCCCTACGTTACCATGGGTGAGTCTCTATCACACGCTTGCGTGCATGAGTTTTGTGTTTTACTGATAATATTATATTTTATGTGAATACATTTTTTAAGGTAACATAACCTGAAAATGGTTTACATAAAAAACTTAATTTATATCAGTAAATATGAATGCAGTTGTTTTATCAACTCAGCTTAAAGTAAGAGTCGCTCTTGCATTAAAGACACGATTTCTCCGGTCTGAGAACATGGGCCATGTCATACATCATTGAGCCCCTCCCCCTTCTGTTTTCATAGGCTCTGGCTCTTTGGCTGCTATGGCTGTTTTTGAGCATCGTTACAAGCCTGACATGGAGGTGAGTCTGATTCCACTGGACTCGGGGGGGAAAAAACACTTTAAACAAGGCTGCCTTGTGTGAGAGGTACTGTAGAACTGCAGAACAAGTCTCTGTGAGACGAGGTCTGTGATTTAGGTGTAATGAGAGAGAAGTTGTGGGTGCTGCACACCTTATCTCAGTCACAAATAGTGAAAAAGACAATAGTGAACAAGAACTGAGGCGAACCGGTTGAACCATATTTGATTTATTGTATTTGCACTGACATCAACCCCTTTTTACTGCTTTCTCCAACTGCACTGGCCCCAAAATTAGGGAATGTGCCTCTGCTGGCTTCTGCTCAATAGGAATTATCCTAACATATAGTTATTGATAGTCTGTTGATGATGCTTATTTTTTAATGGAGGGAAATTTCTATATACTGATAATAATTGTCGTGTTATTTCTTAGCAGTACCTCAAAGGACGGTAGCTCAAAGGACAGTAGCTTAAAGGTGTGTAACTCCTATCTGTTCATTTTTGTTTAAAGGAAGAGGAGGCTAAACGTCTGGTCCGTGATGCCATTGCTGCAGGAATCTTCAATGACCTTGGATCTGGAAGCAACATTGACCTGTGTGTGATCACCAAGAACAAAGTGGACTATCTACGTCCCCATGATGAAGCCAACAAGAAGGGCGTCAGGTGAGGGCTGCCACCATCAGTCTATCAATGTTCTACTGTTAATCTTTGACATTAATTATTTAGAATATTGCAAATATGATTAAGACATACTGTGATAGTTCATGTTTTATTGAGGTTTTATCTGTATTAATAAAAGAAAAAACACATTGAAAACAACACTATAAACTAATTATATACTAATATAGCATGAATAAAGCTACAAATGAGCTCATTAAAACGTTAGATAATCATTTCTGTCTGCTTAAGTCTTCTTTCACATCAGGAATGATTGAACCAACCTGCTTAAGTCACTTGATATTCTTTGTTACGATTTTTACCAACAGAAGGCGCTGTCTCATTTGTTCTGTTCAGAGTGAATAAGATTGAAATAAAACAGTTTAGAGAACATGTTAAGCTAAAGGTTCCACTGTTGGAGAAATAATGTTCACGGTGATGTGTGCTCAGATTGGATAGTGCTTATTTTGCTAGTATTGTAAAGTATATACTTTAATAGTATTAAACTTTAAATGTCCTTCAGTTTATTTAAAAAAAAATCCATGATAATTTTTTCTCCTCATTCAGAACCGGTGACTACAAGTACAAGAGAGGAACCACTGGTGTGCTCACAAAGTTGTCAACCCCACTGAACCTGGAGGTGGTGGAAGAATCTGTACAGACCATGGATACGTCCTAAAATACTTCACTCAACACAAATGGCAATGTTAGTGTTCCATTTTTTTCAGTTGTTTCAATAAAAGTGTTTGGAATTACTGTTGCTGAATTTCAGTAACTTTTGATGGATGAATCAAATGGATGATGGATGGATTCTGAATACACACAGAGGACTAGGGAGCAGCTTAAAGGCAGGTTTGTCCCAGTCTTAGAAGTAATTAATACTGTAGAATATTGGTTTTCAAACACGAAAACCAATGAAAAGAATTAGATCTAACAAAAAACCTAAACACAACTGAATAAAGCTATAAATAGGAAAGGCAATTTCATTCATCCTTACCGGTGCTGAGGAGTATGTTCACTTTTTCAAAAATTCTTGTTTCTGAAATACTGTCGTCTGCCAACTGCTTTCTGTAGCAACTTTTCCACTTCTTCTAATGTCTGAGATCTTTGCTTGGTGATCACAGTCACTCCTTTGGGAATCTCAGCCTCTTTTATTGCTTCCTTGTTCTTAATGACGGTACAAATCGATGACTTTGCTAAGCCATACCATAAAGCTGGATCTGAAACACGAACACCATTCTCGTGCTGTTTGTATAATCTCCTTCTTCACTTCTGTTGTTGTTCTCATTACTTTTCTTTCCGCCTTTCCACTTTCACTAGCTTTTTTAGGTCCCGTGGTGATTTTTGGAAAAATAGGCGAAAAAGCTATGGCAAAATCAAACAACGGTTCTCGGCGTGTATGCACCTAGCAAACTGAGGCTAGACTGAACACAGTCTCTCAGTCATCACCTGCCCATGTGATATTGTTGGCTTGTTAGGCAACTGAGTTGTGGTATGACAACTGGGGAAATTTTAGGTTAAAAATTTGGTTTGACATCCAATTTGTTTGAAAAGGGAGTCATTAAAAAAAGGTCAACAACCATGTGGAGACTACAAGAGGTGCTCTGAGCATGGCACCGTCCCCACACACTGCTCCCCTGGTCCTTAAATCCCACTGTTCACTTTGGTGATGGGTTAAAGCAGAGGTCACATTTGGTTGTGTGCAGTGGTGAGCTGTGTCACAGTTGCAAGGAGTTCACTATCGTTCCTTTTCCTTTCCTTTCTTAATTGAAAGTAAACTATTCTATGTGCCTGGCTGTCTATAGGCAGCTTATCAATGAAGTCCATAGCAATGGTCACTTTGTGGATAGGGTGGTAGCTGACAGACTGAGTGTTGTGTCAATCAATCTGTTGACTCACAGAATCGCACACATTACGGTCTGAATTCGTTGTTTTGATACTGTGAAGGCGGCCATGTGCAGTGTGTTGAATTTTGGCTAAGAGGAGTGGGTGGAGATTCTAAACCAGCATCCTGGAATATGTGGAAAAGCGGCTTTTCTGTCAGACATGTTGTTGAATCTGATGAAAAATGACATGGTACACGTGAGTTATTGCTATAGTATTTTACTGTGATCAAAGGTTGGCGTACCAAAAAAGTATATTTATTTCTGAATTTTAACCACAACAATAGACATAGCTAAGTGTTTTAAGGCAATTGAGTGTAATTTTCTAGTAAAAATGTTTTCAAAATGCAATATTTTGGTGACAAATATGTAGAAAAAATAAGATTTTGAAAAATAATTTTACAAAAATGTTACAAAAATGTTAAATGTTTCAATTTTTGATCAAAAATGACAAAAAGCTAACATTTTGACAACATATTTTATGAAAAATAATGCCTTACTATAGCCTTACCATCGTAAAAAAATACAAAAAAATAAAAAGTCCCCGAAATGCCCTAAAATGCAAGAATGCACACTTGGCAGGATGTTTTATGACATATTCTTGCATTTT
>NC_024320.1:12601074-12619785 GCF_000523025.1 Cynoglossus semilaevis
TTATGGATTTTTTCATGATGGCAAGGCACATTTTGGGCGATTTTTGAATTTTTTTTTAAAAAAAATTCATAATTTTTTAAAAAAAGTTCTTTTTTTTAAATTTTGTGTTTAGAAAAAAATGTTTTTTGAAAAAATGTTTTATAAAAAAACATTTTGGAAAAAAAATGTGACGTCCACCTCTAAGTGATCTCAAGAGACCTCAAAGTGAAGACCAAGCAACCTCCAGTTGATCTCAAGTGACCTCAAAGTGACGTCCAAGTGACCTCCAAGGACCTCCAGTGACCGTGTAAGTGCCTTTTTTTAAAATTTTTTTTTTTAAGAATTTTTTTTTTTTTGAAATTTTAGTTTTTTTTTAGAAATGTTTTTTATTTGGGAAAAATAAAAAAAAATGACGTACAAGTGACCTCAGAGTGAAGACCAAGCAACCTCCAGGTGATCTCAAGTGACGTCCAAGTGACCTAAGAGTGAAGACCAAGCAACCTCCAGGTGATCTCAAGTGACGTCCAAGTGACCTAAGAGTGAAGACCAAGCAACCTCCTGGTGATCTCAAGTGACGTCCAAGTGACCTAAGAGTGAAGACCAAGCAACCTCCAGGTGACCTCAAGTGACGTCCAAGTGACCTCAAAGTGACGTCCAAGTGACCTCAGAGTGAAGACCAAGCAACCTCCAGTTGATCTCAAGTGACCTCAAAGTGACGTCCAAGTGACCTAAGAGTGAAGACCAAGCAACCTCCAGTTGATCTCAAGTGACCTCAAAGCGACGTCCAAGTGACCTCAAAGTGACGTCCAAGTGACCTAAGAGTGAAGACCAAGCAACCTCCTGGTGATCTCAAGTGACGTCCAAGTGAACTCAGAGTGAAGACCAAGCAACCTCCAGGTGACCTCAAGTGACGTCCAAGTGACCTCAAAGTGACGTCCAAGTGAACTCAGAGTGAAGACCAAGCAACCTCCAGGTGATCTCAAGTGACGTCCAAGTGACCTAAGAGTGAAGACCAAGCAACCTCCTGGTGATCTCAAGTGACGTCCAAGTGACCTCAAAGTGACGTCCAAGTGACCTCCAAGGGACGTCTAAGTGACCTCTTTTGAAAAAAATTTTTTTCAACATTTTTGTTTTTAGAATTTTTTTTTTTTTAAATGTTTGAAAAAAACTTTTTTCTAAAAAAAATTTCAAAACCCTATTTTTTATGAAAAACGTGTAAAAACATTTTTTGAATTGTTTTTTAAAAAGATTTTTTTTTAAATGACAAAAAATGACCAAAAATGACAAAAAGTTCACATTTTGAGAAAAAATTGTATACACAAAAATTTCTAAAAATGTTCTCTATAAATGCTCTAATTTAATGAGAAATAAGAAAAATAATTTTACAAAATTGTTCTTCAAACTTTTTTACTTTTTGACCAAAAATGACACAAAAAGTTCACATTTTGACAGAAAATATTGTGGAACAAAAATTCTAAAAATCTTCTCTAAATGCCCTAATTTTGTGAAAAACATGTAAGAAAGGATATAATTTTTAAAAATAATTTTACAAAACATTTTTGTCACACTTTTGTAGTTTTTGATCAAAAATGACACAAAATGTTCACATTTTGACAGAAAATTTTATAAAAATAAATTTCAAAAAATATTCTCTAGATTCCCTAATTTGATGAGAAATATGCAGGAAGAAATACAATTTAAAAACATTATTTTACAAAAATGTTCATCTTGTTTTGTTGTTTTGGACCGAAAATGTAAAAAATGTTCAAAAAATTGTTTTCTAAAAGCCCTAATTTAATGAGAAAATTGCAGGAAAAGATAATTTTGAACTTTTTTTTTTTTTTTTACCAAAAAAAGTATATTTTTTCAGAATTTTAAACACAAAAATAGACATAGTTAAGTATTTTATTCTTCCTGTCGTGTTCGGGACAAATCTCACCGTGACCAGCTTTTAGTTTTTTTTACCATAGTCCATTGAGGGAATTATATGGGAGATGATAAACCTGGAGGGGAAGCTTGTGTTTGGGGACACCCGGAGTAGACGTGGTGCACCTTCAAGCCTATGTAGGTCTGTTGATTCTAGTGGGAGTATATCGCTCAAACAATGATGCTACAAAACGTCTATGGGATGCAGAGTCTGGCATGCATGCATGCATACATGCATACATTTAAGGATTATACAAGTTGCTTCCTTAACCACCAAGCCACCACTGCCCCCAGAAAATCTAGAATACAGATAAAAATGCAAACATCTGAAGATCTAAGCTGATGCTTGTGATAGAAAGGCTGAGTCAAAAGTAAAATAAATTTTTGATTTTTTTATTTTCAAAGGATATTTTATTTACTGTCACCAGAAACTAGATCTAAACACAAGTGCATGGTTTAGCGGTGAAGTAAAATTAGGGTACCCACAATTACAAGTCGGTAAGGCTAGGGTTTTACAGGGGTTGGGTCAATGTTTTAAGGAGTCTACAAGTTCCATCAGAATCTTCACAGGTGGGGGGGGGGGCAGAGCTGCACGGCTGCGTGACAAAAAGAGGGCGGTGTCAGCTTGCAGTACTACTGGTGACACTTAAGGTAACCTGAGAAGAGGCGAGGGGAGATGCAGTGTATTCCATGCAAAATAGACAAGACTTAATTTCCTTAAAATACTCAGATGGACAATTGGATGCATATTCTATTTGTACTAAAATGACAAATGTTGTTTGTTTTTTTTTTTAACCATAAACCATATATCTGCAATGACTCAAAGAAGGCAAAACCAAAGACTTGTTTCAGGAGATATTTTATATTACCCAAAGCATAGACTAAACTACATATAGCCATGTACATCCTTACATACAGTAGGTGTCACGATACACACATTATATACTACACTATAAATCATCAAATCACATCACTATTAAGCAATATTTTTTATATCTGTTTATATAAGAACTGGTTTTAAAGATGTATGACTCTATCATATCTGGATCTAGATTATTTTTGAAACAGTATCTAGATCCCAAATGAATTTTAAGTTTTATACATTCAATAATTAAATCTGAAAAAAACATTGGGTAGACGACCTGGTTTTAATATAATCAAGGTATTAATAATTAAATAATACATTTATTTTAGGCTATTTTCAGGTACAAATCTATGGCCTTGAACTGTGGAAATCTCTATTAGATTTATCAGAAGGAATACATGATAGTGATTTATTTTTCAACTGATACCAATAATCAATCTTTATCTGGTCCTCACTTATACAATAAACAAAAAAATATTATATTATATTATAAAAAAGAAAACATCTAGCGTCTGGATGATCGACTCTGTGTAGAAACAACTCTGCACTCGTTGGTAAATTTATCAGCTCAAACAACATCATTTATGCTGTTAAAAATGACCAGAATATTGACAGATAATCTGTCAGATCAGGTATCATCCTGCATTCCTACATCTAATCTGAATCCCTACTTCTAATCTGAATAACTGTGTTCACACTGATAACCAAGAGCAACACTGGAGAGTGGACAAACCCAAGGAGATACCTTAAAGACACAGAAGGACGTAACAGGAGGGACATGTCAGGGACAAGAAGACAGTAGTGAGGGTGCCTTGTCAGCAACACTGTGGGACAGAGTGGAGAAACATACATACAGTATTAGTCAGAGAACAGACCCAGGATCAGAGTAGTGAGACATGTTAAAAAATCAACAACATGTATTCTTTACTTTTAGGAACGTTCTTCAACAACACTCTGTTCATGTCACTTTTTATCCACAAAAAAAACTAAGATCTGAGTAAGTATGAAAAAACATTCACCAAGTCACAGGTAATCTAGTTTTGGGCTAGATCTAAGGGGTTCCTGTGCCAGAAGTGGCACAGTGAGCTTCTCCCTGACTCAGTCTGCTGTAGCAGTGTTAGAACATGTCTGTCAAACTGCTAATTTTTATTAACAATTGCAATGTTAAATTCCCTGAACTGAAATTATTTGAAAAAAAAAACTAAGTGCAATCTAAAAGTCATATTGTCCTCACCTCCTCATCGCTCTCTGGCTCTGCTGTCTTCTTCTCTTTCTTGGTCTTCTTCTTCTTCTCATCCTCCTTCTTCTTTTGCTCTTTGTCAGGAAGAATGTCATCCAACCAGGCCAGATCATGCTGCGAGAACATCAGATCCAGCAGTTTGCGTACTACCATCAGACCCAGGATCTGTGAAAAATATTTTAAGGTAGCTATTAACATAATCTTTCACTTGAATTTTACGGGACAGTACATGAGTGGACGATGCTGTTGCAGTGTTAATGTCCCAGTGGCCAATGTTTGAGCATCAGCCTCCAACAAGCCATCTCTAAGGCAGAGTCAGTCGACGCTCATGGTAGTCAAGGGAAGTGGTGATGGGAAGGACTAAGGCCGTTTGTACATCACAGCCTCTGCAACCTGGACCAACAAAGTCTTAAAAAAATAATCAAAAAGTAGGCTCACCATGACGGGGAAGATGATGGCCAGGAATGTGGACTTGAGGATCCACAAAACTGCAAGACATACTATCTGGACAAGTGTGAAAAGATGGACGCGTCTCAGAGGTACGTGTCGCAAAAAAGAGAAGTCTGGCTGGTGTTTGGCTGGCATCAGGTACAGCTTGATACGGTCCCAAAACTATGAATAAAAAAAAGAAAGTGCTGACTAATTGAATATCACCTTAAATGTTGTCAGTGAGCTTGAGTTAAATAGTACGATTACCTGGATACCATTTAGTGAGGCAACCCCCATGTAAAGAAACACTCCGTACAGGACTGGCATAGGAATGTACTGCATATGAGAAGAACATCAAACATTATGATTATACTGTATATGGATGAAGAACACAAGTAACACTGACTATATATATATTTATATATATGATATATAGGATGTTGCGATTCCTTCCTTGAAAATCTCAACCGCTCATATATTTAAGTGACCTTTTTAATTTTAAAATTCAAACAAAACTGAGTAATTGCCTATTATAAATGACAAATTTTACATACAATAGTGAACGGGATTATATTGAATTACCACTGATGAGTAAATGAAAACCGAATTATTTTTAAAAGAGAAAATATATATATAAAAAATATATACATATATATTTTTTTAAAGTACCTGTTGGGAATCTTTGATGTGAGCATCATGATTGTTGGGAAATTTATACAATTACATTAATAAAAAAAAAAACGTAAAATGAGTCACAGACCTTTAGGACAGGAGCGAGGAAGACAGAGAGTCCAGTGAGAACAAACACCAGTGTTCCAGTCAACCTCTGCTCCCTGCACACCAACAACACTGTGTTATTTCAACACTGCACACATGTAGAGTTTTTTTAGAAGACAACACTCATGACCTCTCAGCATATCAGGAGGATCAGACCTGACTCCTAAGAACTGAGGCTGTTCTCCAGGGGCGCTGCACTCACTCTCCATCTTCAACGATTCGATGTGAGCGATAGAGATGACGGTCGCGGCGACGTACCAGGGTAGGCCCATGAAGGAGCACGCAGCCATCAGTACACCCACCCAAAAAAGGTCCAGGTGGTAACCGCAGCTTTTCTGTGGGTGGATACAAAGACAGGAAGTGAAAACTCTCATGGGTTTAATCATTTTATCACTGCTTAAATGTCTTGGTGCCTTGGCGTTGGCCTGCAGACCTTTAGCTTGTTTTCTTTACGATTAACGATGACAGCGCTGATTTGCTGATCCATAAAGATGAGGATGGTGACAAGAAGAGCGGGCACAAAGGTGGCCAAGTACCACCACCAAGGGTTCTTACCGAACGGCATCACCAACCAACCACGGTCTGGACGTGTGGGCTGTGGCGTACAATACACACACACACACACAAGTCAACAAACACAGACTTGGAATAAAAAGGAAAATACATAAAAACATACAATATCATTTACTTATATATTCATTTTTTAATTAAAGTAGGAGGCAAATTAAAAGTTTAAATCATTGTTGAACTTAAGTTAAAGACACCAAGACACTGACTATATGAAAACCTGAAGCAAACAGGCACTCAGTAACACACACAAGATTTGGTGACAGATCAAATACCTTGAACTCAGTGGGAACGATTAGTTTTGGCGTGTCTAACCCCATCAACATGTCCAGACCCACAAAGGACATGATTGACATAAAGATGGCAAAATCACTGATTAGCTTCCTCAGCTACTCATCCATCCAGTGTACACATGCACATCGATAGAAAGAAATTACAAAAAAGGGGGTGAGGAATGACAGTCAGAAGAAAAGACAAGAGAAAAGAGGAGAAAGATTAAAAGACTCATCGATACATTAATAGTTTCTCATTAAAAAATAATTAAAATATAAACTTTCTAAGTGAAGAACTGAGTCTGGACGGGGGGCTGGGGGGGGACATGGTTAAGGTGTGTATAAAGGGGTGAACCTTGATCTCTGTGGGGACATGCAGTTTGGGTGTATCCAACTCTAACAGGAAATCCAATCCACAGAAGAGCAGGATGGAAATGATGATGGCAAAGTCACTGACGAGGGATCGAAGCTGGAGCACATTAGAGGAGAAGACAGTTGGGTTCAGTTCTGAAGGTTTGGAGGATGGAGATCTGGATAAATGTGTAGGAACATGTGTACTTGGCTGCTGAAATACATGCATGTTACTAGGAATTGTCAGGGTGGGCAATGTTTATCTAAATTAGTTTCAAAATACAGTGGGATCAAAATTCACATTCAGCTTTTTATTTCAAAAACTATTTACATTGTTAACACTGTAGTCCCTTCAAACTACTACTCTAATTCATCTAAGGAAATACATTTACAAGTTATGTAATACTGTAGGTCCGCGCCCCCAATAGGGGATCACTTTGGGAACCACAAGGCTATAACAAAAAAACTGTAAACATCTACATTCTTTGGTCTTTTTGCTGACGTCACGGTTTACTAGCGGGTCACAACCAACGTTTCTAGGCGCATACTGCCACCTACTGTACAAGAGTGTAGACTACGACTAGTGACAAAGAATAGCCTCCTCTTCACGTATTGTGTCACGATACATTTTCATGCGAATCGTTACACATTTGTATCGATATTTCATTGATTCATTAAGCATCGTTATATCACTAATAAAAACTGGAAAATCTAATCTGACTCCTACACTGGGAGTCAGATTAGATTTTCCAGGAAGAGGGGAAGCATGTGTTTGGGGGACACATGGAGAGAAGCAGACCTAGTAGACCTTCAAGCCTACGTAGGTAGGTTGATTCTAGCTGGAGTATATTGCTCTAACCATGAGGCTACAAAAAGTCTATGGGATGCAGAGTCTGGCGGGCCTATATTCCCATTTTCATATTATATTACAAAAAATAAAATCCAAATGTACGGACTTTGGGTAGTGGAGAGAGGTTCTATTGAGAGCCTCAGTGTCATACCTTTGTTGGAAAGTAGTGGCTGGACTTGAACTTCTTCAGAGACACGGTCATAGAGTAGGTCCCAAAAAACAGGATGAAGGACATGAGCGCCAGGTCAGGAACATACTTACAGGCGCTCCCCACCAAGGACCCGCCGCACTGGACACACTCTCAGCTGATTCCAGTCCAGGTCTGTCAAGTTAAACTGCAGAGACAAGGACATGGTGGAGGAACTTTATCATAGTATACAAAGCTTAAACAATTAGACCATTAAATGGACAATCTACAATTATTTGGCTCTAGTGTCAAAAACCAGAGAGTCAGTCACTGACCAGCAGAGTCATGTTGTCGTCGCCTAGAGGAGCTGAAAGGTTTAGGCCAAGTTCTAATGAAACATGAAAAGGAAAGAAACACAGAAATGCAGGAGTCACACCAAGGGTAGAACATTCATGTTTCTGTACAAGTGGGGTTTTTTTGTTTGTTTGTTTTTTAAACTACACAATGATACTCACATTTCAACAGCCAGGAGTAAGATAGAATAAAAAAAAAATCCAACAGTAAATCGTCAACACTTAAATCAAGTCATTTTACATAGACATTTAGATTGTAAACAGCAGTTTGATATTTATTTTCAATATTTGAAGTAATTAAGTCAAAGTTATTTGTTAGTTATCGGTTATTAGACTCACCCTGATCTGGAGGGAGGCATTCACATTTGTACGCAGTCACATAATCAGGCTTAAAGCCACGGTTGATTGGGTAATAGTTAAATGCTCCCACCTACAGTGTAGAGGGAAAAACATTTAACATTTAAACGTTGGTACACTGGTGCTGCTCAGTAGCACATGTCACAGGACATTTACTGCCAACCTTCCTCGGATCAGTGTTGTTTCATTACTGGTCAGAGTAATTGAACTAAGTCATGCAGAAAAATAATGTTTTCCTGTAATTTAAAAAATAATTGAGGATTTTCTTTTCATCACCTAATGTTAAAGCCTACTAACTTCTGTTACCTCTTTATTTAAAAGAGTTGATTACAGCGGAAGACTTCATGTTTACAGAATGTTTTGGTAACATATGGAAGTAGTATTTCTGCTGATTTAATCATAGTTTGACAAGAAGTATTTTCCATTCATAAAACTTTATAATCAACTTCATAAATCAACATGTATCATTCTGTATTACATAAAGGATTTGACGATTCCAATATTTCCATCTAGCCTACAAATAGGGCAGCCGGAATTAATTTGGTGTCAGCAACTGCCAACCACAAATGCTAACACGTCATCTATTTTCGTCACTCACCATCTTCTTGATGGCATCGGAGATGAATATGAAGGAGATGAGGCTGGAGAAACCCTCCTCTGTGAAGCGGGTCATGTACTTGATGATGTAACTGGCGTCTGTCAGCACCAACACGAAACACTGCAGACATGAATGAAGGCCAATCCACAGACGCAGCTCCATGTAGTCAATCTTACTGCTCCTGTTGAAATGCAGCGTGTTAAACTGAAATATCTCTTCTCCCTGTGGCTGTAAACAAGTGTGCGGGTGTCACATGTCGTACTTGCTGAATTCATAAAGCAGTTTCTCAAAAATAAGAATGGGTCCAGTCGAACTGAGGATGATGAGAGGCTGTCCACCAAAGAGACAGAAGACAGTTCCTGCTAATGCAGTGCCCAGGAAACTCTCCATCACCCCCTGACAGACAGACAGACAAGGGAGAAACAGAGAAAGAGCCTCCTTCAACAACAACATCACGTTCTACACCTAGAGAGGGATCAACACACTATTGCAAATCAATTAGCAGTTTGATTGCCAGGCTGATGTTCTATCACTATTTCACTGTTTTATAAACACTGAAAGTAAACTGTTGAACCAGATGTAAAACATCCAAACTCAGAGGGATGGATCAAGAGGACCTGGTAATTGTCAGTGGCATCTCCCAGCAGTCCCCCAAAGGTGATGGCATTGGTGATGCAGCCCAGGTAGATGAAGAGCACAGCGGAGATGGACTGAATATGGAAGCCATCATAGATATCACTGCAATACCACGGAATCTTCCTTTTAATGTCTAACCATAAACCACCGCCAATCCTGTAATTGGAATGAAAGAGATACAAGAACATGTCATAACCTGTTTGTAGCTACTCTTCCTGTTTTTTAACAGGAAATAATCTTTTTTTTCATACATAGATTCCCATTCCTGCAGTATGTTCCAAAGGTGGATGACATTTTCTCCCAGGGGAACACAGGGATCATGACAGAGGAAGTGAAACCTGTCCCATATATGACAGAACATTACATTTAAATAAAGTGTCAGTGAAATGATTTTATTGTGAATATGCTGAAGGTGGAGAATGTAGAAAATATTAAATGTGTGCGGTGTTCATTTCATAGACTTAATTATGTATGACTAAATGAGAATTGTAATAATTATTGATGGTGACTTGAATTCAAAGCTCTTTTTATGCTTTAGGCCTAAACCAAACTGCAGCTGGAGACGATAAAACAGGTGTGTTGTATCATCTCCAGGACTCTCGTACCTCCCAGTGAATTTCAGCTCCTCTCCAAGCTCATGTGGAGCAGGGAGGTCTTCATCATCTCCTCCAGCTCCACTCGCTGAGCCATTCATCTGACTCAGCTCATTTAGATTCAGCACTGACTTTCTGAGATGGAGACCAGGAGGGAAAATATTTGGTTAATACACAGCAGCCTCTAAATATGCAGTCTTTTTAAAAAAAACAAAACAAACAAACCTCATTTCAGCTGAAGGAACTTTCTTGGGGGGTTCAATGCGTATCTTGGGGTCCCATTCTCCGGGGGGCAGAACAATGACCTCATCCAAGAACTCATCAACACCTGCAATTAGGTCATTGCGGTCTCGTGCTTTGTAGGCAACATCACTGAACAGCTAACCACAAAGAGTAAAGAAAGAAAATATCATCTTCACTGGATTTGAATGGTCATCAATGCTATTAGAAATTATTTGTCATGTTTTTGTGACACTTCTAGAGTTTAATGCCACAGAGGAAGAACAGGACAGAACCAGGCCTGAAGGTCAGCTGGAGCAACTGTCCTCAGTGTGCTTCACAAAAATGATTGTGTTAGACCTGAAACAATAGTCCCTCTCAGTGGCCCACTATGTTTTCCTGCTCTAGGCTGTGATTAAATGATGTTCACTCACATCATCCACCATGAGTGTAGCGATGGCCCTGCCAATTTCATTGTAGGACTTGGTTTTCCCTGGAGGACCGAGGAGGATGAAAAGAAACCTGCCAGGACACAAGTGTGAAAAATACTGAACTATCTAAACATACTGATAGTGGGCATGGGTGTGTGTGTGTGTGTGTGTACCTGGTTGGTACAGGGACCTCAGTGAGGCCCCCCAGTGTCGTGGCCTCAGCCAAACGCACAAAGGAGACGAAAGGCTTGTCAAGAAAGTCCACTTCACCAATCAGGACATTGGAAGCCTCGGCATCACGAGGGATCTTCTTCATGAACTTGTTCTTCAACTAAAACAAAAAGAAAAACTGTTGTACAGTCATCTCATCCAGTTCCATCTTGTCTCACCTCATTTTAAAATATTTGGAATAAAGTTTTAGCAATGCAATTTTAAAACTGTTTCATGTTAAATACTTAAAAGCATTTGCAATGTTATTGTATAATTTATAAAATGACAGTAAAAACAGACAGCAACGCATGCACATCAATAAAGTAACTTGCAGTTTAAACCTCACTCATTACTATTATTAAGTCTTTATTAACTCTTAAAATTTTTAAAACATGGATACAAGAAATCAGACACAGAAATGAGTTGCAGTGATTTAATATTTGCTAATAATGTTTCCTTGTATTTTAAAATCCTTTTCCAAACTATCTGCAGGTCCACATACCCATAAGGATTAGTCTCAGAGATGTAATAATGTGATTGAGGTTGACTGACCACATGACTTCAAACCACTCTCAGAGTCAAATTCAAAACAAACCTAAAAAGCTGAACAAATGATGGAATTTCAAAGGTTCGTCATGTGATGAAAAAAAAAAACAGGCCCAGATTAGGAGTATTAGTTTTTGCTATTTCACCGCAAAGGTTTCTATTTTTTTTTTAGGCAAATCAGGCAGGTTTTAGTACAAAATATTAAGAGGTTACATGTCTAGTCACAATGAAGTTGTTTGACCTCTTTGGGTTTGACATTGTTGGCTGGAATTTTTTATTAATATTAAATAAAATTTTAAACTGAGTTTTGAGTATTTTTTTTCCCGATGTGCAAAATTGTTAATATCCAGGAGAGATTTAAAGATAGACAAATTTAGTTTTTGAAACTTTCTTTTCTTACTTTTAAGTCCATCTTGAAATTTATTTCTAAAACCAAACAATAACATTACAGGGTAATAGCTGCACAGAAGTAAAATTTAGGAAATCCTTCATCAGGAAGTGAGAGTGACTGAGAGCAGAAAATAATGGGATTTGAATATAAGTATAACCGTAGGATTTCTGAGAGCAGAGGCCATTTTTACCTGATCTGAACTCAGTGTTCCAGAAATGTCATTCATGCTCTGGCTCTGGGCATGATCTGAAAACACATTTTTATTTGATTGAAGTTGAAATACACATACAAATTAATATTTTCTTCAATAATAATGAAACATTTACATGATATGCTCTAAAGATTCACAATTATAAAATATATTTTAATAACCCAATTTTCACCGTATTTATTTTAAAGCAAATTTGGAATATGATAAAATAAAAATAAAAAAAAGAAAGAAAGAATCAAAACAAAGGGCATAGTTTGAAAAAAGTTTCTTTCTGAAAAGTTGGACTAGAATTAGTAGGACTAGTGTTGTGATGGTGTTGATCACACCATCACCAAGGTCAAAAATGGGCACCCTCTAGTGGTATGCTGGTGAAAATTTATTCTAAACTGTATTGAATTATGTTGGCATATATACAATAGGATTCAATTTATATATAAATAACAAAGAAATTCTCCTCTTACTTACTCCTAAATACTTTTTGTGGTGGTACATGATGTAGACCTTAAGAACAACTGTAGGAGCCACGTGATGCGTTTGTGTTTATTATGAGTGGAATATGTTTTGCATTAAATGGAATGTGACAGTAACCAGAGTTACTGTGTATGTGTGCAGTTAGACTCACACAGGCGGCCAAGGCTGCTCGACTGCCGAGAGTGTAGGTCCTCTGTGGAGCGGTGGATCCCAGAGGCAGAGCTAATGCTACGACTCAGATTTACCTGAGGACTACGGCCTGATAGAACAGCAGCAGGAGGAGACGCAGGAAAACAGGCAACGGAGAACAAGTGATTATTAGAAGAAAGAAACAATGAAAGAAACAAACAAAGAAAGAAAGTAAGCTGATAGTTTTCAGCAAAATGGAAAAGTGTTAGTAAGCCTTGATTGATTACTGATTAGTAATAAATAAGGTGTGCAAAGACACAACAGACTTACTAGAAGTAGGGTTTGAGGACTTCCCGATGTCTGCTAGCGAACGGTGGATTGGTTTCTTTGTCTGATGTCGATGTCTCCTCAGCAGCACAAAAATGATCTTCTCTTTTAGATCAGGAGAAATGCAACCATCTGTGACCTGCTGCTCCACAATCTCATCTGCACAGGACATTACACAGGATTTATATTAGCACAGAATTGTACATGTGGTATTCAACGTACACATGACAAATTCAAGGGTCACTGGCCTCAGATCATGTTCATAGTTTCGTGTTTGGTGGTATTTGGAGTGAAGT
Source organism: Cynoglossus semilaevis (assembly GCF_000523025.1). Lineage (NCBI taxonomy): Eukaryota > Metazoa > Chordata > Actinopteri > Pleuronectiformes > Cynoglossidae > Cynoglossus > Cynoglossus semilaevis. The sequence continues at coordinate 12,614,226 of NC_024320.1, forward strand.
TTATGGTGATATTTGTTATTGTATTAGGAGTCTGACAGTATCTCATTAACGCCAACAGCTGGCTAAAAATGATTCACATTTACATATAGTAGTTGTGATATTCTGTAGCCATGCAAGGGAAAGGAAAACATAATTTACAACTGGGCGACAGAGCAGCTACCAACACTGTAATGTGTTAACATTTTTTAACTAGTTTAAGCTTTAGCTCTTTACTGAGTTGCACAGTAATGCTCTGGATTATTGACTCCGATCATGGCTGTGAACACAGATTGATTTCTCTAACAAACACAGAAGTGATGTGTTGTTGTGACTCACCCACTATCTGTGGCAGTGAATACCCCTCCAGGTCCAGGAGAATACTTCCTGTCTGCAGGCAGGTTCTCAGCTCAAACAGGCTGTGAAGGGTCAGTGTGGAGACGTGCGGCTTGCTCCATCTTTCTCCGCCCTCCTCCACTTTCTCCTCAAACTTCACCCACCTGCAGGGGGAAAAGGAGGAAGAGGAGAAGAAAAAGAAGTGCAGCTTTTAAATATATGTGTCATGAGACTGATATTTCCCCAGGATTGAGTTATGATACTCCACACAAATATAAACATGTCTCACACACGCTTTCCACTCTAATTCTCCACCCTCCTGTTGCAGTGTGTCCATTTCAGTGAATAAGGTTGGTGTAGGAGTACTGTCATCCTCTCCCAGTAGGTGACGCAGTCGTTCTGCTGCAGGAGGCACTACAGAGAGATCGAACAATACAGGCAGTATAATACAGCTCATGTCAGTTTATATCATATTAATGTCTACGCTGCCACTCTGTAGCTAAGTGCGTTCAAAGAGCCCATTTTGCGATCATGTGCAATACTGACACAATTTTGGTTTAAAAATATATTTTTTAATTTAAAATACAATATTACCAAAACGTTGCTTTACATTACATTAACAGTCTGTAAAGTTTTCATATGATGACAACTTAAATAATCTGAGAGCTGTTCACCAAACAAACTTAATAAACTTAATAATAATAATACTCGTAAAGCTGTGTTCTCTGAGTTTGTGAATCAGACCAACTGTTTCAGTAAAACTAACACACATCATGTTTAATTAAATCTTTTTACCCTTTAACTCAGGGGCTGGTTATCAGTAATCAATTGGCCGTCAACCTCTTCTGCATTTACCGTTAGCAAATCAATCTCTATTAGCATTTCAGCCTGTAGGGTGCGCTCCACACTGTGCAGTTGTATGTCTGACACTGTGTTTTCTGTCCTTCCAACAACAGGGAAAAGTCAATACAGGAAACAGTCAAAGATGGGATTGTTTCCAGTGGTGTCATCAACCATCACATTGCTAATCCTAATCCTAATCACATCCATCCATCCATGTACGTGTGTATGATTATTTAAATCTATGACCAGGATGCAGTATAACGAAAAGTCGACCATGTGACCAGGCAGTGTTTTTTTCCATGACTACGTCTGGTCTGTCACATCATGGCAGGTCAAATTAGGACATGGCGCTTAGTCTAAATATGTATCTATATATATATTTATAAATACACATATTTAATTTTACTTAAAATGTATTTATTTATTTATATAAAATGTATTATAATAATAAACTTATGTTCTCATTATACAAACTATGCAATGATGATGATATACATTTTCATTTACTTCTCAGGTCATGTAGCATTTTCACCAGGCATTCCTCAATTACATTTGAAAGTTTTAATCCCATTTATAGTCAAAATGGACTACACTGACGACTCTCTTCCACACGTCAGTAAACACCTGGGTGCGGATCACGTCTGGTCCTGAACTCTCTGAAAGTCTCAGGGCCATAGAACCATGTTAGCTTTTTACATCAATTCACCTGTCACACAGCAAACAAACGACCACAGCCGTGTCCTGTTAATGTGAGGAGCTGAGCACACATTCAGGTTAAGTACCAATAACGTAATGCAACACTGACTGACACCAACCTCTTCAGGCAATTTTGGGTTCCATTAGTTACCTATTTTAGAGTCTGGAGTCCAGGGGGAGACCATGGTTAAGGGGTTTGACACCCCAGGGTCCTGCATGTCCCTTAATCCACTGACCAAACGGTGATGCTGGTAAGGGATCCTAGTTCTGGCCGTACCCAGGGAAAAAAACAATCGCCTCTAGTTTTAGTCCCGACCTAAGGTTGAGAGCCCTTGCTTCATGTCTCTTTGCATCGCACCACAAAAACTTTTGAGTTACTTTGGCGTCCTGCTGATATCAATCCACAGTCAGTGTTAGAATTCTGATCTTTCATGGACGCTTCAGGTACGTGTGGTCATTCTAGAGCAGACCTGAGTTGTTCAGTCAGTCTAATTCCTCTAAGCAGTTGGATTTCTGCTGCTGAAATCTCCAGAGCAGCGGAAACCAAAGGCTTTTAAGAGGGTTGAAACACAACACAGGGTTCTTGAGCACTCTCTACGCAGAATGTTGCAACAGCAGCAGCACAGCTATGACCATCTTAGACAAATTAATTCTGATAGGATGTCTGCAAACAGCCTTCTCTGATCTCATGTTTCTTTTCTACACAGCACACATAAATCCAGTCTCAGAAAGATAAAAAATCCAGCTCTCAGTGCAGACATGTTCACACACACAAAGCTTCACAAAGAAGTTCCTGAGCTTTAATCAGCTTACAGGCTTCAGACTTCACGGCCCCTTAGGAACAGGAACAATGCTGCAAAATATTTTTCCCATACAGTACATTCACGCACCAGTAGCCTTGACTCCAGCACATAGTCTTATCACAGGCAGCTCATTAAGCTAGTATCTCACTGGGCCATGGGTGGTTACAATTAGTTTTAGACAAACAAAACTGCAAAAAGTCCAAATTAGCAAAACTTGAAATGTTAAAATGATTGAGCTATTATTTTTACTTTTCAGTTTCACTTGAGATGCATTTGACAGCCATGGAGTAAACAGAAAGTGATTGAATTATTAGGTAGGATGGTAGGATGGATGGATGGATGGATGGATGGATGGATGGATTCTCAGAATATACCAGTTATTATTACAGACATAACAGTGGATGGAGGCATATTTAGATTTGCTGACCTGTGGGGTCAGTGTGCTCCTGACACTGTGTACTCCCCTGCTCATCATCTTCATATTGCCCTTCTTCATCATAGTAATAGCCTCTGTGTCCATGTTCATGATGGGTGTGTTGGCCATAATGCATGTGTCTTGTGCTATGGTCGCCATCACTGGCACAGGAGTGGTGTCTACGCCTTTTACGTCTGTGGGAGACCGGGACTCCAACAGAAAGATGCTGACTCTCTGAAACAGAGAGAGAGAGTGTGAGAGATGACCATGTATACAGTACTACAATGAGGGGTAAAGCCTACAGTATTTTGAGTTTAATATTGTAGTATGATCATGAATGTTTCAACATTCCCAAACAAAGGTCATAGCACAGTCTGGTCTTACCGTCATCATTAGCTTGACATTGATGATGACCTCTGTTCCTTCTTCTCTGCCGCTCATGATGATTCATTCTGAAGGAAGGAAAAAGGAAAATATTTATATATAAATTAAATATATATATATATACATATAGAGAGAGAGAGAGAGAGAGAGAGAGAGAGAGAGAGAAAGAGTTGTAGTTGAAACTAATGAAAATCAATACAAACAAACTGTGCAGTGACATGTCAGTGTTAAAGGCACCCTTTCACCACTGTGCTGATTCTTGATTTGTGTCACTGTGGCCAGTTGGACCACATGTCAGTGCATGTGCTCTGCACTTCGAGCTGATCGAAGAATAGGGAGAGGAAAACTCAATGTAAAACCCCAGCAGTTCTGTACAGCACAGCTGAAACTCCAGCCTGTATAACAGGGCCACACACTGAGAACAGCATTGGTTTGTGTCTATTAATGTAGTTCCACAATTCACAAACAATGAATTTAAGTTTTACTCATAAAATAAATTGTACAAGTCATGTCTTTATGTAAATTGGAAATACAATATCACAAAATGAATTATTAAAGAGAGGAAATGTAGCAACTAAGCACTTTTTACACCAACTCCACTGTGGTCTACTACACAACCTTAAGATTCACCATCAGAACAATGTTATACTTATAATTTAATTTAATTTAATACTACTTTCATCCTAAGTTTTTTTACTAATTTACCAAATAAAAACATAATTAATTTTGACAATAACAAAGATTTACAGCTTGCATTATTCCTTACATACAAATAAAATATCTTTGAAAACATGGTAAAGCTATTAGCATTGAGCCGAGTTGGCATAACTGGGGATGGGTTATGGCCACTTCCTAAGGTACTTTTTATTTTTCTATAAAAAGTTTAATACTATTATATTAAATTTGAAATGTACTTGTTGAATACATTACATTATACATTTGAAATGTACTTGTTGACCTCTTCATGCAACAGTGACGATGTAGGTTTCCCTAGTATGAAACCAATTGTTGAAGTTTTGGAGGCAGATCAATAGACGTCATTACTGATCCCTCACCAGACTCTGAAGTCTGACCAGTGAGTGTGAAGGACAATAACACAAGTTCAGTCATGCACGCACATACACACACTCACACAAACACATTCAGTATGTGATCTAATTTTGGTTTTCCATAATATTTGTCAGACTTACTCTGCTCTGCCTTTTATTGTTAATATACAGTATATATACGGTATATACACATATATGTATGTATATAGCACCATTTTCTCCCAATTGTGTTTTTTAGGGTTTTCTCTAAAAATCATGATAATGACCCAATAACATACTGTAAAATATGATTTTTTTTATTATTTATTATTCTTAAAAAAATTAAACGCTATTTAAGTTGCATGTACTACTAAGAAAATTAGTATTAATTAAAAATGTAGGAAATGTGTCAAACTTTGTGCCTTTCAAAAGTTAAATAGTATTCTGAAATTATGTACCGTATGTAAGATTTTGCTTATAATATATTAAGAATAGATATTTAAACAATTTAAAGAAGATTCTACACTTCAGTTTAACATCCCTTAATATTTTGTTCATCCTGGTTACCTGGGTAAAAGTGATGTAATGATGGCTTACCTGTAGAAACAGATACAGCTGAGAACAGAAATATCAGAGTCCACCAAAGGTTAGTTAGTTAGTCTGAGGTGAAGCTGTAGGTACTGTGGTTGATCCCTGGTACAAACCTGTAAGTGAACGAGACAAAGGCATCAACAAACTGAGTGGCTCGCAGTGGCTACACTCTGATTATTGGACTGTGTGTGCGTGGCAGTGTGCATGTTTAGTTGTTTATTTATTTTAACACAGTTCAGTTCAAAACTGACAGACTTGAATAATCCAGTGGTAAAATAAAATTAACAAGGTGTGAAATAAAGTCCATCTTTAAAGTGCAACATGATTTTGCTTTTTTTTGTCTCATTTTTGGGTTTATGTAGGGTAATTTAGGTGAAAGCTGTTCTGAAAAAATAAAATAACATGATTTCATTATTATTGTATATATTATTATAATATATATGATATAAGGAGCCCCATTATTTTTCCCCCATGTCCCTTTAGGGCCT
>NC_024320.1:12619885-12659791 GCF_000523025.1 Cynoglossus semilaevis
TGCCCAACTTCAACAACTTCAACAATAGGGTGTCATGTCACGTCGGTCTCGGTTTCCTGTTATACTCGTTCTCATCAGTCTTGGTTCTCATCTTCACGTCTTCAAATGTGGTCTGAAGTGTCCTGTAGCATCATTGCTGGGACTGTGGTTGGTCATGCACTGTAAACCTCAACGAGTAAATTGAATTAATACAATATGGTAAAACTAATTACGTCAATATTTTTAATTATCCCCCAAATTTTTAAGCATCTTTAACTTTCAGGATTGTAATATATGGTTAGATTAACCAAAATTTAGCAAAATTCTACAATCCATCCTACAATGACAAATTAAAATTAGCATTGCAAGAAAACTATTTAACAGATTAAACAAGCAGTTTAATAAAATTTGCTGGAAATTAAAGAGATAAAAAAAGACAGAAACTTTAAACGTAAGTTGTATTTTTTTATTTAGTAACTCACATCAACATGCAACCTGTTACTACATAGAATAACAGTGCAAGGAGCCCAAAAAGAAATGACTTTATCCTTTGGGCTATAACTGGTTTAGAAGTGCCAATAATTATATAAATCATTATTTAAATATTTATATATAAACGTTGTTTAGTATGTATCAATACTTGTCAAAACATTATGACTCACTGCTCATTCTTTGCATACCTGGATTACTCCACTAACTGAAGTTCATTTTTCAAACTCCGTAATCTTGGTTTCCACTATCTATCACCCATCATTTAGACCCATCAAAACCATCTAATTAAAATCAAACATGTTGGCAAACTCCTTTGGGTTACCTCAAATGTAAGGTATAAATCAGCCCAAAAAAGCGATCAGACAATGTGGTAGTCTCGATTTCAATGTTAATCCCAGGACAACCCCAATCTTCTCTGGGCAGAAGAGTGTGGTATTGGTTGAAGAAACACTGATCAAGTGGAGCCCAAGTGTCTTTCCATTAATGTCTGGTTCATCATCCTGTTACAGGTGACAACAAGAACAACTAACTGTTAGACAGTTCAAATGGCTAACTTTAAGTTACTCTACGCACAACTTAGCCTGTTAGACAGTTCAAATGGCTAACTTTTTGTTGTTATGAAAACAAAGTTACTCTACGCACAACTTAGATAGCAACATCAGTTTTCTTTAAATGGAATCTCTAAAACCAATTCTAAAATCAGACATAAAATGTTACGGATTTTTTTTAAATAAATAAATAACCATGGTGCTTTTGGTTAGCCAGTATTGCACTTAACTTTTTAAGTTGATTAACACTAGATATTAAACAGAATTTTCTGGACTTGCGACTGAAACTTCAGCTTTAGCCAAAAAAAACCCAAAACAAACAAACAAAAAAAAAACAAACAAAGTTCAGCATTCACTTTCAAAAATACCAAGACAAATCTAAGTCACGTAGAGTATGTCGCCATTTCGGGCGCAAAGTTAGAGGGAAAAAATGGGAGTTAGATAACTACTGTAGTGAAACTAATGTCAATCGCAAAAACAGAATACACATTTTAAATCAAAAAGCAATTAAAATACAAACATTTACACAGAAAATGTAACATAAACAAAGCCGTAACTTACCAGACAACAGCGGCCAAGGTCACAATCACTGTAACCGCAATCGAAAGCAGCGATACCGTAGGCTAGCTTGGCAACCTGAGTCACAACAGAGTTAGGCGAATTTTCAGCAAAACGCGCCGAGTTGGTGTAACCGACGTATCCGTTCATCTGTAGTGTTTAGCCCGTTTACTTCCGTCCACTTGCAATTCAGACCGCCAATTTTCGAAGGGAGGGGACAATATGGCGGCCTTCAAAATTCTGAGCACGTCGCGTACGTGTCGCGTCGTACTTGACGTCATACATTACCTGCTTAAAACCCAAGTACAACTAAAATGAATGAGCACGATAAACATAAATTAAAATTTTCGTTCAAACGACACACATATTTAAATTTAACTTCCTTTTAAACTGTTTTTGAGTAATTATAACTTGTGTTTTTTATGTAACTTGTACTATTGGGTCTTACAGTGTGTGTAGATACAAGATATAAGAAGCTTTAGTATTGTGGATCTGGATAATATCTTGATATTTAGCAGCTGCATCAACGGCCACATATCTTCTCTTTGTTGGTGTCCATCCAAATCATTCACCAGAGCAGAACCAGCAAACAGCCTCATGACAAGAAACATTTTGTTGTGTGCAGTGGTGTGCTGTGTCTCAATGACAAATAATTCAGTTTCCTTTCCTTCTTTTCCTTCTGTGACTACAGTTGCCTCATATCCCCCTGTGGCCTGGGGACACTTTACCCCAACACAGGAAAATGCAGACTGCTGTGCCAACCACAGCTGGGCCCCAAATATTCTGGCTTCCCACCCAGGGAGTTGTGAAAGCAGCCGCAGGTTCCTTGACAGCCTGAAAAGCCAATACACAGCAACCACAACCACTCCAGGTGTCCCTGCTGCATGCCAAGCTAACATTATCAGCCACACCCACTGATACAACCCCAGCCAACCTCAGTGGCGACATTGAGTTACCTGAAATGCCACAGTAGCTGCAGGGGTTTCATCATTAATCACTATCAGTTTTTTTTCAGTTGATAATGTATTTCATGCTGAAGATTGACCAATACATTACCAAAGTTTCTATTTTAACAGCTCCTGTCTCGCAATTCTATTATCATACCCCTGCACGTCAGAAGAGCCATTAGCGCTACCTAGAGAGGACACGACACACATTCATCACTTTTGGGAGATAAGAAAGTGTCAACACATGGAATTTAAAAGTTTCCCATTGAAAAGAAGCTTTACTGCGGGAGCATGGACTGTTTAACAGGCATTCCAGAGTGTATAACTCTTGATGATCAAACCTTCCACTTTGTATGACATGATCACTTTCTGTAAAGGTGCAGTTGAATTTTATTGGTTTGGTCTTTATGTCTTGTTTAACATTTTTTGTTTGTCTTGTTTGACATGTCACCTTCATGCAAACGAATACGGTTCCTGGATGTCAGGGGGAAGGACTGATGACAAAAAAGGCAAAATCAATGTTGAGTTACAAATATATTGTAGGACCTTTATTAAAGAGATTAGAAAGTACTTCACAAAATAAAAGGAAGCTGAGGAGAAACAAAAACATTTTTATTTTACAAATCAATTTTTTACACACACAGACTGAAATTTTCAAGGCCACATATACAGTTTTAAATCCACATTATACAGTCACTTGGAACAATTTCACATCCACCTCAAAAAATAACTTCTTTACAGAATTTAGTAGTTAGATAAACATGAGCGTGCACAGCCCACTTAACACATTGATTGGTGTAGGATTGTCTAAAGAGAGAAACGGTCTCAACAACAACAACAACAACAACAGTGTGTCTTTGGCAGAGAGTTAGTCAAGTCAGAAAAATGTATCAAACACTGTTTTCAACTGACACACAGTGGGAATAGAACCGTGGCACAAGATAGTTCAAATTCAGCAGAGTTTCACATACAGTGGACCTTCAAGCATAAGGTGTGTGTTTGTGCATTGGAGTAGTTGTGCTTCGCGTGTATGTCCACTTCATTGTGTACTAGTCGGTCTCTCTCTTCAGTGGAAGTGCTTATGGTTGCAGTCGATGTGAGGCAATCTGTTTTTATTTCTCTGTGAGAGGAACAATAAAAGAAAAAGAAATCTGTCAGAAATACATTTGTTGGAAATTCTAACAAAGGACTAGCAATAATTTTTGTCTAGCAGTAAAAATACTTTAAGATTTAGCTAAAGTTTGTTTTCAGTTTTAATTTGGCAATCAAAGTCCGTGAGATGAGATTTAAAAAAACAATTGCCTACAACTGGACTCAAATATGTTCTGTTCCCAGGCGTGGGAAGATGCACATCCATATGTGTAAAAATTAACGCTCTCAGTATTTCTTGACCAACAAGACCATATTCATCAGACTTAAAGGCCAACATGTCTGTAGTTCAGAAATATAAAACAAAATAAAAACCTGTTCATTTCCTTAATAATCCATGAGGTGAATACAGTCACTGGCCAAGTTCATACACCCACCTGATTTACCCATGTCCCCTTTCTTCTCTGCCGGGTCATGTGAGCCATTTACCAGCTCTTTGTCAGTGGCCTAATAATAAAAAAAAAAAAACAACTTCTTAACTTATCAGTCAATCAGAATAATGTGGCATTCAGTTTGAAATCATAATCACTGGTGGGTTTAGTTTCAATTGGATGAGATTAGTCGCTCTAAACATGCAGTTAATTCTGAGGACATGCTTTTTTTTTCATTTGTTTGTTAGGAATTACATGCAGTTAAGTGGGTATTTCAGAAGTTTCTGTGTACAAAACAGTTTCCATGTTAAAAACAATAAATAAGGGAAACTCTCATTTGATGTCAAATGGCCACAAACATTTCTAATGAACGTTTTTGCACCCTCTACTGTTCACATCCATAACACGATATCGAGAGAGACTCAGAACATCAGCTGATTGTCTTTGGTAATGTGCACTGGTAATAAGCACCGTCTGTGGTACTAACTAAAGCTAAACAATGTTGATTTTCTATACTGATCACTTCTGCTCCAGTGTTAGGGCTATAAACCACTGTTTTCCACATTAACTCCTAAAAAAGTAACCCTTAAAAAAACATTTAGTCAAGATTTCCATCTGCCCATTGGTTTGAGCCAGCTCTAACTGAGGAAACAAGACATTTACGTAAAATAAAAATAATTTTAATGAATCACAAGTTAACAAATTACTGGGTTGATAATCACAGAAGTTAATCTTAATCTTGGATTTTGAATATATTTTTGGAGTTGTACAAACCCCTGGGTTGTGCAACACTGTGGAGATCCACACATCTTCTCTGGGCTTCTGTAGAAAAAAACTACAACCTTTAAATCAGGATTTTAGAACTAAAACGTTGTCGCTGACATTATGATCGAGATTGTACTGTGAAGGCACGAAACAGTCACTGACCATAAAACACTGAGGAAGAGACGACAGTGAACATCTGTACTCACTGACCTCATACCTCAGAGTTTATGATATTATTACAGAACATTCGGTTTATGTCTAGTGTAATGTTACAGATCACGAAACTGCCTCTTTTCTATAGTGTACACAAGCATACACGCAGAAACACACACACACACACACACACAAATATATATACATTTCTTGTGCTGTACAATACAGAATATTAAGTCTATTTTCATGATCCCTACTTGTGCTTATTACATTGTAAAATGTTGCTATCTAAATCAGTTGATTGCTTTACTTCCTTTCTGTTATCAAGAAATTAAGTCAGGGGTCTCTTGGTGCACTTTAGTATTACAGTATACAGGGGCAGTCATGGCTTAGTGGTTAACGAAGCGGGCTTGGAAGGCTTCAGGTTTGGGTCGGCCAGCTGCCCAGTTACCACTGAGGTGCCCTGAGCGTACACAGCACACAGCTTAAGCTGTTCACTTTGGTGATGGGTTAAAGCAGAGGTCACATTTGGTTGTGTGCAGTGGTGAGCTGTGTCACAGTGACAAGGAGTTCACTTTACTGAACATATATACAGTACATATAACAAACAAAACCACTGATGTCTATGAAGATTCTCAGTCATTCAGGCCATGGTCAAGTTTGAAGAGTTCTGTTAGGCAACTGGATGTGAAATTTTCTCAAAGAAGACTCATCCAAGAGGCGAAATGTCTTCTTTGAGAAAATCTTACGTCCAGTTGCCTCTTCAACCAAAACCACTGATGTGGCCCTTCATTTAAATGAAGGTGACAGCATTGGCTCTCAGCTAAGTTTATGACTCCAGAATTAGGTGATCTGAGAGTAGAACACCTCCTCATGTTATAGATTTAAATTTGTGTTTTTTATTTAAAAATAAATAAAATAATAATAATTTAAAAAAATAAGACTTAATAGTACAACACATCAATTAAGAACAAACTCTATATGACTTAGTTAGTGCTTAGAATTTTAAGAGACACCAGATAGAATGAATCCTTGAAGAATTAAAAAGTTTTTGTCAAGTGTATCTGAAATAGTTCAAGGACTGTGTAATAGTCACATCTTATGAGATTAAAACATTTTCAGAATATTTCTATTTTCTTTCACATTTCTGTCAACTAAAAGCCAACTCCATCTGCCTGTTGTCTCCGTCTTTCAAATCTACTATCTTTATCACTGCTGTATCGACAGTGCAGTCTCTTCATTTCCTCTGCTTGGTGTGAGAACATGCCGAACTGGGTCTGGACATGCAGTTAACACAACAACAATGAAAAACATGTATTAATGCTGAGTAACAGCTTTACCCTGAATCTCCGGTGCAGCAGGCTGGCGATTATGATGGTCGCAAGTCCCATTGCTATGAAGCCGTACTGCATGAATTCCATCACAGCGGGCAGAATGACCAGGTTAGTGTGGAAGGTGGTGAGGATGGGTCCGTCTATATAACCACTCTGAGAGAGAGGACAAACAGAACATCAGAATCTGACACTTTTCACCATTGAACACCAACTGCACTCTCACCTAAAACTTACGCACACCTAAAACATCTTTTAGTTACTTCCCAAAGGCCACAGTCTTCATTGGATGCATGAAGTTTGGCTTGTTTTAGAGCCAAACTTCATGCATCCACTGCAGATGTTAACAGTTTCAAAATACACTTCAACATTTGAGGTTTCAAACCTCAATTTGTTTGGCCAGCCTGATCACCTCAGCCTTCTTCAAAATTAAGCAGGAACTTAAGAAACCAAGATGTCCACGTGTAATTCCCAGTAACTAAAGCAGAGTCGCTACTGATTTGTCTGTGCTCTCCCTCCTGAACATGAGAAATACACAAAGAACTACACTGTACCGTATATATACATATATGGAGACACAAAAAGAGTTGATTACGATAACCGCTAGTTAAGCCGAAGCTCCCGCAACAGCATCAGCGTCTGCAGACAGTCCAGGATGATGGTGGATTTGATGTATCAGTCCTAAATGTTATTGATTTGTATTTTTGTCCATGTGGTAACATTACTATTATCGTGATCTCACAGGGAACCAGGAAAAAGGGACTGAAGAGCTGTGTGCGGCCCAAGAACCAGAGGTTGCAGACAGACTCTGGACTAAGGTATGTTTTTTTTGCCACTTGTGAGCAAAAATGATGTAACTTGCACTATTTTTGTGATGTCATAACAGTAACGTTGAGGATGAGGTGCCACAAATACATCTACAGCTTTCAGTTGGGGCAATTGTTAGTCCTCACCATAAGATGCCTACAGTAACAGATGTGCAATGACTCACCTCTTCAAACCACAGCATAGGCATGATCACCTCAGAAATCTTGCCAGTTTCTCTACAAGGACAAAAAGCAGGAGACAAAGACTCAAATAAACTTGAAGGTCAAAAAACAGAAAGTGAGGAAAAACCGGAAACATCTACAGGTCCTGGTTCACAAATTCAAAAACCATATGTGACATCAATGGCCTGACAAGTGCTCAGGGAATAGCATTCTTACGTAATTCCTGACACTTTTTTCATGTAGAGGTTGAGCTGCAAACGGATGGACACATTCAGAGGCACACCTGTTTGCTGGGAAGAAAAGACAAGACAAAACAAAACAAGTCTCATGTGAGAAATAAAATCACTGCGTCCACTATAGGAACGTTTGGCATTACCAAGAGATTAGGTAGACTGCCAACAGCATTGTGCAGAGCTAAATATGTGCATCTAGCAGATGCTCTTTTTTGGAACAATGTTTTTTAAGTATTTGAAAAAATGTTTTAGATATGGAGAACCAGAACCTCAACAACATTAAGCTGCAGGAGGCGCAAAAAACCCTGAGGCTATCAACAGCTTACAAACAGCTGTTCCTCGTTCTGCAGAGCAGAGGTATTGTTGGACTGCCTCAAGGAAGTCACCTCACCCATGACAGCTTCCTGTCCTTGGGCTTAATACCACATTTTATTAATAATCCTAATTTCACCCTAAGGGCCCAAAGAGTGGATAATTATAACTTTAACTATAACTTTCTTTTCTGATCTTTCGATTCTCTGTATTTGCTCCAAGTCATTAAATGTGTCAGTATGTCGACACAGCAGATTTTTATAGGAGCCAATGGTTATTGCAGTATTACATAGTACAGTACTATTACAAGTGAATAGCCCAATTTCCAATTACCTTATCTGCAGGTTAACGACCTGAGTTATGACCAATGCGGTTACACGGTTGCGGTTAATTTTACAAGTGCATTGTAAAACGAGAAGAGTTGAGGGTTTTGTAATTTATTGACAAATCAATTACATGAACACACAGGCACTTCGACCGTGTTATTTTACGACTATGTAGTCTGTTATCTGTTAGCAGTAAACTGCATTATCAGCTGCAGCAGGTCAGCAACAGCTTACATGATGATACATGATTATCAGTTCCACTCCGTGACAAGGAACAACCACACGACATCTGTTAAACCTGTCACTCAGGAAACACAGAGAATTAATTTGAGAAAAAAATAAAATAAGGATAGTAAAATGATGACACGCAGTGACATGCTGTGAAGTTCACGGCAGGTGAGGCACTGACTCCTTCACAGTCAGATTTAAAGATACATTATCTCCAAACATTGTTTATGTACCGATGGTCAAAGGAGACATTATCTACTGGTTATGTCACATTATTGATTATTGTTATTTACACTCAGATGCTCAGGTATGGGAAGGTTGGTTTTGGGGGTGGGGGGCAGACAGAGTGTCATCAACAACCATCGTCTGCAGTGTTAGGATCTGACTGATCTACTTGTTCATAATACTGTAACTCACAGCTTGGATGATGGTCCGAACTCCAAAGTTTGCATAAGTTTCACATGTACTCTATGTAATCACTGTTACTGATGACCTTAAGGATGACCTTGCTGACAACATCCACACTAAAGGCTACTTGCAAACATTGATCTTATCTCACAGTGTTTTGTCAAAGGCCTTGATGTAACACCGTCATTACTTAAGATTCTATATTTTTACTTTCTTTTGTTTAACTTTTTTTTAAAGAGCAAAGCTTGGACTTACTGGGTGAATGTCAATGAACAGTCCATGCTCCTCCTCATTTGGACTCAGGCCGTGCACATAGTCCAGGAGAACGGGGTCAGCATTAAAGAAGTGAGGATGTGAAATAAAGACTGGAGAGTCTGTAAAGAAGAAACAGAATGAAAATATATAAAACCATCACCTCCTTAATTACAACAAATATCAAGGTTCATCAACAAAGAGATGATTACCAAGACTTTACAGCTCAGAGGGAACTTGAATAAATCTGTGCAACTCCTGTCCTGCAGCTACAGTATGCTGTGGCTAAAAGAACCAAATCATCGACCCGCTGTTTGACTTGAATACTCACTTTGGCGACAGCTGCTGACGTTCAACAGACCAGACTGTCTGCAAGGACAAAAACCCTCATTGGGCTCGTAATCTGTCCCGTTGGCGAACATCGTCTTGGGTGCGACATAGCGGTACAAAGGGATTCCTTTCATCACTCCAGGGCGCTGGTACACCAGCTCCAATGATCTACACAGAGACACAATACAAAGGGTTTGCAATAAAAAAACAACCAAACATCCAAACACGCATAAGTAACTCACCTGCAGGCGTCGGGGCTGTAGAAAGGCAGAGTTGTTTCTTTGGTCATGAAGGGGGGCCACATCTGTCCAGCTGTTCCATTGATCTTGTTACACTGAGGAGTCCTCCAGTAACTCAGCTGTTGACAGAATGGTAGTTTTACAACGATGTTTTGACCAGACAGTTGTATGTCAGGGGTTTTAAAATAAAATGGTGAGGTGACTGTGTGTGTGGTGGTTAAATCCAACCTCTGTGAGACCGTTCCACGAGTCCACTTTATGAACGTTCCTAATGTTGTCCTTCCCAGTGAAGATGTTGAACAGACCGGTGTTGGAGTTGTTGAACTGAAAGATACAAAAAAAATAATCATGAGCAAACTGTTAACTGACTTTAAATCTGTTCAAACCAGGGTGAAAAGTCTGGTTTACTGTTGTTGGTTGTATCACTGATAACTGCTCACATTCCTTCACCTACATTTAAAACACTGCCTACAGACTTTGAATGCGTCTGTATGTAAAACAGTAAACAGTTTGTGCTGTGGTTCATCGTTCATCGTTCTAAGAGAGGACAAACAGCAGGGAAAGTTAGTACGACAGTGGACGAGGCTGGAGATGGTGTCACAACTGCACTTTTACTTTCTCATTTTGAACTTTGTGTTATTTGATGCTAAATTCACTAAATTCAAAACATAATTAGTCGAGGTTTGTGTTGTGGAATCAAGTTCAAGTTGGGGAATGACAAGAAATGTTTGAGAACCACAGAGATATACAGTGTTATGGTCAACAGTTGGTGACTTCTAAGGAAGCAGACACATGAAGAATAAATATCTAATACTTAAACCACCGACCTCAGCAAAAAGGCCAAACTTCCCTGAAGACGGTAACATGCCCGGCAGGTATTTATTGAGGAAATCCACCAGTCCACTGTCATAGCCCCACATCAGCTCTCCGACTGTCTTTGTTAGGAACGGTCCCTCCTTGAAAGTCTTGAATGTGGCACTTATCATTAGGCGGACAGCATACGGTAAGTTTTCCATCATCACTGCTGCCCCCTGCAGGACACAGTTGGGAGACAGAGCATACCAGTGTACACATCCATGGACTACATGACAGAAGTATGTGTTCAGAGTTAGATCAGGCTTGAACCATCTTACCAGCACCAGCATGTTTGGTATCGTGACAACATCTGACTCAGTGCCTACAGACATGGACGGCTCAAAGTAGTAGCTTCTGTATTCTCTGTACGACACCGTGAAGTTCTCGTGAAATGTGATGTTGTCTTTTTGAATGCGTTTCCTGAAAGGAGAGACAGAAACACATCTTCAAACAAATCCCGGACTGCACAGATGAGTTTTTAGATACACCAGTTGATCTAAGGCAGGAAGGCACGTGCACCAATCGCTGTTCCACTGTGTGGCCCCCATCAAGCAACCATCAAGTTGAAGAAAAAAAGTAGGTTGTTGCGACAGATTTGTGAGGCAGCTCTGCTGGTTTAAAGGCAGCATTGAGGCTTTTGAGTTCCTTAGTTTCCTGAGATTTGACAACCAGACTTTGTTTGTCCACTCTGTAGCTATATACATTTCTTATATACAGTACTGTCTATATGAGGACGGGGGGGGGGGGTTTCAAGACTATGTAGTTGACATGCCGCCACCACTGGCAGCGTTGCTGTCAGTGGTGTGGAAGCTACATTGACAACATGAGCGTGTTGGAGGACAAAGTTTACTGATAGGAGAGACAAGAACACATGAGCAATGGCTCACTCACACTCTTACTGGATGTGTCCTGAAATATAAAATAGATAGAACTGTATTAAATGTAATTAAAGGTGAACTGCTGCAATTTTGGGGGCAATTCCAATTTCTGATTTTTGGGACGTGTGACAGCATTCAACTGAAAAACATACAAGGGGTTCTGCAGTCCAACATTTGTACTCTCAGCACAAGTAATTATTAAACATTTATTGTACTGTACAAACTGTACTCACTCGTCAGTTCCACAACTTTTAAAATATATATAGTTTAGTACAGCCCTAGCATTCATTTTTTTCAGTTCACTTCAGGAAACTGTGTTTTTTGCTGACGGTCTACCTGTAAACATACGGCCCTCGCTGCTCCACCATGGGCTTCTCTCCTTTTAGAATCTCCATCGGGTTAAGTACGTTGTAGAAGTAGACAGACATGTAGAAGGGAACAGGGACGTCCTTCCACATGGTGTAGGTCAATTCATTGTTGGGGTCGATTACAGTGTTCTGACAGGGAGAAAACCAAAAACAAATAATTACTACAAATAAGAACATTTCTGGGTTTGTTTTTTTTTTAATAAAACCTAAAGCCCAAGTACTGGTCTGGGCCCCACAGGATGCGGACCTCAAATACATGATATTAACGTAGCAGGTATTACATTCATGACTGAGACTTGGTCTTTAGGTCAAAAGCCTTTAAGACCTTTTTTTTTTTCCAAAACACAATGATCTTGTTTTTTTTGTAATAAATGTGTGAACAAAGAAATAAAATCTCAAAATTTCAAAACAAATAAATTCATGGTTTTGTTCATGATTCTATACTATATTATAAATTCATGGTTTTGTTCATGATTCTATACATGTTAAGAGGTAATAATAATAATAAGCAGAGAATCATGAACTTATACTAATTAAACTGTCTTCTTATACATCCCAGTTCTGATCAGTGAACCAACTTTTCCAATTAAAATAATTAAGTTCTACAAATATTTTAGTAGTACAAATATATGACATGTAAACAGTTTTGAGATTTAGTGGGTTCATAAAAAATATCCACAGGGACATTGAAAACAGACAACATCTTATATATTAGCAGAGACACACGGACATTAATAGACGTAAGCAGAAAAGACGAGGACAAAACAAACAAGACTAGATTAAAAAACAAGCAACTTTAAAACATAAAAAAAATCGACTACATTTCAAATACTAGTTGCAAGAGGAACACATTTTTTCTGTACAACCTGATTTTTTATGTTTGAAATTATTTCCCAATCCTTAAAAAATTACAATATTCCTTAGGAATATTACAATAATAAAGATCCTCCCATTATAATTATATTATAATAATCCCATTATAAAACCATCACGCACCGACGTCTCGAAGGAATACAGAAAAAAAGAGTCAAAATAAAAAGCCTTGTAAGACGTCAGAGGACAAATCCCACACTTCCACAGGAAATCAATTAACTTCACGTTAAAACCACAAAACAATGACAAGAAGTCATCTGGTTTCTAAATCTTTCCTGTTTTTACTTTAGATTTCTGAATTAGAGACTGTTCACAAAAACACATGAATACACAAAATATGAATGAACTTTTTTTAAGGGATTTGTGTGTAAATACATGAATTCTTAAGAATACCTTAATGATTTCACTTTCCATATCAATGTTGCAATACCATGACCTATATGAAGGTTATAAAATTATTATTATTATTTTACCAAACCTGGTTCCTATCATTTGATGTCAAACTTGACTAAAGTACATTTTATAGCCTGTAGTATTGTACAACAGTACTACTATTTGCAGGTAAGTTACATGTTGCTGTAGCCGAATAATGGCAAATACTGTATACTACAGTAGATGATGACGTCCCACCGATTGTCTATTCCCAACACGCGTCTACTTCAGAAAGTTGTTCTAAGTGGTGTTATCACCGATGATCTCTTTTATCACTTTTTTGCCCTGCTGATTATCACTTCTCCGTTCACTCACGTGGCCGTGACCAGATGAAAGTCCAGACTCAGCTGTCTGCACCATGTCCACAGTTAAAACACAAACAAACGCGACAGCCCAGTGTCTCACCTTCACTATCTGGTCGTCGATGATCAGCGGTCCCACAAAGGTGAGGACGGTCCCGAACACCACGGTCAGAACACCGACTACTATGAACCCCACAGCCACCCGGGACTTAGTGCTGGACATGGCTGATTAATCATAAAAACACGCACTCATAGATGGACAACTCTTCACTAATCTCTTAGTCTGAACCAATCCGCTGCTTCAGTCACATCTCTGAAGGACCCGCTGCTGTTGTCCTCTTGTTTTTAATGCAACACGAACACGCCCCCGCCGCGCCGAGGATCCTGGGAAACGTAGTGCCAGGACGAGCCCATCTACCCGAATACAGTACTATCTATCCTGGTGTTGTGCTAATAAAATGATGTGAATTCCTTTCCTATTGAAGTGACTAAAGATCTGGCCATACAGTTCAACCTTAAACTTACCTTTTGAAAAAAAAAAAAAATCACATTCAACAACATGTTTGTTTTTTGTCGCTGTTTTACCATAAAATATTTGAACACCTTTTCCACACTACCTGGTGACAGCTGCCCTTTTCAGGTCAACAGGAAGTGCTGCCTGTTGTTTTGTCCAATTGGACATGCAGTATCATTGTTATATAAATGTATGACAACAGAAATTACACACATACATTGTGATGAAAATAATATATAAAGATGCAATGTGTTTGGACAAATATCAACTATGTATGAAGGAAGAAAGACACATTTATGAAATGATTGTGACTAACACTAATAACACTAATAACTGTAATATGATATACATCTGTTGCAGTGGTTCTCAAAAAAACTAATAACTGTAATATGATATACATCTATTGCAGTGGTTCTCAAAAAAACAAACAAAAAAACATTTCTGTCATGTCCCCCTTGGGGACAGAAATGTTTTCACACCTCAACCCCCCGGTTTCTTTATTCGTTCTTAGAATTTAAGAAATAATCCACACTGGACACTTTGAAGAGTAAGACAAATACTTTTACCTTTTTGAAGATAATAAAAAAAAATAGTAGCTTACTTTGATTATTTGGTCCTTCATGACTTTGGGTCCTACAAAGAGAAGAACTGCTCCAAAAACCACCGTCAAAGCCCCGGTCACTATAAATCCAACAGCTACTTTGGATTTGTTGAAGCGCATGGTTGTCGATGCCTGTGACTATTACCTGAGAAGAGAAGGAGAGAAAAGGAAGGCTGCCTCTGAGGAGCAGCTATGCTACAGCCTGGCTCTGTGTTGATGGAGTGAGAGGAGCGCAGCTTGGTGGCAGTATTTAGAGAGTCATGACCCCGCCCTGCACGCTGCAGGGTACAGGAGGTGGTGGTCTGGTCTACATTCTTGTACCAAGTCTGCACAAATTCATGTGAACTCACGTCATAGTCAGATGACAACTTAATTTGTCAGCTCATTAATTTGACTTTGGACGTGGCAAATTCCATCATTGAACATCCCAGTGGCATCATCTGGACACAGTGTCACTGAAATAAACTGAATGTTCTGGAAGTTTGTATTATATTATATATATATATATGTATATATGTGGACATACATGATTCAGTTGTCAAAACCACAGAGACATTAGTAAATAATTCTCTGTCATATATTGGTTTAAACAGTAAATGTTCTGACAAAGTAATACTATAAATAATATAATATTTTAATGAAATACTTGTGCCACTGCAGCTACCCATCAGGGAACTTTTCCCCACATCCTGCTGCTCATCCATCAGTTCAGTGTCTCACTATCTTCATGGGAAGTTCAGCCCACATCTGCGATGGCTCAGATGGACCAGACCAACCTGCTGTCTGTAGGATATGATGTTGACACGATGGAGAGCAGATAAAGGGATTTATAGAAGACATTTTTGGTGTTTTGGTTCTATATAATAATTGTAAAACACATTATGCTCCATTTTGTCTTGTTAATATATTTCCAATATAATATTGACAACATATACATTCCTCTTTTTTCAATGTTACAGAGGTTCTTACTTTAGGCCCTGACTTATTTTCATGGAAAACTTGTCAAGAAAACTGAAACAAAATGTGTTTTGTGAATAACAAACTAAATCTTTTGATTAAGGTCATTTGAGTGACATTCACCTAAAACCAGTGTATACAACTGCATTCACTTCAAATCCCTGTAGATTGGGATTTTTTTAACATAGGCCAGACATGTATCCAAGTACAAGAAAGATTTTGCATAGAAGAAGAATATATTCCACTGGTTATGATTTATTTGATAGACAAGTTTTTTTATTTTAATTTTGAACTTCTATATAAATTAGCAGTACTAAAATCACCAACTTCCTGTTCTAGTGCCATCATGTGAACCGTCTAACATTTTTGCTTCTCCCTCTGTGAAATGTATTTGCTGTTAAAATGATAAAAAATGATATTTTGGTCTTGACAATTACAGATCTCTGTCCCATCCTGACCGGAAATGCATGACAGCATGAGGACAAACATGAGGAGGCTAGAGGCTAACACTTCTGTTTTAGCTAAATGCCACCATCAGCACTTAGGAAGGAAAACATGTGAGTAAAAGGTCCTTTCAGCGTGCGGCAAAGCAGAAGTACAAGTGCAGCATTAAACGAGCCAAATGTTCTGAGGACCAGAGATTTCATGGCACAGTCAGATGAGTGGCTGTGGTTGCACCGTTGCTTTATGGCCTCTTACGCCTTGATTTGTATGAAGGGATCATGTGCATGTTGAGGAAAACGGCTTCCCTTCATGAACAAAATTCACCAAATCCATGAATAAAGCTGCATGAGGTTTTAAACATCATGAGTGGCTAAAGAGCCTAAATGATTTCTGTCCTGGAGCGAGCACGGTGAGCTTCACTCACTGGAAACATTTTCACTTCAAACCTCTCACAGAGACGTCTTTATGGTCAGAGTGAAAATCCTGTGTGTGACTTTTCATAAGTGTTAGCGTGTAATTACGTGCTTTTTTGATGTGATCCTTGCCTTAAGGTTAGCAGACGGATGCCCAGAAGACCCAACATTACAGCTATTGACTGTATCGGTCAAACTGAAATAACCTGAACACCTATCAGATGGAAACACTTCCCAGTGAGTACATGATGCACAGTGTGACGATCATCTGACTCCTCCCCCACACGCCATACAGTTTAAGTGATTTAGGGTGAAAGTTAAGACCATAGAGAAGCTCATGTGAAAGGGAGAGGGCAGAGGGGTATAATTTTAGTTTTTAGTCAAATGTACTCCAAGCGTAAGTCAAAAAGTCCGACGTCAGTTAACGCTTCTAATAGTGTCTGATTTTAACAACTAAAACGTGTTAAGACTCATCTCTCATTTATCATCAGTCAACTGTTCTGACAGGTTTTTTTGATCGGGTTCTATTATTATTTATGTTTTTGTCCTGAATTTATAAAGTCTAAAGTTGGAGGTGGAGGAGATGAAGATTCTGAGATCTTCACTGGGAGTGACCAGGATGGACAGGGTCACAGATGAGCAGATCAGAGGGACAGTTAAGGTGGAGATGGTTTGGACATGTTTTGAGGAGAGACAGTGAATATATTGGAGATGGAGTTAACAGACCAGAGAAGAAGAAGAAGAGGAGGAAGATCTCAGAGGAGGTTGGTGGATGTGGTGGAAGAGGACATGGCGATGGTTGAAGTAAAAGAAGAGGAACTCCAGAGCCAATAGGACAATATGTCAATCCCAGCTGTCCTGGGTGAGGGTGAGATACACCCTGGAGCCTAGATTATTGACATTTAAATGCAGACTAGAATTGGGGTGGGGGGTGGGGGGGCATTGCAGGGTACATAAACAGACCAAGAACCATTTACACCAATGGGCCATATAAAATGATCAACTTAATCCACTTATCTGCTTGTTCTTGGGCTGTGGGTGGAACCTGGAGTCACCGGAGAACACCCACATACACAGAGAGAACATTCAAACTCCATATCAAATCAAATCAGTAAACCATCTTGCTGTAGGCAACCGTTCCAAACATATGTGCGAGTGTGTTCGATACCAGGTGATCGAACACACTCGCACACTTTTTAAAATCTTCACCCTAATTCAAAGCGAGGTCTCGATCACGTTAGAGTTAAACCAGATTTTTGGTCGTATTAAAAACACTAATCCTTAAAACGGTAAGCAGCAAAGGACGCTCACGTCAGGAATCCATTACCTAGACATACAGCATTGTCCCTTTTTTCCCCACCAGGTGTCAGTGTTCAGCCAATTCTTTGAATGGGTTATTGTAAATAAATTGAGTTACGAGTTAGGTGGTGTTAGGTGTCTGAGGTGATAAGTGAGAGGGATAGGACGATGTCTTCAGGTCTGTTGTGAGACAATAATAATAATAATAATAATAATAATAATAATAATAAATACATCAAATGTGCCACATTATCTTTGTATTTTTAGGTTTTAATTTTATTCAAATTATTTTGCCCAGCAATCTACATCCAATTTTGAACCTCATTTTGACTTATGACCCAAAAAGTTTGCCCACATGATCTAGCCTAATCTCACCATTTTATTAACAGTTAGTTAATTAGCTCGCTAATTCAACCAAATTTGTGTGGTGTTGAGCCTCAGCTAGAATTGGTTGTGTGCTTTAAAACAACTGTTATGGTTGAATATCCTGTTCTATAACACTTAAAGCATAATATTTAAAAAATATTGTCCTTAAGTGTGGATGATGTAATGAGATTACCACTAGTGACATCCTCTAACCTACAGATGACGTAGGTTTAACAGCGTCTGTCACTCCTGTGTGACATGGGAACATCGTGTGGTTGGTGTACTCAGTAAAAAAAAACAAAAAGAAACACCTGCATTTCCATTCCTTACAGTGAGTCACATTGACTGCAGATTAGACACACCTCATTACTTCAACTAAACCAACTGGACTTTTACTATTTACCCTGGCTGTTGATGAGCTCTGATTTAACCACTGACACAGCCTGAAGACTGGATGCGCTGCCGTGTCTGGGTCAAGTGGACACGGACAACTCTCTGATCTTACACACACACACACACACACACACACAAGACTCATCCATGGAGATTGAAAACATGGTGGCTAACAGTGCTCTTATTAAAGCCAGAGAAGGTAAGAGATGTTTCATCCTCATGTTTTCATAAGGTTAAGTGAAAAAAACAAACAAACAACTTTATTCTATTTTAGGAGTAAATGGCATGTGCGAGGCTGTTTCAGCAGGCGTGCATACGTGCTATAGATTTGGTCATGTTTTGGTTGGAGGATCTAAAGGAGAGCATTTTGTCGCAAAGTGTTGAAGGTGGAGGAAAACACTCGGGTGAAAGTCAGACAAATGCACTCAGTCCACGGGTAAAAGGTCTTCTAATATGGGACAAAAATGGAGAATTTTGCATTGCTCTTGTATTTTTGTTCCTGAAATCGATGTAAATGGTAAACAGTTGAATAAGAAATGACCTGCAGAACAGATTTGGAGCGTGAGTAAGTTGTTACTCTTGATCCACAGTGTACAAGTTACAGTTTTCTTTACCGAAACTAAATATCAAAACGTTGCCCTTCCTGCCTTATCTTTTCTAATCAAATATGGAATCACTAAATTCACATTTGCCTCTTGATTGTAGGAAACCTGGAGCTCAGCAAGTTGTTTAAGTTGAAGTCAGCTGCAGGGTTATGTGGTTCCACAGGATTTAGTTTCCTGTTCCATGAGCTAAAAATAGCTCCTCCACTGTAGTTGAACAAGTCTTTGTTTAGCACCTGGAGGGCCAGGCACCTGCGTGTATGCATGCATGTTTGTGACATGCTGCAGAGAGATGTTTCAGGCTGTCATACCGGTACCTATTAACATTTAGGCATTCATTAAAATGGTTTTGTTTTCACCCTGTGTGTCACTACTGTCTCTCCGTCTGTTTCTCTTTCACTGGTCTGTCTGTCTGTCTGTCTGTCTCACTGTCTGTCTGTCTCACTGTCTGTCTGTCTCACTGTCCGTCTGCAGGTGGAGGGAGCAGAGGCAGGAGTTGGAAATGGAAAGAAATGCTCCGCTTTCCTCACATCAGTCAGTGTGCAGACCTGGCTATGAACATTGGTGTGTACATTTCTGTTGTGTTTTTGCTGCTGATGGTGAAATCCTTTACTTCAACGTTGTGCAAACGGTATTCATCCAACAATCACTGATGAGGGTGGTTTTTATATAGACATGACAAACCATCAACACCTACATTATACTGGAAACCAAATATGTCCCTATGCTTTAGGGACATACAGTATTTGTTTTAGGGACATATTTGGTGAGAGGTGTCAGACTCATTCCCACCGGGGGCCACGGCTGCCCTAGAAGGGCCGGTTTTAACTGAAAGATTGTATAGAAGTATGAAGTATAAATGACAAAAACAAAGACAAATATTTCAGTTCAGAAATGAGCCAGGTTTGGGGCAAAGTTGATGATAGAAAGTTCACTCTTTATCAGGATAGACTTTATTATGAGAGAAATAAATGCTTGTTAAGCTCCTGCAGGCCTTGAGTTTGACACATGTGCCAACAATGTGGACACTACAAGTGTGTGTTGCTAAAAGATTTTACCCTTCTTGTTCTCCATTAGAGCGAGATTACCACAGTCTGTGTGTGAAGCAGCCCATTGGAAAAAAACTGTTTCAGCTGTTTTGTCGCAGTCGCCCTGACCTGCAGAACTACATATCCCTCCTGGATGCTCTGGTAATTTCTTTCTGGATAGTTTTGAAAAAACATGGTGAATATGCAGGATTGGGGTTTGACCACTTCCAGAGGAAAAGACATTTAGTGGTGTAATCTGATCATTACAGTATCATGCTTCCATATCTCAAAACAAAGGCACTTAATTTGTTCATCACTACAGGCCGAATATTACCATGTCAGTTTTAAACCATGATTTATGTTTTGTAATTATTACATTTGTTGCAAAACAAAACATAACAATTGCTGGTAGAAAAAAATGATTTCTGGGACAAAAAAAAAATTACTTGTCATTGTGACACTGTACACAACGAAGGGGAGCAGCTTAGTGTGAGTGGAAAGTGCCATGCTCAGAGCACCTCAGTGGTAACTTGGCAGCTGGTGGAATTGAACCTGAAACCTCCCAGAGCCAAGCAACCACTGCCCTCTAAATGTAAAACAAAGAAAAAAGGGTTTGAAGCAGAAAATATCAAAAGATTAAATGTTAGCACAATAGTCTGTTTAGACTCTGATCTGCACCAGAAGGTTTAAAACATACTTTTACTACGTTTTAGATGTTCAAACAGATTTGTTTTATCGTTTGCCTGTTTTTAACCTTCACTTCCTTTTAGGACATTTTTGAGACCAAGTCTGATGAGAACAGAAAGGATTTTGGCATCAACATCATTCAGAGATTCCTCAAGAGTCAGGTCTGACAAAAGCATGAACATTAACACACGGTCACTGCTTTGATATTTATCACATTGATCTTCGGTCTTTAACTACAATTATTAAATTATTAAAACAGCAATTACTGTTGTTAAAAAGCTGTTTCCAAAAATGAATTGAATCCTTTTACGGCATAAAGATGCCAACATAACATAACATTATATTCCTTCATCATTTGTCCAAACTGAAAAAGGTATAATAATTAGTTCTTGAGACAGTTCTTCAGTTTTTTTCCTAAGAATTAAGCGTCAGTAACCTGCTGTAATCTTTTGTGTCTTCAGTCCAGTCAGTGTGCTTCCGTACTGTCCAATCATGAACAGAGCTGCATCCAGAGTTTGGAGCTGGATCCATGTGCCGATGTCTTTAATGACTGCAGAGAGTGAGTTCATTTCTATTCTTTTTCCCGAGCTACAAGTGTGTTTGGTGAATTAATGACACGTGTGTGTGTGTGTGTGTGTTTACTGCTTTAGAGACCTGCATAAACACCTTAGTGGAGAGCCCTTCATACAGTACCAGGACAGCATGTTCTTTGACCGCTTTCTGCAGTGGAAAAAGCTGGAGAGGTGAGTGTGTGTTAATTTGAAACAAACACGTAATTAGCAGTTAATTTATGACATACTTCTATACTAAAACTACATGCTATATACTGGGGTGTCAGACTACTTTTGGCTCACGGACAGCATACAACTACTACAACTAATTAGACGTCAAGTGGGCTGGAACAAGTACAATTCTAACATAATTATCTATATATAACAATCCAAGTCCATATTTTCCCCTTTTGTTTATATGCAATAACAAGAATATCAGATATTTCTTTTTATTTATTCATATTTATTGAAATATGATTTTACAAAAAAATATCCTGAACATTGTGTATTTTTCTTATTTTCAAAATTCATCGAGCTGGCCAGATTGAACACCCAAGCGGGCCGGTTTTGGCCCCCGGGCCTTATGTTTGACACCCCTGAAACAAAATACACATAGTATATAGTATATACTATAGTCTATTTTGTAGGTTAGTTAGCATAAAAGTGTAGCTGTACTGCAGTCTTTTGTCTCCGCTCTGCTGCACAAAAGCATCGAACATGGCAGAAAAGAAAAATAATATCAGCAGATAAAAACAAAGTCAAACTTGGTTAGGTAAAAAGCATTGTAAAATTCTGGTACCATGCCACGTAATTGAAGAGGTACTCTTCTACTACTACTTTACTACTCTCAATGACTGAAAGGAATAAACTGACCTGAGGTCTGTGTGAACTGAAAATGTGAACAAAAATAACATCATGTGTGGACAGTATGTGTTTGACAACTGACAGTAATTGTTCCATAAAAATATTTGTTTAGCTGTGTCAACTTTCACATTGAGTACAGTATACAGTAAGGATATATACAGTATACACCCTCAACGTACTGTAGAGTATATGTAGAATATTCCTTACACATATACAACATGTAGAACACACGGTATGATAACTTAATAGTCGGTCGTGGAGCTGGTTTATCTGCTTGTACTTTTCCTTCACTACCATTAGTACTGACTCTGTGCCATTTCTTTCAGGCCTTCATAAATGTTTCTGGAATGAAACCAATTGTCTGTTTTGTTTTCTGTTTTTTTATCCAAGGCAGCCTATCAGCAAACAACTGTTCAGACAGTACAGACTACTTGGAAAAGGAGGGTTTGGAGAGGTAAGACCAGTGTTACGAGTTAAGGGTAAATCTGATGTAACAACAGTTTTAGCTAATGGTTCTATTGTAATCAGAACAGACAACTGGAATCCTTTTTAATTTCTGAGATCTAATTGATCAAATCATTTTCTTAATTTTAGATATTCCAAAGACATTGTTATGTCCTTATTTATACTGTATATTCACTTGTGATTTGGCATTTACAATTAGAATAAAAAAAAACATGTAACAACTAAAAGAAAGGTTAGTTTTGTTTGTTTGTGGGGATGAAGTCGCAATGTGCTTCAGGGTTTACTCTAGATGAGAAAAACAGGGTCATTAAAATTATAAATGACTCTCGCCTGGAGCAGGAATTAAAAAATCCTAAAATTAATTAGACTTTCTTTAAATATGGTTACTCTGGGGAGGAGACGGTAATTGTGGGAGGGAAACACAGGAGGGTAGGAGCAGGTGATTAAGGTGATGACGAAAGACGGGCCGGGCGCAGGTTGGGGTGGAGCAGACCATCAGACAGCAGTGAGTGACACCGGCCTCAAACATATTATTTGTAAGAACATATTTTATCTTTACAGATTCTTTAGATCAAATTCAACTTTTAAAGCTCATGAATAAATCAGAAAAGGATTAAGAAATGGCATGGAAAACATATATAAAAATAACCTGAACATTTTCCTAAACATTTTATTCTGAAGTAAAAAACTATCAACATTTTACTGCTTCACTACTGCTCTACACAATTTAGCCCACACTGTTCACTGTTCAGACCATATCTGTGTAATCTGCACCCAAAGTTTATATTTCCAAATTATTTATCATTTATCAGGTGTGGGCATGCCAAGTGCGAGCCACAGGAATGATGTACGCCTGCAAAAAGCTAGAAAAAACCCACGTGAAGAAGCGTCGAGGAGAAGCCATGGCCCTCAATGAGAAAGAGATACTGGAGGGGCTGAACAGTCGATTTGTGGTAAGACTGTCAACACTACTCCACCAGCTGCCAAGTTACCACAGAGGTGCTCTGAGCATGGCCCCGTCCCCACACACTGCCCCCGGGTGCTTAAGCTCCCCCCTAATGGGTTAAATGCAGAGGTCACATTGACAATGACAAGTAATTCACTTTTTTTTTTTAATTAGCACAAGAAAAAAAGAAGAAAGTAAGAAAGAAAGAGAAGGAAGCCTAGCCAAGAAAAATTATTTTTTCTCCATTTGCTTATGAACTTAACTGAAGTTGATGTTTCTCAAGAATGCGTTGCATGTTCTGGGGAAGGAATTGCATTTTCTGTGTGTTGACCCCAAATTGACCTCCCAACGCTTCTTCATATGGATGCCTTTTTTCATGCCATTTAAGAGCTTTTTTTAAAGGCACACCATGTAACTCAGCACAAAACACTAGGGATTGGCTCTACCTCCCTCCTGATGCCATCAAACCAGGGCACACTGATTAAAATCTACAAAACTTCATTCTTGTCCATGGGCTCTCATTAAGGTCAATGACTACTTCTACGTCTGGGAAATTCCCAACCCAGAACAGGTCTGTCAAAGACCTGTGCTTGGGCAGCAACACAACATTTTTTATGATTAATTAATCCGAGACTAATCAGACGACCAGAGGAATTTAATATTGTTCATGTGACCAATATTGTTCATGTGATAAAAAGGCTGATAATTCTAATTCTTCTCTCCTTACACTCTGCAGGGGGTATGTGGTGTGAAGACTTAGAGAAGGATAGTTGTGTACTATCAGGTCTGTAGAAAAGGAGGCTTTAATTATATTTTTAAAGCAACAGTTTGACTCAGTTGTGATGGAAATCCACTGAGCTCTGTTGTTCCTAATGTCCACATTCACAAATAGCTGCAGGCAGTTTCATCTTTCTGTTATATACAATCTTGTTAACAACCGACACATTGCATGAATGTTCCGGACATCATTAGAACTCTAAAGTGCTTTATGAAAGCTAGGACTTTCTTAGAATGAAACCTACTGTTTGTAAAAGCAACTGGATACTTATAAAAGACCAAAATAAATATTATAATAGAGAATCCTATAATTACACACAAAGAAGAAGTAATTGACATTATAAATGTTTAATTATACAGTGTGTGTAGGTCTGGCCTGACACCTGCTGCAAACTACTGTGTGCTTCTCATGCACTTTCTGATTCTTCTCTCAGGTAAATCTGGCGTATGCCTATGAGACCAAACACTTCCTTTGTATGGTTTTAACTATGATGAGCGGTGGCGACCTGAGGTTTCATATTTATAACGTCGGTGAGCCGGGCCTGCACAGAGACAGGGTATGTTTCTACGCTGCAGAAGTCTGCTGTGGTTTGATTCACCTCCACCAGAAGTCAATATTGTACAGGTGAGTCACACTCATATTTTTAACTAAATATAGCAGTAATATATATTGAGATGTAGTTAACATTGATATCACTTTGTTCATTAGCAATGTTTTTGTTTAGTAAGACATACTGTAATTTAAAGGACTATATTCCCAACTTTAATATGTTAAGACACAGTCCTGTCTAACAGCCTTGACAAGTTTTATTGTTATGACTTTGACAAGTGTTGATGTATGTTTATTTCAAAAGGTTTTTCCTCAAAAGAACATTTTGAAATCAGAGCAAACATCTTTTTATTTAATATTAAATATGTTAAAATATCAAAGCTGTCCTAAAACTTAAATAACATTTAGGGAACTGCACCTTTTGTAGAACAAATCTGTTTGGCACTAAGACGCCATTTAGAATTCTCGTTGTTTGGCCATCTGCCAGACAGGTTAATTGCAAATATGAAAACATTTGAAACAAGCCAAATTTCAGTTCTTGGATGAGAAAAATAATCAGGTTTGGGCCTAAGCCTAATTTAATGTAAGCCGAAAGAAAAATACCAAAAATACAAAATATAAAGACTCATGAACTCTAGTTTTAAGTCAGAGAAGGCTGATAGAAAGCTGTGAACAACCATGGAAAACCTGTTTTACACCAGTGCCTACTGGCAGCTGTTTTCAACATGAGCAGACACCACAAACAGAGCAGTCAGTGCTCTTTATACAAACACTCATACAAAATGCTAAGCTATCAAATTAACATTCTGGAGTTCACAGAAGGTCAATTTTTGTGCTGTTTGTTACAGAGATCTGAAACCAGAAAATATCCTGTTGGATGACAACGGTAAGTTCAACCACACTACAAACCCTTTGTTGTTCCAGGGCTTCGTGTGCAATAAGAAACAGTAACCTGTAAAAGATATCCACACTACACAGACAGACCATGAAGAATATAGTATAGATACTTTTATTTTTAGCCCTATAATTAGTCTGTCTGAATGACATGGGCAATAAGGGTTTCAATCAGATTTGTTTTGTTCACACACCTACCAATAAGGAAACGGTTGACATTTTTACAAACGTGCAAGCAATTGTAAGTTCAGGAAGTGAAAGCTTGAGTGCGTTAGGTGTGGTGTCTATTTTAAGAAACCTGTTTCTATAATCCAGGAATCCCTTTGTCTTTTAATGTTTTAAATAGTTCAAATAGGCTTGGGGAAGGGTTTTTTTTCCATGGGAGAGAATCTTACCAGTTCAGTTTACTATTTTCTGTTTTCTTCCTTTACTATTTTCTGGGCAGGAAACATTCGGATTTCTGACCTGGGCCTAGCTGTCAGGCTAACAGAGGGGAAGCCGGTGCGGGGCAGAGTGGGCACACTTGGCTACATGGGTGCGTACCACAGCCACCTTACATTGATGTTTCAAAGTTTCAAATGACTGCATTTACTTATTTTATGGATTTAAAGTGTGTTGCATTACATACCATCAAGCAAGAGAATTAGATCCATCCCTCCACTGATATCCCCAAAACAGCAACACATCTGAAAATCTGAAATGATAGAAAAAAAGATCAGAAACAATAATTTAGTTAAATGAAAACTGTTCACAAATCATACGCCCAAAATCAGTTTTGGTTTGTATGGCTTTAACACAACTTGACTGCCAGACTTGAGTCCCCATCTCTGCTTAAGCCCATCAGATCTAATAACTGTGTGTGAATGCTATGTAGACATAGTTGGACTCGAACCTGTCTACACTTTTCTACCAATAGGCTAACACTGCTCTGACCCCTATGGGAGTGAGAGAGGGATGCCTGTGGCCTGAAATCCTGATAGCTCTATGCTAGTCACAACAACACTTGGTGCCTCTGATATTCCAGCTAGAGGCAGACGTGTTGAAGACAAGACAATGACACAGTACCCCCTTGTGAAAACCAACTGTTTTATAAAGGGCACAAAATTTAAGCTGCTGTAATTTCAATGTTGGAATGAAACATGGTTTTTCAAAGACCTTTGATTGATAACAAAAAAGTGCCGCTTTGTTCATGTAAATATAAACTATTTTGTTTAATTTTAGTATTTAACAACTGGATTTTGTAACAAGGAATTGTTTGTCATATTCATCCTGACTCCAGATAACATGATAACATAGTTGCTGATTACTGTTTTAAATAGCTCCAGAGGTGATTGGCCATGAGCACTATGGGATGAGCGCGGACTGGTGGGGTCTCGGCTGTCTAATTTATGAAATGACAGCAGGGCAGCCTCCATTCAGGTCTCGAGGAGAACATCCAAAAGCATTAGAGATGGAGCACAGAATTCAGAAGCAACAGGAAGAATACAATCACAAGTTCAGCCCAGAAGTCAAAGACCTCTGCTCTCTGGTGAGCGTCCATCCTAATACTGAAGTTTATCACAGTTTTACACAGATAAAAAGTCAAAGAAATTGATTTTTAGCATAGACATTACCAGTAAACCACTAACAACTGCCAGTTTTAGTTATTTATCAGTCACCTTTAGACACTATATCATGTTTTGTACAAATTGCAGCTCCATTCATGTGAAATCTGTATATATAACTACACAACTAGTAATGTCATGCATTTCCTCCTGTAATGTAGTTGCTGACAAAGGACCCAAAGCAGAGGTTGGGCTGCCAGGGTTTGAAGGGGAGAGAGGTGCAGTCACATTCTTTCTTTGAAAACATTGACTTCAGGATGCTGGAGGCTGGACTTGTCAAGCCACCATTCAAACCTGATGCAAGTAACCTAACATTACCTCCACTTAAATGCAAAGTTGTGTTTCAGTACCATATATTCGAAGTTAACTGCATTTTATTTATAATGACTGACTTGTATTACATTTGTATTAGGAGGAATGTTGAATTGCAAAAAAATGAATACAGTAACCATTAGTTATGTCTGAATAATTACCTGTTTTTTTTAAACATCATTAGCCTAGACTGGTGTACTGTAGTGATGTGCACGATATTGAGGAGTTTTCTTCAGTAAAAGGAGTAACTCTGGACCAGAAAGACAATAACTTCTACTCCAAGTTCAACACCGGCAGCATCCCCATAACCTGGCAGAATGAGGTGTGTTTAACTGTTAGTGAACAGTGTTGTCACTTTAAAAAGTATTAATAAGAAAAGTTAAAAAAAAACTTCACAATCGTCTTTCATACTTGTAGATGATAGAGACTGGATGCTTCAGAGAGCTGAATATTTTTGGTCCTGCTGGGACTCGGACCCCAGACCTGGATTGGTCACAGATTCCTGAGGTTCCCAAACGCAGCCTGCTGGATCGAATCTTTCGTAGACATGTAAGAAATTCTACCAAAAAGGTGTGTGTGTGTGTGTGAGTATGTGTGTAAATAAAGATACAAATCCAGCTGAAATACACGTTTGATTTGCCAAATTTTCTATCAATATAGCAATAATCCTTCTAGGTTCAACTTTTAACACTGTTTTTAATGCTAAGCCACTTTATGAAGGAGAAAGTAATACATGACAGAACGAATGAATGAATGAATGAATGATGGATGGATGGATGGATGGATGGATGGCTGAATTAACGAGTGAAGGACACAGTGAGATCTGGGCACTCTAGAGAATGTGCACTCTCCCAGATTCCCTTTTCTGTGTTAATAACAGTTGATAACATTAGTTATATTTTTGAATGTACACTGTGCACTACAGCTAAAGAGAATTGGATCTAAGCATAAACCTTACTCATCGAACTGGATGATAAAAGTAGGTGCTTCTTTCATAGGTGACTGAAAGGGGTTTTTTTTCTATTTTTTGTTTTATGTTTCCCTACCATCTTTCAACAGCAAAACACAGACTCAGATGACAGCCAACACAGCCTGTTGCCCCCTGATACCTACATGAAGTCTGGACTCCTTAGCACGACACTTTGAGGACTGTCCTGGCAAAGACAGCCGCTGGGAAACCACTCGTCTGCATGACCTGGAACAGCAAAAGACAATATGACTTGATTTGTACATGTAGAAATCAGTGCTGCCTGCTGATGATTAATGCCTCTGTGCCTACTTTAATATCAAGACCTACACAATGAGTATTCATCATCATGCCAGGATTGTGAAAAAAGGCTGTTGACGAATTCATCGGTTTCTATTCACATAGGTTATTGTATGTCGTCCAAGAAAAAGTTAGGTTAATTTGTTTGAACTTGAAAAAGTGACAGCCAGTCAGCATAGCATATTTTTGTTACATTTGTTACACAGACATCTGTTTTTCATGTACAATTTTCTGTACTGTCCATTTAAAACCCTTATTTCTGTACTTTTGAAAAGCAGCTTTTTGTAAAATACTTCTATTTTGATACATACTGTACTTTGAATTTGAATTGAACCAAATAAACAGTCAATAAAGTGTATTTAAATACTGGTCATTAAAATAAACTATACAAGCAATATACAGCATATATACTGTATATATATATTACAAAAAATATGATGTAACTAACTACTTTCTTCCTCTATTTTGTTGTATATTGTCTAACTGCAAGCTATGTAATTCGCGTCCCTGCGTGTTAGCGCATTGCTAACATAATGCTAACACACAAAAGGGTGTGTTTATTGTTGTTTATTTCTTATTTTGAGTGGACAGTTAATTATTCAGTTATGCCATGTGGGGTGAATGGCTAATTTTCACATAAATACAGATTAAACATACATAACAATTAAAAAAAACTGCATATGAAAGTCACGACACGGAGCTTTCAGGTGTGTACTAAGCACGACCAACTGGATTGGAGAAAGTGGTACAGGATCAGTGTTTAATACGAAATCATATATTAATTAAATATATATATTATAGCAACATCTAGCCTTTTTGAATAGCCATCGGATGAACTGCTTATATTAGCACACCAAGAAAACCTGTGTGGATTTGTTAAATTCCTGCACATATAGATTTTTTAATCTAAACGTTAACAACGCCGGGGGATTAAATGAATATAAAACTAAACAATAAAACTTAATTTTATATAAATGTATATCCAACTGAGTGAAAGGTTAGGACACCCCCGTATGTGAGGTGTGTCAGGTCAGGTCCACAAGTTTACAACATTGTTCATATGCATGTTAGGAGCAACTTTACCTCAACGTCCAAGTCTAAAATGTCTTCCCAGGATTAAGCACATGCGGAAAGAGGTTACTTTTCTGTACTTGTTTTGGAATTGACAGCACACGTAAATGGGCTGTTACATCCATGACAACAATGCACTGATTGGCTGAAACCGTTCATACGTCACACAGTTGTATTTAGCGTTGAGACGGCCGCTCGGTGCCAATTGCCTCTTTCCGTTTTTGGCTCGTAGTCACATCATCCCAAGTTCTGAATGTATTGTGTTTACATTGACAAGAAAAATAGGTCACATACACAAAGCAGCGCTGAAGTCTGGTTTATACAAATTATTCACAAGAAGTGTCGATTACTACAAATCAACGACATGTGATCATTTTTATTTACTAACACAGAGTATAAAACGGTGAATTACCAACAAGCACATTGTAAATGGAGCAGAATGATGGAACATACTCAGGATTGTGGAGACGGCCGTTGCACAACACTGAGCTTGTCTGAGTGGACACATAACTCAGTAACTATATTATATGAAGACTTTGAAAGGATAAAGATGTTTGAATAAAGAATCTGACATCAGCGTATGTACTTCTTTATGGCTAAAGTTTTGCTGATGATTTTAGGGGGAAAAAAATCTGGGATTTTTAAACTGTTTTTGTTTTTTTAAAGGCTAATATTACACAACTCACTATATTACTCCAACACAGTGTTTGGCGTTTTCTTTTTCCTGTCTGAAGAAGAAACAATGTTAGGACACAGGAAGAGTGTGCAGTGTGAATTCAAACTGCACTCAACCCTCCCATGGCGGACTGCGTCTTCCGTCCACGTCAGTCTCCACGTGGTACAGCATGTCAGCCAACGTGTGCTCGATCACAGCTCCCCAACCCATGTCACTCATCTGAAGGCAGGAGCAGACACACAAACAAACGGTGACTTGATTTAGCTATTATAATAATAGTGCAAAATAAATAACCGTATAAATGAATGGTTGTATATTTTTCATCAAATTTACACTTGTGCTATATGTCTCCACAGAGACAAAAGTAAAATAAAGAGCTCACCGGCTGGTACTTCACATCCTTTGGAGGGAATTTGAAATGTGGCCCGAAATTTACTGAAACCTGAGACACAGAGACAGAATTAGATTTTAACAGAACACAACATTCGAGGACATACAGAGCATGGGCATCAACCATGTACTGACCGTGCAGCTCTTGTAGAGGGAGATGGCAGGAAAGTACATGCCTTCAAACAGATTTTCAAAGGCAACCCCTTGGCTCACTCCATTTTTAAAAAATATCATCTGAAAAAGAGGTCACACATGTTAACACAGGCCAGGCGAAACAGCTGTCACATTTTACTGTATCAATTTTATTTTCAATAGCATGTCCCACCCTGCTGGGGCTCACTGTCTTCAGACTTTTCTCTGCTTTGTCCACATAGTCCTTCTCCTCAAAGTACAGGTAGCTCTTAAACTTAATCAATGCCTGTGAAACAAGTAGAGAGCCGTAAAGAAATCAGAAGTCCCACTAGGATTACATCTCATATATGTTATTATTATATTTCTACTAAGTGACAATAAAATATTTGTAATATATATATATTTTTTACCGGTAATCTTACAATCCCAGCCCTAAATCCCACTGTATGTTTTCAGGAGTAACCTTGTCCTTGTACGTGTCAGGCAAAGCCTTGGCTGTCTCTGTGTCTTCAGGCAGCTCTATGAAGAAACCCAGAGTGTCTCCTTGACCGTAACCTGCAGAATAATGTTTGCCCATGGACTGGTGGAACCGTGTGCCCTTCTTACTACGCCATGAGTAGCTGAACTTGTCGTAACCCAGCGGTGCCTGCAGGTTCCCTGTTGCATAAACAAACAAACAAACAAAAAAAACATAAATGGCAGTTGCAATAAATAATTTTAAGCATAAACAACATATCACCTAACACCTAACACAGAATGGGTCTGGATTTGTTTTAGTAAAGCTGATGACAGAGCAGTTGATAAAATAACTCAGTCAGTTATTATACAGTATATGAAGTTGGTTGAGAATTGTAAATGCTTTCAATGCTCTAAAATGTAATGAAACCACAGCGTTTTTAAAGCACCTCGTATTATCATTCCTTTGGTTGTAACATATTAACCTTTCCAACGAAATACATCAAAAATATAATAATAAAACAATTCCTTACAAAAACAATAGGGCAACACTGGTGGAACACTGGTGGAACTTTGGCTCCCTCAAGTGGTACATAGGGGAAACTGATTTTCATTAGGATTAGGTGAGCTATGAAGTAGTACAATTCTTTGTATGCATGTAAGCCATTTCAGAATTCAGAATTGTGGTCATCTCGGTGGTACTTGGCGGGGCAAATATTCTTCAAGGTGGTACTTGGTGTAAAAAGTTCGAGAATCGCTGTCCTATCTTCATCCAATTTGTCAGTGTTGTTTATCAGCAAATTTAAAATCATCTGTGAACGTAAAAATCAAACCCTGACCTAGTGGCTGGGACCAGCCAAGCCTGGCTGCCGTCTCTGCAGGCATCTCATCCACAGTCACCTCAAAGTACCATGATCCTTTGCGCACGCCATGTGATGCTCGAACCATGGAGTAGCCCTTCTCTCCTGTCACTGTCAGACGGTCATCAGAGATTTTCAGCTGAGGCGCTGAAATGTCATTAGACACAAGTTGGAGTACAACTCAATCAATCAATTGATCAATCAATCAAAAAAAAAAACTAAAACAATCATCTCAGGACCAGAATTACAATATAATGCCACAGATACTGTACATACATATATATACATATACACACATACATATATACACTTACATATACATATGCATATACTGTATGTGTATATACATACATATACATACATATACATATATATATATATATATACATATATATATACACATACATATATACATATACAAAATGTGTTCATCTTGTGAATACCTCTGTCATGCAAGGCCAGCAACACTCTCTCATACAGACAGGATCTG
Organism: Cynoglossus semilaevis; assembly: GCF_000523025.1. Lineage (NCBI taxonomy): Eukaryota > Metazoa > Chordata > Actinopteri > Pleuronectiformes > Cynoglossidae > Cynoglossus > Cynoglossus semilaevis. The sequence continues at coordinate 12,652,813 of NC_024320.1, forward strand.
TACAAATCACCAGGAATGGGTTTTCCAGCCCAGCAGTCCAGCTCGAGTTTTTCTGGGTCAGGCGCGTGAGGGTCTGGTTCAGCCAGAATATACCGGTACCCGTCTTTGTTAAACGGGTGTTCCAATGGGTAACCATGAGGAGGGAGGCGTTGGGCTGAGAACAAGGGGTCACTGTGATGAGGGAAGCAGAGAAGAGTAAGAACAGTAGGTCACTGTGTGGAACTGCAGGTGCAGCCACTTCTACAATGGAAATTAAGTAGGGATAATATGTTTGTGTAGCATCCACCCTCACCTGCATAAGTGCAGGTGAGGGCGGTGGGCACAGGACTGCACGATGAGCCAAAGGATTTTTTTCCATAACTGGTGAGTGATTGATTGAGTCATTAAAAAACCATTAAACCATTAAAAACTTTTATTCAACATCCTAATAATTTGAAGATGCTGGAATCATTTGTCACTAAATGTACACAATAACAGTTGTTTTTAAATTGAGTGGAGATAATATTTATTAATAATTAATAATAAGAATTAAATAGAGAAAATGGATTAAAAAAATGGTGCTATTTAGTGACTGCCTGTCACTGGTTTGAACATTTTGCAGCACATTCTGTGGTGTCATAACATAGATTCTAAAGCTGCCATGTGGTGGGTTTTGTTTGTGTTTTAATTTAATTTAAATCTTTCACAAAAATTTACATCTCACCACCATGTCAACCTTCTGTTACACATGTATCAACACACTTTGACAAAGACATGTTGCTTTTACCTGCGGGTTCTCTTGGTGGCTCCTGCAGTTGCACCCTCCTGCTGCTGCTGTTGCTTACGTTTGGCTCCCCTTCCTTTCCCTGGACCAGGGGCCAAGGCACCTTCAAAAAAAGAAAAAAAAAATCAACAAAATGTCATTGCTGTACAGACAACAATGTACACAGAACACAGACACCCTTGCATACCAGTAAAAGCACTTGTTTAGCCATTTCAGATACACAGGGTGACAACAAGCACCAAAAGGCAGGAATTAGTTCTAATGGCATCTTCCAAACACTATCAGCCTCTTGTTGTTCCTCTTTAATGTCAACGTGACACACTGTTTCACAGGGAAATACAATCACAACTAGAATGCCTGTGGGCGACTTACTATAACTTCACAGACGTTTATTATTTAATATCTATGGATAGTTTTTTCTGATTCTGTTCAGTTGTTTTGGATTGCAGGAGGCACAGACTAGTTGTCCACACCTTATACAGTTGGACTAAACAGCAAACAAGTTTTATTTTCCCTTAATGGTTTAAAAACTTAAAGGACCAGAGGTTGAGGCTTACAAGCAGTGGATGAGAGCCAATATCTTTTTTTTTTTTAATGGCACACTGCCCTCACATGTTGTGTACTCTGGAGGGCAGAATGTCATTGCAGAGGAGTTTTTCAGGATCTATTAGAAGCAAGCTGGAAGATAATTACTAATCAACAAAGGGGTGAAGCTTTTGGGGGGCGGGGGGACGGGCACCAAACAGATGCAGAGAGCAGACAGCAGGAAGTATAACTGTACATGGATGAAGTTGCCCACAAGATATTTGTCAACAATCAGTTTGGTATGAGTTTGATTTAAACGGAGGGGCAAGGGAAAAAAGGTGTTTGTTTGGAACCTCAGGGTCAACTTCTCTCCAGAGGGTTACAAGACACAAAAACACACCCATCACTGCCAAATGCTACAAACAGCACATAGTCACCTGAGAAAGAAGATCCACCTGGAACACAATGCACACAATCACTTTGGTCAACACATGTAACAAGACCTGTTTCAGTTCAGGGGCTGTACACCTGCCAGTGTTAATGTGTACAAAATGTATTATACTGTACATAATGTGTTCGGTGAGATTAGAGAGTGAGAGAGAGTTGCACCATGTTGGTGTAAGGCGGTTAAGCAGTGATTTTTTTAAATTTTTGCTCTTCTATGTGTAAAACATTCTTATTTGTAAATTAAAGAATGGCAATGTTTTTGGTTTATTTACTAGACTATTCTGCAAATATTTGTCCAGGGCCAGGTTATTCAGGCCAAGTACTGTCAAAGTGCTGGACAGATGCAGCAGGGACACCCTAATATACAAACAGTTTAAAGGGTTTTTTATGTTAAACTGAATCTGGTGCTAAGGTTAAACATTTTGTCAGTGGTAATTAAGTAATAGGTGATTACATAATTCCCTGATTTATATATCTGACGACAGTTCATTTTTGTTTTAGTTTACATATTAACTGTCTCACCATTGAGCCCACCAGTTGTAGGAGTAGTAGTAGTCTGTTTCTGTGAGTCATATGAGGGTCCAATAGTTCCCAGATCCTAAAAAAGGAAACAACAGTAAGTTTAACAGAACACACAGACAAATTCTACATGAAATTTCTACAGCGGTCCGAAATGCTCACAGCAACATGTACAAGACCCAAAAAACAAACAAACTGGCAACACATATACAAAGGCAAGACATTTTTTTACTTTGGTACACGTCAAGTATGAGCACAGAGGAATGAGAAGTTGTTGTTTTTTACTTAGAGGATAAGACTTAACTATCTTTCAAAACTAAGTTTGAGACTGTTTTCATTTTTATAAATTAATTATGAATTAATTAACAGTAAAAAAAACCTCATATTAATTGTGTTTCAAGTAAAGATCAATGAGTTTGCCTTTACCTATACATCTAGATAAATTATTTGTGAAAAAACTATTAGTGATGAAAAAAATGCAAATTTAAAACATTTTTCTGCCTGAGTGCTGTTGTGTTTTATACATACATGTATTAGTACATACCTGATCTAACAAGCCAAATTTGGGATACTCCTCCTCTGGGTCTTTACTGCCTGGGTCAGGATGTTCTTTTACTAGGAAAACATCTCGCTCTTTACTCTGAAAGATTCACATCAATACCAAGACATTACCAAACCTCCACAATAACAACTGAAGAATGTGAATTATTTCCTCACCATGGTTTTGACTATGTTGTTGGGCCACGTGAGCTTTCCTGGTCTCTGGCGTGTTGTCATGCACTCCCAGTACTTGTCAATGAATGGTATGATGTCCTGCAATGTATTTAAATCCATGGGCAAACATTTCTGTTAGTTTTAAGGCTTTTGCAATAATTCAATACCATGTACACTTAAACTCAACTCAAATCCACTCAATCTCATTTGTATCACATGTGTAGTACTCATCCAACCTTATCTTTGGAGAACATGGTCTTTGGGTGCTCTTCTTGTGTTCTAGATCTCCATGTGAGATTTGCCAGAGCTGTGAGACACATCTCTTTCAGATCTGAATAAACAACAGAAATACCAGTTGGTGAAGTAGCGAAAGCACTTTGGATCACATTTTATCCTCAACACTGTTTGTAAAAAGCCAAACTATTTTATACCTACACTAACTACAAATTATTAATTAAAAATATTATAGTCTTTATTGTCATTGTAACATGGGGATACAACGAAATTGAGCCTGTGCTTTTAACCCATCACCAAGGTGAACAGTGGGCAGCTTTAAGGGGAGCAGTGTGTGGGGACAGTGCCATGCTCAGAGCACCTCGGTGGTAACTTGGGAGCTGGTGGACTCGAGGATTGTAAAACACAAAAACAGATAATCTGTTAACCATGATATATCACTATACATATAGTGATATATATATATTGCTGCTCAGTAACGAGAGCACAACAACATTATACTGTAACAACATAACATTAACCACCTTCATGTCACAAACTGCTGATGATCTAGTAGGTTTTTAAATTGTGCCCACTACTGTAATATTATGTATCTATCTCCATCTCTTTAAGTCAGTTTCCAGGATTCAAAGAAAAGACGTCACAGATAAAATAAAAAACTAAAAAAACAAAGACCTACTTGCTTGTTTCCTAAGGAAGTATGTGTTACCACTGTGATGGCACACGTTGCAGTGAAACACATAGTTGGTCATAAAGGGAAGACAGGTCCTGTGGAGACAAAACCATGATAAGATAGAGCTTCAAAATGTAATAAAAGCACAAAACTGTAAATTTATGTTTTTGTAAACTTCACATACACAGTGTCGATGCCAAACGTATCAGCAGTGAACCACTTCATACACAGGGCACACTGCAGTTCCACTTCTCCCAGATGCCTTCCATTCTCCTCATCCCCCGAACCAGTCAGAGTATCAGCGGCCTCAGAGCCTTCACCTGCTGTATCCTGAGAGCAAACACAGCAGTTTACTATAAAATAGCGCGTTCTCTCTCTTTAATGTATTATATATTAGGTCAAGATATATTCCTATTCCGTAACATAAAAACAAAAATCCTTGAAATGAAGGGAAAATGTTTGTTTTTCCTACAGAAAATGAAGTTAATTATTCATTAGAATTAAAAATGAACACTATTTACATAATTGTAAGAGGATGAAGAAGACATAAAGAAAAACAATAGTGTTCAATAACATTACCATTCCCTCTTTGCCATTTGAGGAGTCATCCATGCTGCCAGGTAGCTCCCTGAATACAGCAGTTCTACAATTCATTAAATGTATACAGATGTTAACAACAACAATAGGTAATGATCTTATTCATTTAAAATAAAGGTGTGTATCAAATAGAAGCAAGAACAACAATCCTCATAATCATTATTCAGAAAATGTAGTATTTATGCAGTACTGTGTAGATGCTAATACTATGTTAAATTATGTTATAATATAACTAACATACGCACAAGTCCTGTCTAAAGGCATTTCCACAGATACATTTACACATTATTACAAAATCCAACTTGGCATGACGAGTAATTATTAGGTGGTGAATATAAGCACTTTTCTCGGTTAATTTTTTACAGAATTGATTGGTTTAGTTATATGCTAGCTTACAGTCAATAATCGATTTAGTCGATGCTGAGATATTTTCTATTTCATAAAAACTGAAGAGCTTTGTTCAATGTGTCGCTTGTACATCGCTATTAGCCAGGAAATAACCCTGCTTTTCACAAATCGTAAGGCTACTAAAACACCATTTATGTTATATTTATCCGTTTGAAGTGCTAAAGTCATAGTGAAGAAAAGTATTATTTAAAAAAAAACATGAAGCACACAAACCCTTCTCTAGTCTCTGGTTGTGTTGAAGCAGTATTACCCGCCTCAGCCTCAGACGCCATGTTTCAAATGATTGAAAACAAAGAAACATCGCGAGACTCTGACACAACCCGGTTTCCGGTCTTGGAGTATTGCAGCGGCGACACCACAGGCTTAAATGAAAAGTGCAGGCACTAGTTTGCGCTAAACGTAGCATCACATTGTATTTACAACGTCATAAATCCAAGAGTTGTTGTTGGCGTGTGTTATGTCAGGTTACCCGAAACAATGTTTGTTTTGTGTCTTTGTTCTTAATATTAAACCAAACCGTATTATCTACAATCTTCTTGAGACAGTACACTTCTGAGTCAAGTCAGCAGTTAGGTCTATATATACTTATACAGACATGTGTCTTATAAATATCAAAACCAAGAGACACAGCAAGACAGGGCAGCTTTAACAATATTTATTGCATAGATTCATCAAGCTGTGTTTTATTTAATTATCTTTCAATTCCTAAAACATCACATTTTTACTCCAACTTAAAATGGATTCAATGTTGCCTTCTTTTGAAGGTTTTAAACTCATTTTGATATATCTCATGGTGATGTATCACATGATGATACTAGCCTCATCTGATTCTTACTTTCCTAAAACTGAAAAACGGAAACGGAAAGAAAAAAAAAGATTTATATCATGTTTTTTTAATTTGTATTGGCACATATAGAGTCACAGCTTTACAAGTCAGTGAATCCACTATTACCTACAACTGCACTTTTGGATGTGCAAATATCCATGTAAAATGTTCTTTACTTTTAATCATTGCGTTTTGGTGTTTACACAGTTAAAGGGCAATTCACTGTATAAAAACTATGTGACGACTGGAGACCACCCCACAGGCTTTATGAAAGTCAAACGTTAGTTAGAATTTTGTAGGGGCCGTTCCAGGACCAGTAAAGATGAGTTAAACATAAAAACAAGTGTGCCACAGGGCGTCCTCACAAAAGAGGACCAGGAACACTGAAGACACCCCCTGGTGCTGCAATAAATGCCTTTAGGTCATTGTTAGAGAGATAATGGTTGTGTTTACTCCACCTCTTTCCTCTTATGGATGTGGACACATCTGTGAGGTTGGTTACACCATGTGATACTTCATCCAACTGTAACTCTTGTTTTTAACATAGAAACTAAATATAGGATATCAGTCCTGTTGACACGTTATGTCTGAAGTTACAGATGTTTAACTTCAATATGTTTCTAAAAGGCTTTTTGGCCTCATTCCATATTTTCTTAAAGGAACACTGAAACATTTTAATAGAGCCCAGACCCAGTTCAATTTTATTGTCTTGTGTACCTGAATTTTCTTTAACTGCACTTCATTTTAATAGCAGTCATTAAGTCTTATTCTGGGAGGGTTCTTTAGAAGTTGCGCTATGCGTAATGGGATTATCATTTGAAAATGCAGTAAAAAAATACTTAAAAGGAATGATCTGAGTTATTTACCAGAAAACATAAATGTCCCTTAAATTTTCTCCAACACGTCACCGTCTCACATTACTTCTATCATCCATAGCAGACCACCTTGCTAGCTGACCCAGAAGAAGGTTGTCAAAAGCGGCCTGTGAAAACAGTTCAAAATGTGTAATTAACCGAAGTGAAATCAACAGTACCAAAAACTTCAATAATTGTTGTTTGTGGTTTCTGCTATTTCCATGTAGTCATATTCAAGTCATATATTTCAGCTACTTGCAGTTGTGTTTAAAAATTTTAAAAAATAATTTTGTTTTGGATGCAGGGCTTTGAAAATGATGTGCTGTTATCATGTCAACATTGTATATTATTTGAGGCACATCAACAACACACGTACATAAATAATACTTGTACTATTTCCCCTCACTGAACTCCTCTTT
>NC_024320.1:12659831-12709183 GCF_000523025.1 Cynoglossus semilaevis
CCGGGGTCATGGAGGGTCAGTCTCACTGGTGACATCTGCTAATTGTCCTGATGGGTCGGCCTCTCTTGTCTTTTCAATGCCAGTTTCTCTGTAGGTGTCTGGAGCTCAGAAGCCTGTGGGCAGCTGTCGCCTTTAGCACTCACCTCCATCGGGCCATCACTCCAAACCTCCACCCACTGTGCATTCCCCACTTTCCTTTACAAGAGGCGCTGACGACCTGTATCAGATAACTCTGTCCAATAATGTGAATTTAAAGATAGAACTGTTTCCTGTATTGTTGAGCAAACTGCCACTGTGGAGTTGAGCAGGTACACACAGTTGGATGAATAATAATATTCCAAACAAATGTCTCAACTTCTTCACTGCCTAGGGTAGTATTGACTGTATAAGGAACTGTTTTCTTTTTAGTAAAAAAGAGTAAAATCAGCATACCTTTGTAAATACATTTTTTGCAATATATTAATGACAGAAAAGCTATAGGAGGGACATGTATACAGAATTGAACACTGGTTGAAACTAAAGCTGGGTAACCATGGGGAGAACCGTGACGATCCACCCCAGGAATGTGTTCTGGACAAAGTCTTTTTAAATATTTACAGAGGAGTTAATCAACGGGTCATTAAAAAAAATTAAATTCAAAAAGTAGTTCTTATCCATAAATGTTAAAATAAATAAAAAATATATAACAGTGTGGTCTCTTATAGTAATGTCAGTGTGAGGGGGCTCCACATCAGATGGTCAGTGGCTGTCATAAAGTTGTAAGTGGGCTTCTCATTAAAGCTAAGTGCTTTGTGTTGTCGTTGTCAACAGGACGAATGGTTACGTGCACACTGGGACTCCGGGGGGAGTGAGGGCCGCAAACTTTCCCCCTTTGATGAGTCCATGAATTAGCATCACAAGAGACATTCACGTGTCCCACTGAACCTCAACATCTCACACTGGCAAATAATGACAAGCAAAAGCACAATGGAGAACACGGAGGGGAAGAAAAGGGGCACATTTTAACCAGATGCCCAGCAATAAATGACAGACCATGAGCCCCCCTCCTCTTTCCAGCTGAGAGAGGTCATTTGCATTTTGAAGCACCGGCGCAGGGGTCCGACGGGGCCGGAGCGTGTCCTGCAGGACAGACTATAGGAATCATGATTTTACACGGTGACTCGGTGTGGGCTACGTTTCCAATCAAATGCAAATTCGTGGCGTGTGCACAGGATATATAAAGTCCAGGAGAGCGCACGGCACCACAGCACAGAGTCCTGGGGGAGACAAAGAGACAAGAGGCACGAGAAGCAGAGATGCAGCCAGTTAAGTTACCGAACATCCACAGAACTCCCTTCTCCGTGGAGGATATTTTGGACCCAACGAAATTTACGAGAAAAATGCCGCGTGGAAAAGATGCAGCGGCAAAAGGTGAGAGTCAAAGTTTGGACTGTTTATTGAAGTTAAGTTGTTACTTGTACATCATTTCTATTAACAGAGCAATAACAAGGCTGGTTACCCGTTGGTCACTGTTGATCTTTTGAACGTGGGTTTTGAACGTTGTACCCGTGAGAACCTGTAGCTTTTCTCTGGATGTTCCGACTTTCTCCAAAAAAAAACAAAACAACAACAACAACAACAAAAAAACATGCAGGTTTAGGTATTAGGGAAATGTCTCTACTTAGTACTGCAATTCTATATGTGTACTATCTGACGTAGGTTCTATTCTTTCAACTATGCAATACCTGAACAAACTACTGTCAACAACTGTGTAATATTTGTGTACTCACCAGTCACAGAAGTGCATACAGCTGATTCTCACTTTAACTAATACTACTACTACTACTACTACTACTACTACTACTAATAATAATAATAATAATAATAATAATAATAATAACTTGGTGACTGGGTCTTGCTCCATGGTGAAGGATTAATAAATCGATTTACTCGTTTTTTTTCACAGGATTTTCTGAGGAACACGCAGAAAAGCAGCATCTCCAGACAGAGGACGACTGCCTCTTTCAGGTGACACAGGAGGCTCACTGTCCGCAGGTCAGAAGGGCTCGGCGCGTGCGCACCGCCTTCACCATCGAGCAGCTGCAGACGCTGGAGCGCAGCTTCCACAGGTGCCACTACCTGTCGGTGCTGGAGCGACACACCATTGCCGCGGCCCTCCAACTGTCAGAGACGCAGGTTAAGATCTGGTTTCAGAACAGACGAACCAAGTGGAAGAAGGAGCGCGGGTTTGGCGAGACGGACGCGGCGTTGGAGGAGCGCGGCCTCACCGCGGTCGCCTCACACTCAGCTCTATGTTCATGTCCGAGCTGCAGCCCACTAATGCTGCACTGTCGGTCACACACTCTGTTCCCACTGTCTGGGCCGCTGCCGCTGCCGCCGCCGCCGCCTTTGCCGCTGCAGCTTCTACCACGTCGCATGTTCTACCTGTAACATGGAACTTACGAAGCGACATGACGCGTAAAATGCGCTCAGACGGACAACGGACACGGGAATCTCCACACCGAGTTTGCGCAAAATACCTATATGGCACTGTTTTAGGAGAGTTAAATGTAAAATATTTTCTAATGTAATTATACTATAACTTATTTTGATAAACATTTTTATAATAAAATATGTCATTTGAGTTGTTTGTTTGGATAACTGTCTTTTGGCTCCACAACAGATTTACTAATTTAAAAGAGTAATACGTATAAAACATCCCAGAACAGCTACAGTACAGTACAGGGGGAGTAAAAGATGGAAAAAAGTGAAAGAATTAGATGTCCGATAATATCGGCCGACCGATTAAAGTGAAAGCCACTAGGTGGCAGCATTGGAGCTACTTTAATTAATATCATACTCATACAGTTGTTTGTACAGATAAATAAATAAATATTACCTGGCCTATATCGGTATCGGCAAAAAAAAAAAAAAGGAATCCCCCCCTTAACAATATGTCATGATACGTTTTTGCAATTCATCCATAACTGCCGTTTAAATACCATTATATCTTCTTTTTGTTTTCACACACACACACTCAGGCACATCTGTATGCAATTCAGCGTGCACTCCTTCCAGGCTTTGAACCCTCCCCTTTGTGTCCATCACAGGAAGTACGACAAATCACTGAAGTATTTACTTTAAATAAACCACTTTAGATATTAAAACACCAGAGGAGGTCTTTGAAGTCAGGCTGGAGGCATCACAAGTTTGCAAGGAACTATAATGTTTGTCTATGTATTGAATCCAGATCTTATAACAATATCAGAGAATAAAATATCCTGAGTGATGCTGATGTAAGTGAGATGATGACCTTGGAGGCTGATTTAGAGAAAACAAGCTCTAAAATAAATCTTCATCACAGCAGCATTGGAAGCAGATGGTGTCAAAGGAAAAGCAGGAAATGCTTGGACAGTACTGGAGATAAAGGACACACACACACTCACTCACACACACACACACAAACGCACACACACTGATTATAGCAAAGCCAAAAGTAATGACCGACCGAATGAGTCATTATCTAAAAGAAAAAAACTGTGAAAAATGTGGTGCCTGATAAGACATGAGAAGAGCAAGAAGTCGGTTCTACTTTTTTAGTGGAAACATCCCGGACTTTTTGGTAAATTAGATCTAGAATTTCTTTGTTTTTACTTCAGATTATTTCATGGAAAAACTGTTTTTTCTCTTTCCCCCCACCCAAGAGATTCACAGTGCAGTGACCGTGACCTAATTCAGTGGCGCACAAAATATATGACATTTGAGGAGTTTGTGAAAGTTTGAGGAGAAAAATGCAATGGTCACAGCATTTAGCTGCTCCTCTAGGTCAGTGAAAATACAATATGATGAATACACTGCTAGCCGAATCAGCTCAGACGATGTGCTGTGTGCAAGCCCGCAGAATAGCTTGTTTACTAGCCTTAGGGTTAGGGTTTTTTTTAAAGTACTGGAACACTGGTTAAGGGGAACATACAAAGTTAGCCAAGCACAACAGCTCCCCCTAAATACTAAATCCAGGAATAATCCAATAACGATGTTGTCCAGGCTAATGGCTGGACATGTTTGAAGGAAAGACTGCGACAACATCGGAAAGAAAGTGTAAAGTTCCAGTGTATATCCAAAAGCAAAGTCAATGAAGAAGTTAGGCTAATATGACGATAGGTATTAATGATCTGAGGATACATGGTTATCAAGTAACACGTTACATGGAGAACTATTATTTAAAATGTACAAGAACAAAACTGAGAAATTCTTGTAGAAAACATCAACATGATCAGGACCTAAAATATTTATTAGTTTCAGTCTCTACACCAAGATAATGTTTGTAGTAATTTTTTTTTCTTCCTGTCTTCCTTCCCTCCTGTGTAGGAATGTCTTATGTGGCAGATGCTCCTCCCGTTCACTCAGATGGGTGAGGGGAAAAGGGGTGAAGGGCCATGAGGGAGAGATGTAACTGAGCGGTATCTGGTAGAGTAGAGTAGGAGGTGCTGGTTTAAGGATAAAGGAGGGAGGTGTGTGTAGTTCTGCTGCTGCTGAAAATCCAATCCAGACGTGCTTCCTCCGCTGCAGCTCAACCAGGACAACTCTCTAAAATATCCATCTCTCCACTTCTCCTTCTCTCCCTCTCTCCATCAGAAAAGAGGAAGCTCTCCAGACCTCCAGGCTGATCCTTTGTTCTCTTCAAAAACACGTCCCTTTCATGTCCTGTGAGCCCCAGGACAAGTGAAGTTCTGCGTCTGCATTTCAGATGTGGGACATTTCTGCTTCACACTGACTTGTATGAGCACAGTTTAGGATCCAGCTGTGGAGCGTTGTGGAGACCTGACTTATTTCTTCTTAGTTTGAGCTTTCACTGGGAGAAATGAGGGTGGAGGTGCTGGTGGTCTGGGCCACACTAACACTGTGCTGCACCCTGGTCCGTGCAGAAGAAGAAGAAGAGGGAGAAAAAGGCAGAGACTCCAGTGGCCAGGTTCAGGTAAGACAAACCAGAGCTGTGGTCAAACAAGTGAGACAAAAGAAGGAGGACATGGACGTTCAGATGTTGGACGAGCCTGTGGTGGAGATGGAGGCAGAATCCACCAAACCAAAGAAGAAGAAGACCCCGGAGGAAATTGAGGCAGGTAAGTAGATTAGAGAAACATCATCATCAACATTTGTCTGACAGTTGTTAAAGAGTCCATGCTGTTGATTCACCATTGGATGTGACTTTGCTTCATCTTTCTGGCTCTCAGATCTCAGCCAAGACACAGAGGACACAGGGACGGCAAAGGCTGCAATCAGTCTTTGTACCGTCTCCAGCTCTGTGTCCAGTTATCCAGAGAGTTCCTTATGAGCTGCTTTTAAAAAACACAGGAGCCTTAGTTCTATAGACAAAAAACCCCTGAGTGATTCAGAGGTGACAGCAGGGCTGAAATGTGCAGTGATTCATTTGGTTGGCTGATGTTTTTTTGGCCGACACCAACACTTGCATGATCAAGACTCTCTGCCGGGAACAGGGACACAACAGCTGTTAAATTTTTAGTTGCCTGGCGCACTCACCGGCAGAAGACGTTTTACGTGCGAGTGGCGTCTGCGCCTCTATTATGTCTACATCTGTGAAAAACACACACAGTCTGAGCAACAGCAGAAATGTTTCCACTACAATTTTCCACAAGTAAGCAAGCATGGATTTATGACAGGCCCACTTTCAGACTCCATGTTCGTAATGTTAACTTTCCACTGGCATGGAGCAAAACCACAGGCCCAGTAGCCAAAGTTTTTTTTTCCTGTGGCTGATTTCTGTTACATAAAAAGCCATAATCAGCAAAACCAGACTACCATGATTTTTCACATTTCTGTTGAGCCTTGTTTATGCAGGAAATGCTCTGCTGAGTGTGCACAGTCCTCACCGAGCCCTTTGAACTTTCATGCTTTTGTTTAATATCACTGCAGGGACGGCTAAAGCAGACTCTCAGTCTGTGTTTTCTTCAAGACATTGAGAATGATTTATTTGTTGCTCAACTGGATTTAGCTGCTGAGAGACTCAGAGAGAATGTTCTAGAATCCACTCTTCTCCTCTAAAATACGCATGGCCAGACACACACACACACAGTTTATCAACCAAACATTTGATATAATGAGGCCATGCTGGCATTGGCTTTTACTGTGTGTTTAAAAAACAACAGTTATACAGTGTTAAATAAACATACTGACTTACATAAGAACCAAGTTTTGAAAAAAGTTTTTAAAAAAGTAGAGCAGAAAAACAGATATTGGTGGAAACACAGATAGAACACAAAGGATTCCTAATATTACCATGTAAGTGATGAGTTTACTTCGTTAAATTTAAATTACTGGAGATTTCAACTTTGAATATGATTGAGGGGTACAACTTAAATTGAAGAAAGTCTGATATTTACACTAAGTAGATAGATAGATAGATAGATAGAACTTTATTAACCCCTTTGGGAAATTAAGGTAAAAACTGCTGTAAAAACAATGTCTCTGGTCTGTGTGGGTTCTAACTGACTGAATGTCTCATGAATCATGAGACTTCTGAGGACATCAGAGGACCAGAGGCCTGACCTTATCCAGCTATGACTTCATGTTAACATCACACACATCATTTGGGAAAATATTTGTTATATAACCAGAACTTGAGGGAGAACATGGACATTGAGAAATTAAAAAGGCTTCTTTCATTCCCAGCACTGGGTGGAAAAAGGGCTAATTATTTGGCCATGAACAGGTGACGGACAGCCGCACTGAATCACCTTTTTGGTCTGTGGTAGGTTGTTACGTTTGAGCACTTCAGAAACATCAGGCGCCCTCTGTGTCTGCGTTGGAGTCTGTTGATGTGTTTGTAACATGGGAGGACCAAGAATGCCAAAGTACAAACATCTGGTCTCCCTTCTATGATTTGATGGGAAACCACCTGTTTTACTCTCACATAAAAAGGATCTGATCCAAAATCCTCTGCATCTGTGTGAGCCTGGAAACACTTAACAGCCCCTCACACTTGACCATTTAACTCCGCCCCCTTTTTCCTTTCATAACTTTGCATAAACATTTTTGTCCTGTTCTTCTCCTGTTTAATATTTGAATCACACACACCGTGGCCCGCCTCATTACACCAGCCATCATTATGTCCTTGTTTGCTACATTTGCTGATTTCTCCTCCTGCACCACAGCTGCCTGACAAACAGCTTTTATCCAAAATGTCTGTTTCTCTTTACAGCACATGTAAAAAAAAACAGCTAAGCCTTCATTACTCCCACCTTTAACACCTACAGTAACCCTTAACACACTAAACTAAAGAAAGTTCACTGGTTATCATCTGGTACTGTCTTAACTGCTACATTTGGAATGGTATATATTGTAGAATATATTTTATTTCCTTAAAGCGAGTGTTTCACAACCGTTTTTGAGCAATGGCACATATTTTCCATCCCAGTCCAACAATGCATCATCAAACAAAAATGTCACAAAATATATATGTGATGAAATATAATGATGTTGTAGTTTCAACTTTACACACAATTTACGTACCCTCCATAAAACCTGGGCCTGTTTAGTTGAACACAAGAAGAAACAGAAGAAAGACATCTATGAAGAGCTTCAACAGCGCCGTCTCTTTTTATAATTTTTCAAGCATTTCGCTGCCACCTAGTTGAAAAGAATTAAAATGCTCTGACACTCACGGTAGCATAGACCAGGGATTCCCAATGTGTGGGGGTGCGCGAGCTCCCACTAGTGGTTGTAAGAGATTAAAAAATAGGTTTAAATGGTTTTAAATAGAAAAAAAACTGATCTATTTGTACATATTTTAATTGTCTTAAGGCCCCCACCCTGAGTACACAATTCAAAGAATAGCTGCTATATGTGCTCATTTCTGTCTTGTACATACTTGTAGAACACCTTGTAGAGGTTTTGAAATGACTGTCTTCCTCATTTTAACCTTCAGCCAGAGCAAAGAAAGCTGCAGAGAAGGAGGCCAAAGCAAAGAAGCAGAAAGCCCCAAAGCCCACCAAAAAGCCCAAGCCCCCCAAACCTACCAGGAAACCCAAAGCACCAAAGGCAACCAAGAAACCTAAGGTGCCTAAACCCACAAAAAAACCAAAGGTTGCAGCTACAGCGCCTCCACTGTCCAAGCCCCCTACTTCCCCGGAGGAGGAAGAGGAGAAACTGCTGATTGAACTGGGCTGGGACAAACGTATGTACACTTTGATATCATTTTTCAGGAAAGGTGGATGAAACATTAAAAAGCTTGAACATGTTCTTACAAACTTGCTGTGAAAAAGAATATTCAGATGATAAATGAAACTTATAGACAGTCCTTTATCTTCATTAAATGCATGCACACACCCTCTTAGTCTGCACTGGTTTGGTTGTTCTGTTTAGTTTAGTCAACACTGACTCTGACATTTCAATTCCACAGTCGTTCCACCTGCGACCCCGACGGAGCCGGTAGAGCCAGGCCTGGGTAAGACTCACAGCAAACATCACTGATTCAAATATTAGTTTCTCACGTAGTAATAGTGAAGTAATATCTCAAAGGATTTGTGATGATATTACACACCTGGACAGGTAGGTAACTACGGATGTAAAGAAGGTTGTTTTTTTGTTTCGTAGTCTGTATAATCACCTTTTAGTCCAGCACTGAGGGTGGGTCTAGATCCACATAGATTAAAAGCATACATATTCATATATATTTAGAGGATGACTTAGAGTTGTGTTTTCAGAGCCCTTTTAAGCGATTGCACATATTTCACATTAGAAAAATCTCTGGTGCTCCACAAAACAAAAATGTCATAAAAAGTATAAGTAATGAAATAGAATGATCTTCAATTTACCCACAGTTTACATTCCCAGTGTGGAACCTGGAACCTGTTTAGTCGAACACTACACTGATATACTCGCAGAAACTGAAGAAAAAAACATCTCCTGCCACCTACTGGAGGAGTATGTTTTCTCTGCCTGGTACTGTGACTTTGACAAAAGAAGATAAATGAGACTTTAGCAAAGATGTTGGTATGGTAGTTCCTACCATAATCGATCGTAACAAGTAGTAAGCCTGAGTCATGCTGGTCAAATACTCTCCAATAGAATCTCCCACAAAACCTGAACCTGACTACTGGGATGTCCCGTGTAATTTGAAGTGGAAAATGGTTTCTATTCTGAAATGGAACATCATTACTGTCTATTATTAGTTATTCACACTATAGGATACTTAAAAAAGAATGTACTTTTCCACAGATGAAATGCCAGACAAGAAGCAGAGCACGACTACAGAGGCCATTATGTTCATCCCAGGTACACACTTTCATGTTTACCTATGAATTGATACAGCTTTCACAATGTACACTTCAAATTTTGCATTTAGAGCAGTGGTTCTCAAACTGTGGTACGCGTACCACCAGTGGTACTCACTAGTGGTACACCAGGAAAATTCATATTTTCACATTTACAACTGAATAAATCTGAAACATGCCATGCACAATTAATACAACATTTAAACATAAACATCTTTGTAAACATCTCTCCTGTGGTGGAAGCTAACAGGGATTCTGATGTTGGTCATCATGGTGGTTTCTCAGGTGGTACAGAGTATAAAAAGTTTGAGAACCACTGGTTTAGAGTTTTTCAATTTGTTTTACTTTTAATGGCCTTCATTTAAAATGAATGAGCAGAAAATAATTAACAGTAGTTTCGTCTGTATTCCCTTGTTTACTTCTGTTTCAGAGGAAACGACTGTTGTTCCATATACGATTCCCTGGTATGAAGAGTACAATTACGATGATTGTAAGTGTGTAACTATATATCCTGAACAGGTATGACATATATAATATACATATATATATATATAAATATATAATGATGGATGTGATGTGTGCCTTCGCAGTGGCTGCTAAGAAACAAATGGAAGAAGAAGAGAGAGCTCGGAAGGAAAAGGCAGAAAAGGGTTTGTTTTTTACAAACGCCATTGGTCTCTTCACTGGAAATCAGTAGTGACTGAGTCGAGTATCTGTCAAGCCATGTTTCACTACAGTGTCCATTCATTCTGTCAGTACTACTGCACTGAAAGTGTCAGATATCGTCGTATTCTTTTTAGAGAGCTGCAAAGATTCCATTCCAGTGCTCCAACCTTTTCTGTCCAACAGCTGAGACATGCACAGTGTTACGTTAGGCTGGACGCCTTCATGTCTCTGTGAGACCGCATGAGCTGCAGCTCTATTAGGTTGGACAGGGAAAAACAAGGCCACATTTATATTGGTTTGGGTATGTGTTGTGCTGTTAACCCTGAGCAGCTGAAGGTCAGGTCAACTGCTGTTCCAGACCTGGGAAGTTTGGGGAAATTAAGTAAGAAATGAAGACAATGGCCCATTATTATGAAGCATAAAAAAGATTGTTTGGAGATGAGGAGGAAGAGACTGAGGAGGAGGAGGGTTTGTCACAGCTGTTTTATTAGGGTTTTCTTTTGTGGATTTTTGTTTTAATAAACTTGAGACTCCAGCTGGATGATGTAGGAAGATAACAATCAGTCCAAGAAGTGTGTTGAGAAATATCCCTGTCAAGTTAGGAACAAAACATCTGCACCTTGATGTTATTCTGTGATGTTTCTCAAACCGTCTGCTTTGGACCACGCTGCTGACAGAAAACACTGAGGGAAGAGGTGAAAGGACGGTGCAGAGTGAAAGCACATATGGAAATGTTTTGGATGTCTGTAGTGGTGGGGGCGGGCGCCTGGAGAGGCAAGGTAAATGTGATACCACATACTGACGTATGTTTTTTTCATTGTTACTGAAAGCTGAGAGACTAAAGAAAAAGTGGGAGGAAGAAGAAGAGGAGGAGAGGAGGAGGCAACTGTTACTGCCAACAGAACCCAAGAGTAAGACAAAAGTGTTTCTTTTGAATCTTTTTTGAGCAACACTTGTTTGTTTTTTCACTTTAACAAAATGAATGTTAATGACAATCTGTGTCCTCTCTCAGCGTGTCCTCCTTTGGGTTTGGAGTCCCACAGGGTGGAGGATGACCAGCTGTTAGCTTCTTCTCAGTCTCACCATGGCTTCACAGCTCAGAGGGGCCGGCTCAACATGCAGGTATCTCCCAGGGACTCCGTCTCATGCATTTCCAGTTCTCAGTAGTGTCACTGCAAGTGGTTTAAGTTCTGCTGGTGTTGACGCCATCTGCAGGCCTCTGACGATGAAGACGATCTGTACGGTGGCGCGTGGTGCGCAGAGACGGAGGAGGCCAGCCACTGGTTTGAGGTCGACGCTCACAAAGAGGTAGAGTTCACCGGGGTCATCACTCAAGGACGGAACTCTGAGACACAGTGAGTGTTTGTCAAGACTGAGTGAACCAGTGTTGCTGTAACGTCGTTAGTCACTTCGGTACTGTGGCTTTGAACATTAAAGAGAGTAAAGAGCTAAGGTGAAGACTGTAAAGGCTGATCTCTGCCCACCAGTTTTCAGTCACATCAAACACATACTTTACAATGTACTTTCAAAATGTAAACCTGGTCAACCTAATTATCATTGTGGAATATGCCTTTAAAATCAGTAAGATGAAGTCATAGAGTCATAGCTGCCATGGAGTAACTGGGGAGGATGACTACTACATCTACACCATGACTACATCTACACCATGACACCATGTGGGGAGGATGACTACTACATCTACACCATGACTACATCTACACCATGACTACATCTACACCAAGTGCTCAAGCTAAATGCTAATGCCATTTTAGCGTCATTAGCCAAAGCTAAACTAGTAGACATCAACCTGACATGGAGAAGCTTTTATTCCTGTGATTTTTTTTGTTTAAAATTGGAATGAGGTTGAAGCCTACATCTACATCTCAGTTCACACTTTTCTCTGACCATTTTAATCTCCTTCCTAGTGAAGACTTTGTGTCCTCCTACTTTGTGGGCTTCAGCAACGACAGCCGTGACTGGACTGTGCTTCATGATGGATACGCTGAATGGGTGAGAGGACGTTGTCGTGGAGAAGAAAACTGATGCCACTGCCTCACAGATTTTAACTCACCACTTCACTTTTATCCCTGTCTGTCTCTAGCTGTTTTATGCCAATGTGGACAGGGACACACCGGTGATAAACCAGTTTCTGACTCCTGTCGTGGCGCGTTACATCCGTATCCTTCCCCAGAGTTGGAACGGCAGCCTTTGTCTCCGAGCTGAGATCCTGGCCTGTCAACTGCCCAGTTAGTATCACACAACACACCAGAAGACCAGGGCCGTCAAACTCATTTAGGTTCAGGGCCCACATACAGCCTGATTACATGTCAAGTGGGCCGGACCAGTACAATCATAACATATTTACCAATAAATAACAAGTCCAATAACAAGTTCCACCACTTTGTTTTCCTGCAATATGTACAAGTATATTAGAAAATATTCTTATTCTATAAAATGTAATTTGACAAAACATCACCAACATGAAGTGTTCCTGCATTTTCTATAAAATGTAATTTGACAAAACATATGTTTGACATATGTTTCCTGCATTTGTTTTCACTTTCAAAATTCATCAAGTGGGCCGGATTTCACCCACGGGCCATATGTTTGACATCTCTGCTCTAGATCAGTTGATTAATACTTTATGTAAAAATGATTAGAAATGTTTCTTTCAGGCATTTATCACAGCGAGAACGAGGTGAACGCCTCAGACGCCCTGGACTTCAGACATCACAACTACAAGGAGATGAGACAGGTCGGCTGTGGTCGGAGCGTTGGATGACTTTGGTGCTGACGTCAAATTTACCAACGTCTTCTCTCCCACATTCTTACATCTGCAGATGATGAAGGTGATCAACGAAGAGTGTCCCAACATCACGCGGATTTACAACATTGGCAAAAGTTACCAGGGCCTGAAGATGTATGCAATGGAGATCTCTGACAACCCAGGAGAGCATGAGACAGGTAGGAGGGGGTGGGGGGGGAGGGAACTGACGTGAAGCTGCATGAAAAAATATGAACCGTATGTGTATATTGCATCAATCTTTTTGTCATTGTGTAGATTTTTCAAATCAGACAAAAAACAGAGTAAAATTAAAGGTATTTTAAATATTTTCAGCTGTACCACAACGTCAGAATAAAAAACAGTCCAATGTCAATGCTTTTTATTTAAATGTTTTGCACCTGTTACATTTTGTCGCTGATTGGTCAGTTTGATTGGTTGTTTGTTGTCACCAGGGGAACCAGAGTTCCGGTACACCGCTGGTCTACATGGTAATGAGGTGCTGGGAAGGGAGCTGGTTCTCCTGCTGATGCAGTTTCTGTGCAAGGAATACAATGATGACAATCCAAGAGTGCGCCGCCTTGTGGATGGAGTGAGAATACATCTGGTACCCTCACTCAACCCTGATGCCTACGAGCTGGCCTATGAAATGGTACGAGCCAACAGGGGTCACTGTTTGGTCACGGCTCACAAACACCTACAGGTACCAGCACAATGTCAAAGACTCGACTGCACTTTTCTGTCCATTCAGGGCTCAGAGATGGGAAACTGGGGCCTCGGCCATTGGACCGAAGAAGGTTACGACATATTCCAGAACTTCCCCGACCTGAACACCATCTTGTGGGGTGCTGAAGACAGAGGCTGGGTTCCTCGTATCGTGCCCAACCATCACATCCCGCTCCCTGAAAACTCCCTCAACGGCTCTGTGAGTGGTTTTGTTTGTTTTTCCTTCAGTAAGTGACAGTTTGGGCCAGTCGTAATTGTCAATTACATTTTCTTTCTGTTCCCAGCTGGCAGTTGAGACTAAAGCCATCATTTCCTGGATGGAACGCAATCCTTTTGTGCTCGGAGCAAATTTGCAAGGAGGAGAAAAGTTGGTGGCGTACCCATTTGATATGCAGCGTCCTCCTGTATCTGTAAGAACTCGGTCTACTGCAGTCGAAAAGCTGCTTCATCGAGCATTCATGTATGTGCACTGATCAATCAACTGATGTCTTTAAGGTAACCGACAACAGGCGGTGGAGGAATAATCCTGAAATGAGCGAGGAGACCTGGGCTCGAGTTCAGCGGCAAAATGAAGGCGGTCTGAGGGAGACGCCGGACGACACCATGTTCCGATGGTTGGCCATGTCTTACGCACACAGCCACCTGACCATGACGGAGACTTACAGAGGCTCCTGCCACGGTGATGATGTCACCGGGGGTCAGGCCATCGTGAACAGAGCCAGTTGGAAACCAGTAGTAGGCAGTAAGTGCTCGGTCACTCTGGAGGTAGAACTGCCGTCCATTCACTTCACGCTATTGGAACGTGGAAAAGAATTGGGTTTGAATTGGGTTCTCATGTAGACTCCCATTCTTCTCTGTCCTCACAGGTATGAATGACTTCAGTTACCTGCACACCAACTGCTTGGAGCTCTCCGTCTTTTTGGGCTGTGACAAGTTTCCCCATGAGAGTGAACTGCAACTGGAGTGGGAGAACAACCGCGAGGCTCTGCTGTCCTTCATTGAACAGGTGAGAGCAGCAGTCATTTGTACAATCGTTTCAATCCGTGTAGTAAAATAAACCTAATAATGACTTTAAGGTGGCTTTAAAGTCTAGAGCTGGGGTGTCAAACTCATTTTCACCGGGGGTCACATCAGCAACACCAACTACATCTACTGTTACCCTGAAGGGCCGGTTGGAAATAGAAGACTGTATGGCTGTAACTATTCCATAACGTATTAATAAATGTTTCTGCAATTTATTATTATTTATTCAAGTTTAATTTATCAGGTTCAGAAACTCTGCTGCATGGACTTTATTAAATGTTTTTTAAGCTTCTGCGGGCCAAACGAGATGACTTGGCGGGCCACATTTGGCCCCACGGCCTTGATTTGACACATGTGGGGTGTGAGTGTTATCGAGTTATCGTAGACAGTCAAACCTGCTGCAAGTCATTCCTAATGCTAATCGTTGTCGTTCTTTTCTATGCTCATGAGGTCATTCTGATTCTGATTCTCTGTGTGATCATGGGATAAAAGTGTTAACAGCACTGCTCCCTCTGCAGGTTAATCGTGGTATAAAGGGCATAGTCAGAGATGTGGAGGGAAACCCAGTGTCCAACGCCACAATATCTGTGGAGGGAATATGGCATGACGTGACCACAGGTATACTCGTAGTAACCAGTGTGAAATACATTTCCAGTTCTGTATCTGACTGTAAGTCCTTGTTCTCACCAGTTTACTCTGTATTTCAGCGGCAGGTGGTGATTACTGGCGGCTCCTGAATCCTGGCGAGTACAAGGTCACGGCCAAGGCTGAGGGCTACAACCCGCAGACCAGACTGTGCATGGTGGGCTACGACTCCGGAGCCACTCCCTGCAGCTTCGCCCTAACTAAGTCCAACTGGGATCGAATCAAGCAGATAATGGCGCTAAAGGGCAACAGGCCCATTCGATTGATCACCAAGTCAAACGTGGTGAAGACCACGACAGCCAGTCCTGTGGCTGTGACGGAAAATCGCGTCCACTCCCAGAAAATGGAGCGACTCAGACGGCTGCGTCTACGACGGCTGCGTCTGAAGAAACTAAGAGCCAGACTGAGCGGCACTACTCCTCCTACTACTACTACTACTACAACTACTACAACCACAACAACCACAACTACAACACCTGAAACTGAGAGAACAACTTCCTGGTTTGACTCCTGGTTTCCTGTGGACTACTGGTCAACTGAGAACCCATTTGACAGCATTGTCTTCAAGTCAGTGCCCACACAGGACTATCCCTTTGAATTCAGCATTGACTAGTAATTGCACTGTCCAAGTCCAGAGTCGTGTCACATTATCACCACAGCTCATCTCCAATCACACAGATATACAATTATCACAACAGATTTATCTTTCAGGATTCAGTGCCTGACAGTTCAGGTCAGGTTTACACCGACTTTAGGCTGCAGTTCATATCGTATCGTCTCACACCCTAAGACATTTGAGGCTGGAAACTAAAATCTTTACCAATGTCGATCATGGAAAATCCTACTTTTATTACCAGACAGACACACGGGAGCTGCTGGTCAGCTGCTCCACTGCTCTGTAGGTTTGGGTCCTTCAGGTAAATTCACACTCCCAAAAACTAGGGCTTTCAAAGTCCAGCTGTGGATTAATCACATTAATCATGAATAATCTATTAAGGACCAATCCTTAATAGATTTTTCAAAATAATATTTTGTTCAGAATCAGAAAATAAATACAACAGAAATAATCCAACTTATGCATTCTTCCTGTGCGGCCTGGTACCAAATGACCCACGGCAGTGACTCTTGTGAGGTGTAGACTTTTCACATAAGACTCCAGGTCAGAGGTCATTACCTCCACAACCAAACAACAACAACAAAAAACATCAAAGTTTTCTGACGGATATTTGACAAAGAATTGAAAACCTCTGCTGAGCAGAGAATACAGGGCTCGTGTTTTTATGGGTTTCTGTTATATTAAAAAAAAAAAGAAATTGTACAAAGAAGGGCATTTATTAAAATTAACGTATTAACATACGTTTCTTTAGTAGTTAGCAGGTTTGATATTTGGTCCCACATGAATCTGTTTAATTGTTCTGGTGAATGCAGTTTTATTAAACACACATTATTGTCTGAAATACACCAGCTCAGTTTGTTTTTTATTTTGTGTTTCAAACTAATAATAAGGTACACATATATATATATACATATATATATATATATATACACACACATATATCTATATATACTGTATATACTGTATATATGTATATACATATATATATATGTTTTAGCGTCAAAAACATGGAGAGTGTGAGAAAGTAATTAAATTTATTTTACAACACAACAAAGAAGGTGAAGTAGGAATAAAACATGAAAAGCTTTTTTTGCAGACATTAATATCAGTTGTTGGGCTTTGACTAAAGCCAGAAGACTTTCTCCTCTTTCTCCATAGATCCAGTCCAGGTCCACTGTGGTCAGTTAAAACCTCTACTGGTTGTCTCAGCTGGTCCATCAATGGTGGACAACGGTTGTCTCTCTGGGTTTAATGTCTGCACCGTTTTCAGCCACTGAAGTTCATCTTCTTCTTTCCTGCAGCTGCTGCTATGACTTATTTGTTTTGCCTTTCCTGCCTCGGCCTTTGTTGTATTTGAAGCTCTTCAGTGGATTTGCTCCCCTGCTGTTACTCTAAAAAAGACAGAAAATGATTGAAGCACAAGGTCTGATGTGGAGAGCGCCACATCCATTTATCAGGTTAAGAAACTATGAACTTTATTAAATGCTTTTTAAGCTCCACCAAGCCATACAAAATGACTTGGCGGGCCACATTTGGCCCCCGGGCCTTGAGTTTGACACACGTGCTCTATAGGGACCCAGATGTGTCAAGTGAACTTTACCTTAAAACTAGGCTTAATGACTCCTCCAGGTTTGGACATTTCCTTCCTTCTCCTTTTCCGTCTGCTGGACAGTGTATTAATCACTCCTTTTAGAGACTCAGGAACTGAAGGAAAATATCACAACCAGTCAAAGTCTGAGATTTGGACAACCTCGAGGACACTATACCATGTTGTAGTCGTGTCTTACCCAGATAGTCAGGGACATTCTTAAGGTGGGGTTTCACCACAGCAGGATGGAGGTCTTTGTCGTGTCTGAGCAGCTGCAAGTCTTTGGGATTGTCCTCAAAGTAAGTCTACGACGAGGAAACATCTTTATTTGGACGGTGCATTTCGTACACAGGGATGAAGTAAAAGCGCTAGACTATAGACGTGGGAAGGCATGGCAAAAAAATAAAACTAAAACACAAACAATATTGAAAAACATTTACATGTCAAGGTAAAAAAAACAAAAAACTGTAAAACATTTACATGTCAAGGTAAAAAAACAAAAAAAACTGTTCAAACTAGAAGAAACCTGAAGAAAAGCCTTCTGTTGAGTGAGCGACTCTCACCTTGAGTTTTTCTGAATTGAGCAGCTCCTGTTTGATTTCCTTCAGCCTGGCCTCCTTCACTGCCTGCTTCGTCACTGAGCGCATGGCGTCCTACAAACCAACATTACAGTCTTTTCTCTCATTCACCACACAAAGCCCGAAAGGCCATTTGATTGTGTGCAGCTCTGGTTCTAAAACTAGGGTACACATATCACTGTTGGTACTACGGCTGGTGTTAGTTGTACCAAAGTGAAAGCATTTTTTTTTTTAAAAAACCACTTAGCAAAGGTAGTTAACGACACTGACAAACACCAGGTGTGTGACGTACGACCATACTCACCCTGCACCTGTACCTGAAGCCTTCAATCTCTTCCATCTTAAACGCATATGGTTTTAGAACACTCTGTCCGTTATCTAAAGAAGTACAGACATGTCAGTAAGGTCGAAGGTCATCATGTTAAAACGGACCAGAGTATCAGCCTGCTGTATGCTTTAGCACAGACAAAAACAAAACAATCTGGTGTAGAGTGAACCTCCTGACCTCCTGCTAGAGCCTGGTCCACTTCAGCCAGCAGCCCAAGCTCCGTGTGCGAGATGAACGACAGAGCGGTGCCGGGGTTGTCTGCTCTTGCCGTTCTACAAGGAGGAAACACAGCAAACACCAGAGAAGACGTGAAAAAAAAATCCCTGATCCCAAAGTGAACGGCAAACACAAGGGAGTAGCAACGAGCCCCACCTTCCAACCCTGTGAATGTAGGACTCCACAGATGAGGGGAAATCAAAGTTGATGACGCTGGCAACATTCTGGAAGTCCACTCCTCTGGAGACACCGTACTCCTTGTCTTTGTTCCTGAACAATGCATCAGTTGGTAACAAAACTTAACAGGAGTTTTTTATTGTCAAAATAAGTAAACACTGGAGGAAGTAGAAATGGATTGTCATCTGTAATAAACTGCAGACGACTGTCGGTGACTAACTTTGGATGATCTACATCTTTACCTCCTAAACCAACCAAAAACAGTTTACAAACCTGTCTGTTGTTTGAATATGTGTCATTTAACACAAGTCTTGTCCAGCTAACAAAAGAATTTCCCAAATATGTGATCAATATTGTTTAAATTATTAGTAATTATTTTAATTATTTAAACACAGACACATAGAGAACCCCAGAGGTTAGTGAGCAACGACATTAGCCAGCGTGCAACACTATGGTTTCATGGTTATGTGGGATGGTACCAAACAAATATAAGGTCACTACGTTGTCATGTCAAGGTGTCACCAGAAAAACCAACTTACTTTGCTCCTCTCCCTGCTGGCGTCTTCTTCCCTTTGCTGGATGCAGTCTGAGCGGCTGGAGTGGGATCAGCCAGACTCTGTTCATCTGAGGCGATGATGTAGTCATAAAATCCCTGGTTGAACTGGGTAATGATGTGACACCTGGGGTCAAGGGGTCAGAAAGTCTTGGTCATAATGCAGTAAACCAATGGATGACTTTAACAAAAAAAAACAGCAGCAGCAGCAGCAGCAGCAGCAGCAGCAGCAACAGCAGCAGCAGCAGCAGCAGCAGCAGCAGCAGCAGCAGCAGCAGCAGCACTGTGTGATGAATGGTAACAATCAAACAAGTCGTCACTGTGCAAACAGACAGAGAGCTCAGTTCT
The DNA here is from genome assembly GCF_000523025.1 of Cynoglossus semilaevis. Lineage (NCBI taxonomy): Eukaryota > Metazoa > Chordata > Actinopteri > Pleuronectiformes > Cynoglossidae > Cynoglossus > Cynoglossus semilaevis. Next base: position 12,679,347 of record NC_024320.1, read on the forward strand.
AGCTGCTGGGCTTCTTAGACTGGTGTCACGATCAATGCCATGATCAAATGTACATGATACACATGTGAACAGTAACCTGGTCAAATACCCTGCCAGTATTTGGGGGTACCCTACAAGTGATGTACGACTGCTCAGATTTTCTGTTTTAGCAATAATTGTACCCTAACTATACAGTAAGTTATTTAGTTATCCATGTAACACCAGGGCAAATGACATCAGACACGGAAGGGCTGCTGACTGCGCTTCCATCGTGATCAAAGAGCTGGGGACGGGTTTGTTCCTTGCTCTACCCACTACGTCGTGGCAGGAATTCAAACTGGAAACCTTCAAATTACAAGCCCGATCCTTTACGATTCAAAAGTCAACAGAATCAGGATATCGATGTGTATATAATTAAGAATACTTTCCATATGGAAATATACACATATGGGATGAGGTGCAAGAACTTCCAGCACATCCGGAGTTCAGCCACTGTATTGACATTCAAACCAACAACACAACCTTCACAATCTTCTTTTATTTGTACAGGTATTTACAATGGGGACCTTTTAAAACGTACATGTATCCCACTGTATTCATACCATTTATTTCTGTTCAGTCCAAACGGACTCCTGAGTTATACTGATTTCTGGGACAGACAACCACAGACTAAAGACACCGATGTCCTCAGGAAATAACACAAGACTCAACATGTTGATGTTGCGTCAGTTCTTAACTTTTCTGAACGCTTTGTTTCACCGTGTCATTCGTCCCTTCAGGTAGACAGAGGACATCATACAACTGTCTTCTTGTACTAGTGAGTTACAGCAACATTGAAAAATGCATTAAAGGTCAGTCGGTACCTGGACTCGCTTTATGAGAATTATTTTATTTAAAAAATGTCAGCCTCATTAAGAAAAAGTATCAGTAACAGTATCGATAAGTATCAGAGCTAATAAGTATTGTTGGTATCAGTTTTATAAACCCAACAATGTTCATCCTCTGGGGGTGCAGCTCCAGTTCCAGGCTGTGGTTACATGTTCTGTAGAGGAAATGGTTGCTGGTGCAGATGCATCTGAGCAGCTTCCTGTCATGGTAAGCGCTCTTGTCAGTGGCGATATAGTGGTCAACATGAACTCTCCTTTCTTTCACTCTCTGCTGGTCAAAGTGACTCAAACACCCCTGCTGCCTTGGCTCTCTCAGAGTGTTTTCACCGTTCCTTTTCCAGAAGATAAGCATCATTTGAATGCACGACCTGACGTAATGGCTTTTTGGGTACAGGTCTATAATGTAGTCCATACTGATGAAGTGATGGATTATCAGCTGATGAGGTGCTATCCTATTAGCTGCATCAAGCTGTAGCATCCTTTTTAGCATGTCAACAAACATTTGTACATCATCCCATTGAGCATCCAGGTCTGCTTTCTTGTAACCGCACAGAACGTGGAAATGCAGCAGGTCATCAAGTGAGGTCAGGTTTGACCACCTCATCATAGTGGCCATCATCCCCGTTTCTTTACGATACCGCATCGGTGTTTTGAGTTTCCAAGCACACGTGGTGGAGTCTCTTTGAAAGAAATGTGTGGTTTTGCAGCCAGCAGAGAGCATGCTGTCAGGTGGCTTCCCTTGAATTCCCATAATGTCCCGGATCATGTCATACTCGCTCATTCCAAAGAACAGCATGTTCCCGAGATACAGGAAAGCAGCAATGCATCCCAGAGACCACATATCTATGGCCTCCGTCAGAGGGAGTCCCAAAATGACCTCCGGGGAGCGGTAAGGACGAGTCTGGATGTAGGAGCCCACCACAACACCAGACACCAAATTGGACAGTCCAAAGTCAATAACTTTGACTCTAAAAGGCTCCTGTTGGTGGTTCACCAACATCACGTTCTCCAACTTTAGATCTGCGTGTATTATTTTGGCAGCCTTAAAATGGTCAAGTGTGCTGGCCAACTGCTGGACAATCAGTCTGATGTACTTCAGAGGCATGGGCTGGAAATATCGTTCCTTCATGTAGTCCAACAGACTTCTGTCCAGGTGCTCGAAAACCAGACAGAAGTGGCCCCTGTCGATGAACTCCTCATACCAACGAACGATGTTGCTTCGCTCAGGGTCCAGCAATACGACCCTCTTTAGGGCTGCTACTTCTTCCTTCGCCTGCTTCATGTAAATTCCTTCAGTCTTCATAATTTTGATCGCCACCGTCTTCATGTCAGCTGTCCTCGTACATTTTGCCACAGTACCAAAGGCTCCTTGTCCCACAATGAACTGGACCCTGTAGGTCCAAGACCCTGAGGTCAGGAGGCTTCCAGGGTGTAGTTGCAAGTGCAAGGCCATGTTAAGATTTGGGCGCTACAGCAGAAGTTGAAGACATAAAAAGCAAATGGTGCAAAACGGTCCTCTTGACTGTCCCAATTGACACATAACAGAGATAGAACATCTGCCAAAGAAGCTTCTAGAACACTAGAACACTTAGCCATTGTACAAAGGTGCAATACTTTTCTCTTTACTCTTCCAACTGACACTGGCCTTCTCTGACTTTTATCCTCCTGTGATGTATAAAAGGATGATATTCACACTGTCAACTGTCAGGACCGTGACTGTGAAGTCGCATTCCAATCAATTTGATTGGAACAACTTTTTCTAAGAAATTAAGTAAATGAGCATGTGTTACCTGTACGTGAAGAGTGCAACTAATCGGACTAAACTAACAATTTTTAGTATAAAGATAATTTAAGGCTCACCGCGGCCATTGTGGCCTACGCTCTGTTCGAACACTGAAATGTCACACAGGTGACGTAGTGACGTGATGTCTTGGTTTAATGGCGAGTCACTCACAAGCATAACGCCACCTCCTGTACTGGAGAGTGTAGTCTCAGGGCATAACCAGTGACTTTTTGCAATATCAGCCTACTCCTTAAGATGCATTGTGATTTTTTTTTTTTTTGTTAATCGATGCAATCATCAGGCATTTGAATCGATTCATGATGAATCGTTACATTACACTAATAAAAACTCTTAGTTGTACATCTCTTTAAAGCTTTTAACTCTAGCTCTTACCAAATGTTTTCAGTCTTCTTCATCCTCAGTGAAAAAGGAATCATCTTCAAGGTTGAAGTAATGTTCATTTGACGGCTCATTACACATCGTGCGGGAAGACTCAGCGAAGCAGGCAAACCTTTTAGGGCTGTACAGTGGGCCAGTACAACACTTCCTCTGCTCCTCAAATGCAGGCAGGGTCTCTACCTGGCCCCACGTCAACAGTCCACCACACTCTGGTTTACAGAACACTAACTGTGTGAATTTTACCAATGTTCTGAAAACCGAAGAAGCCAAACACTCCAGATTTTTAGCGAACAAAGCTGCCACCATGACAGCGTAGGCAACCTGGGGGATTTGACAACCAAAGTAAATGAGGAAAAGACCCAACAGCTGCAGAGCCCACGACATAATGTCCTTGGTCTTCTCTTCAGTCAGAGGTCCATGGTGGTAGCACACAGCAAAACTGATGAATCCCACAACTGCGATGTAACCTTGCACCCACGCCCAGTGTTCTCGCAGTATTGTTTGGATATTTTTAAGCAGAAGCTGAACGACGTAGACAGAGAACGACCAGCTCCCTGCTATTAAAAAATAAAAGGGGACCTTCTTGGGTATAAATCGTGTCAGAATAAACACGAGGATGATGACGGAGAAGGTCAAGCCTGTACTTATCCCAGCAAAGTAAAAGAAAATCTGACTCCGGGTGAGTGAATCTGCAAAGACTAACAATAATATTCCATAGAGGAAAACCAAAAAGAGAGGAACATCAAAATGCCAAAGAGGTTTGAGTGTGTAATGACCATTTGTTGAAGGATCAATCCTGAAGCAAGTCTTTTTGTTGGACAGACTGATTCCAATGCTGGCTTCTTTGTGCTGTTCATTTAAACATCTCTGAAACCATCTCCATAAAACGAAGGACTCCACTTCATGCTGATGATCCTCCTCGTCCACAATCTTCACCCTGAACCAGTCAGAACTCCACACTTTGACCTGTATTCTTGTCCAACTTTCCATCCAGGTTGATTCTATGTTGTTTTGGTAACAGAACAGCTGGGAGCCTGACAGGACGTACTCCTCTCCATCCTCTAAATCAATCACTACGCTTTTCTCCAGGTGGACCGTTTGAATTGAACAGAAAAAGAGCAAAATAAAAACCAACAGTTTGATGCTGGTTAATGCAGAGGAGACCTTCATTTTTCTCCCATTATACTATTCTTCTTCCCTGTTCTTGGGGTGTGGTCTGTGTTCATGTGAAACACAGTAGTACCACCAGAAAATATGGGGCCGATGTTGTGCAGTACAGCTGGTGTGCGGCCAGGGAGGATCCCAGATCAACAAAAACAACAGAAATTGCAAAACAGTTTGAATGTGCCAACACTTCTGAGACGTAACCACGCTGGGTCACATGGAAAGAGAACTCACAAAAGAAAGGCTTCAAAAGAAAAGTGGAGCACCACTGCCCCCCAGTGGACCTAATCTAATCATTTCCCTCTTTTTTAACAACTCTCCTGTACTCCACTTTGGCCTTTGACGTTTTTTTTTATATATATATTTTACAGACGGCCGACAGAGGTTGGCACACATCTGCAACAGTTGCAAGATATCAAAGCCACAGCCACAACATCAAAGCCATATAAACTGCTACTGTAGCAGTGACCACCTGTTTACAATTGGGTCTCACTAACATTGACAGAACAATTTGCTGTTTTTTTTACACTTTTAACAGAAATCCATTATGTCCTAAAAAATGAATTTCAAAAAATATAGAATAGTATTTTTACTGTGTGGTGAACCGAGACAGTACAAAACACATTCTCACTACGTTTTTAAAAAAAAGGTACAAAACACATTCTCACTACGTTTTTTAAAAAAAGAAAAAAAATCTTATTTTACCTTGACTGAATTGGCAGCTCCGAGTTGAGCACACAGGCAGGAATACTGAACTGTTCCAGGAACAGTTTTAGTCTGTAACTTCTGTCCACCGTTCCAACAAACATCAGCGTCTTGCCCCGCACCAGTTGCAGCTTTAACAGTGTGTAGATGAGCAGGAACTTGTCCTCCTCCTCACACTTGATGCTGTACTGCTGCAGCTGGCTGCTGTCTGGCAGCTGAGAGCCCTGCAGCTTCAGAACGACCTGAGACAATCAACTCACAGTCAATATCCGTGTGAATATATGATATAACATTACATTATTGAATATTTGTATTAACTCAACTACCAAACAACTGTTTGACATATTAGATGTTGCTAGCTTGCTAACACTGCATAATTGTAGGTAGCATTCACTTTACAGGACGTGAGCAATGATGGTGACACATTATTTTCTTTCTTTAGTACGGTACTTCTCTTGTAAATTAGAGGTTAGATTTTACATTTACTCCCTTTATAGTAGACCAAGTCAGCACTTGTGTACTTTCTGCCCATTTATCAGTTGGCAGTAGAATTACCGGGTTGTGCAGCAGCAGCTCCTTCAGGGCCTGAACCTCATCATTGAGAGTGGCAGACATCACGAAGGACTGATAGATCTTTGGCAAATAACTGAAACAACAAACGCAAGAATAATCTGATTTAAGAGAAGAACTGACGAGTCGGGGAAAAAAAGGAAATGATCTAAAGGTGTGTACAAGAGAGTAGTATTTAAAACTGAGACTGACAGACAGACTGCTCTACCAAACTTAAAACAGAGTCTATTCAAATTATTGTAGTTTAGATATTCTTAGATTAGACGTTCTAGAATTAAATAAGAAAAATATTCAGACAGCCTGTACTGATGTATTGTGCTGTCAGAAGAAGTCCATTCTCACCATAACAAGTTCTTCAGGTCAGCCTCGAACCCAAAAGAGAAGAGCAAGTCGGCCTCGTCCACCACCAGAGTCTCCAGGGAAGAATTCAGCACCAGGTTCTTGGCGTTGAGGTGAGCTAACACACGGGACGGTGTCCCCACAACAACATCAGGCTTCTCCATGAGGATTGGTCTGTCCAGTGAAAAGAAAAAGTAAGAAACCTCTCTACAGTCTTTATCAGGTGACAGTAGATTATTTATTTATTAATCTAAAATCGATTATTACATTACATTAAGATCCTTACAGCCACAGACGTCACAGCAGGATACACATTTTATATGACAGGACTGACCTTTGTGAAGACAAATCTGCCTTTCCTGAGATGTCAGCCACTCGCACGTCCCTCAGGCAGTAGGTGGCCAGCTGTCTTATCATGGTCTGAACCTGGCGACCCAGCTCTTTTGTCGGCACCAGGATCAGAGCTCTGACCTCCTGTTCACGAACACTCTGAGGATGACAGAACCAAGCTGGTATGAAGATGACGGCTAATGTGTTTGAAGTGCGAACGCTGTTTTAGGGTTCTCCAACGAAGCTGCACGAGTATCTCACTGCTGCCTTCCTCTCCATCATGTAAATAAAGTTCCATACATTCATGTAGGTAAATTCACACTTCCAACATGTTCTGATGGGAGTCCAGTCCAGTAGAGCCGGTGTTTGTACAATACTTAGTCTGAATGAACTGAACCATTGAATTTACAAATCCTCACTATGAACACACAGACTCACTGAGCACACTGACATAGACTGACAGGATATATACACTTCTGTTTTTTTGTTGAAAGACTACAGTTATTTATGATATCCACTGCATTAAGCATAGTAATCAATACACACAAAGGTGTCCAATGACCTGCTTAGAGTCCAGGATACGCTGTATGAGAGGGATCGCATAAGCAGCCGTCTTTCCAGAACCAGTCCGAGCTCGAGCCAGCAGGTCTTTCCCCTGCAGGGCCAAAGGAATAGCCTTCTCTTGGATCAGTGTGGGATGGGACCAACCCAGATCTGCGACCGCCTGCATCATCAAATAGATGTCAAAAAGACAAAAATCTTAACTGTGATTTGACATACAGAAGAACTTTATCATGAGGTTTAACACATTTTGAACTAATTGTTTGAAACCTAATGTTACACTTCACCACATGGTACCAGGTTTTTGAAGAATCCCAGTGCAAAAAGAAGCCAATGATCACCAATGTTTCTGGTCACTGTTATTACGTCAGTTTGGATGTCATGTAAGAGTACAGAAGTGTCTCTGTTGCATTAGACAAATATCTTTGGAGTTATCGATCTGTTGTTAAAGTGCCAGTTTTCTTTGCTATCAACACGGTTTTTCTTACAGTTTCTGACATCAGAAGCCGTCAAACTCATTTTGTCGCTTTTTGATCAATTCCTACTACTGTTCTGGATACCTGTTGTGGTTCGTAAGTCTTGTAATACTACAAATTGTACTTTTAGACAGCATTTCATGAGATGTTACACTAGCGTATATTTATTTTGTCCCTCTAACAGGTCATCTGATGTCTTTTGAGTATTTCACCATTATTCGCTGCGTTATTAACGATAGATTATGTCAAACCCGGTGTCATTTTGTCGGCTAAAGTTTTTTAAAAAGTCTAGCATAACAGTCGACTGCGTAGACATGCAACGACAACAATGTTTACACAGCTACAAAAACACTAGAGTCACTAGAGTTTCTGACTATACAATATCTGCAACGTCTCCTCTCGTCTTTTAAAGGCTGTAATGCATTTTGTTTTGTATTACCTTTAAAAGACGGTCGTCTAGGCCCATTTCATGAAACTGTAATCTCTCCGAAGCCATCTCTTCACCACTTCACGCTCACATGTGCGTCGCAAGATTACTACGTCACATACTGATTTACGTCGCAGACATTTTACGGAAGCAAGTATTGAGGCGCTGCATTTCGTGTAATGTTTTCCCCCAAAACCGCAATTCCCAGTGAAAACATTTATATTTTTAAGATACAGAAATTGGGTGTAATATTTCTGAATGATTTTGCTAAAAGATTTAATAATGGTTCAATTACATTATATATATATTACGAATAAATATATATATCATAAATATAAAATAATCAATAAATCTCTACGCCTAATTTCAGAGTATGTTAGTGGACACCGACAAAGAAAAGTCAATTTTCCCTGTCCTTTTTACTCGGTTTGTGATTCGACCATCTGGGAGCCGCTGTTAATATGCAGGGGATTTCCGGAATTCGGATAGACGTGGGATATCTTTATCATTCCGCATTCTGAGCAGCAGATGGCGACAAATCCATGCAATTTCCATTATATTTTGGTCACGTGAATGTTCAACATTGAATATATAAATTATAAATATATACTCCTTTATTATCCCGTCTTAAGGTGGATCTTTGTGCTGCAGCATTAAAAAGTGGCGATATCTTCCTGGGTTTTTACAACAGAGTGATGACGCCTCCTGCTGTGGACCTGAGGAAAAGATGCTGAAGCTGTGTGGTGGATGCTCATCATCATCATCACCACCAGCAGCAGCAGCAGCAGTAGTCTTCTCATTCTTCCACCTCGTCTACTCACAGCAAATAAATGAGTCAATATGGCCGCGGAGCAGCTCGCCCTGTAACGGCACCGAGACACGGACAGTCCACGAATAAAAACACAGCAGGACACCAGTTGGACAACGCAGGGTCAGTCTGCATCCTTTTTAAAACGTTCACATTTTCAGACTAGCGCAGACCAGGCTGAGTGTCCACCAAAACAAAGCTACAGGTAAAACACATGTTATATAAGATACCATTCAATTGGTGGCGTTTTTGTCCACTCTTTTAACGTGTAAATAGTGGCTGCAAGAGTTGATAACGGTATGAATGATAAATGAGCAGCAAATTGTTTCGATTAGTCAATTAATCCATCAAAAAAAAAATCAAGAAAGTGAATGAATTGTCAATGAAGTCATTCAAAAAGTGTAAAACCTTCAGCAAGTTTTCCTTTTAAGATTCCCTTTATATTTTAGCTCTTGTTGCTCACAGACAATGACTAATCATCAAATGTTGTTTTCATGTGATGACATGATAAAGCGGATGTATTCTCCTTTTTCTTTATCTTTATTTTTAGTTTAAATGGCGTTCATGTCCCGGTTCTCCCGGTCCCGGAGTAGCTCCAGGTCCCCCAACCGAAAAGACTCTGAACGGGTCTCACCAATTTTGACTGTGTCTGAATTGGAGCGGCTCCTCTGCACTGGCAAGACTGCCTGTAACCACGCAGATGAAGTGTGGCCCCGGCTTTACATAGGAGACCAGTGAGTTCGGGAAACCTCCCCACTCATTTGTTCTGATGTTTGTGCATGCATTATGTAATAAATATTTGAACATGTTTTGATGCATCATTATTAAGATCTTTCATTTGACCGAATGGATCATCAGCATTTTAGAAGTACATTAGGTAATGTGTTTTTGGTGTCATTGTTCAATAGTTCTATGATCGTATGTAGACATACAGTCAATGATGGGATCTTAGTGCACCTTTGTTCAGTCTTCTAACAGCAGAGAATCTTTGAATTGAGTCTGACATCACTTCTGCCATCTGCGTATTTTAATATTTCAAAATTCAATTACAACACAACACAGCAATATTTCCCTTTTGCTGATTCTATACTATTAAAAAATAATAATACAGGTGTTAGTGTTGTACACAATGTCTGAAGCTCTTCCGTCCCTGCAGGATGGCATATCAAATGTATTTAAACGACCTGTTAGAGAGTGTTGCTGGTGGAATATTTGTTTTTATACAATAAACTATAAACAACCTTAAGGATCTTCCTCTTCCTCGCTCCTGCAGGGAGATTGCATCAGATCGACGTGAACTGGTCAAACTTGGCATCACTCACATCCTGAACTGTGCACAGAGCAAGTGGCGTGGAGGAGCAGAGTGTTACGCTGGGATGAACATCACCTACCATGGCATCGAGGCCCACGACTCCCCCAACTTTGACATGAGCGTAAACTTCTATCCTGCTGCTGAGTTCATTCACAAAGCCCTGGCAAGTGGAGGTGAGGGAGTGAACGCTGCACTAACAGTAGAACTTTTAGTTGACACATACTGTTTACCATGCAGTACCATAGTACTACCAGAAAGATTGCTGTTGTTAGTGTGTAAGTGGATAAACTAGGTTTAACCTTAACAGTTCATCTGTTGCGAATTGTTAATATAAAATATTAAACAAATACTCATGTTGTACCTCAATGTAACAGCACATGTCCTATTCCTGCACAGGTAAGGTGCTGGTCCACTGCACTGTGGGTGTGAGCCGCTCAGCCACCCTGGTGCTGGCCTACCTGATGATCAGACAGAACCTAACTCTAGTGGAGGCCATCAAGACAGTGAAGGACCACCGAGGTGTCACCCCCAACCGCGGTTTCCTCCGCCAGCTCAACGGCCTGGATGGCATCCTGAGAGAGAGCCGCAAGACGGCCCCACAGAGCTGAGGAGTTGAAGACGTGAGTGGACACAAGTGCACGCACCAGGTAACAGCCGGTGATGACACCGAGGCGACGGAGGGTGGTCTGCAAGTCTAAATTAGTGGTTATACACTGGGTTTTTATTGTCACTGGTTTGTTTTCTGACAAAGCAATAACACCACTGGATGGTGATGAGGTCATATCCTGGCCGTACAGTCCGTCTAAACTGCTCCATACCTGTCTGTCATCCATGAATACGTAAACACCGAGGAGCCTGAAACACCAGTAGCTCCAAGAGGATTGAAAAACTTTAGGGCTCTGCATTTTCCAATTGGGGGCAAACTAGGAGATCTTTAGAGAAGATGAGGCTCTTGCCCTTATTCATTTATCATTATTGAGTTATTATTAGGTTATTGATTCACCACACGTGTGGGCGAGGATTATCTTCATTTATGACAACCGATTTATTGAGATAAACTTTGGGTGAAGCCTTGATCTCCCGTACAGGCTCTAGTCAAAGGTCTAGTGGTCAGGCAGACACCATCAGTGGGTTTGAACTAATTAAATGTAGCACAGAACACACCCTCTCAACTAGTGTAAGATTCATTTCTTTATGTAAAGACAAAAGGCTTTACATAAAGAAATCAAGCTAAAATGTTTTCATCTAAAACCAATGAAAATTTTGTTTTTTTTTATCGTACTGAACCCAGACACCTTTGAAGAATTGATAACTTACTTCAGATCTGCTTTTCATGTATTTTTATTATCTCAAGAGTATCAAAACGTATTGAGTATTTCTCGCTGTCTTCACATATCCAGAATTAGATACTATATAAAGGTGCATTTGTATAGTTACTAGATCAGATAAACATTCACACATATACACATTCATATCCACTCACACCATGGCTTATTGAACTAACCAGTTGTTAATTATATATACACTGTCCTAGCTTAGCTTAGCTAGGTGCTACCAGTAAATGCAGTTCATCCCAACCGTCAGTCGTGTCTCTGGATGTTGTTGTTGGTCCAAAGCGCTTATGGTTAAAAGTTATATAAAAACACTTTTGATGGCATATGTAGCAGGACAGAGAGTGTTCCCTTTAACAGACGTGGTGTGTCCATTTAGTTAATCTGCAATGGACACACACACAGTTCCTGGTACTAACCCTAGTTTCTATAGTGGAAACATGGCTTCATTTAAAGTCATGAACTATTGATATAAAAGAGTGAGACTGAGAATGACACAAAGGTGGAGTGCTCCTCCTCTCACTCCTCAGTTTGTTATTAATGTCAGCTACTACATCAGCCTTGACATGAAATGAAGGACAGTATTTCACATGGGCACTCTCCTACATTTTCATAAATCAAGTCGAGAGCAAAACAATAATCCAACCTGCTGTAGGACCTTGGTGGCACCTTCAAAACAAGGTCCTCGACTAAAGAATGTTCTTATAGACTTGTTTCCCTCTCTAACTTAAGACTGACATCAGACGGCACCATCCATTTATTATGTACGGCCAATGGTTTTTGTACAACAGTTTAAAAGGGACTGATCATCACAAATTGACTATAGGGAAGATTTTTATATTTTCACACAACTTACCCTCTCATACACACATTGGGTGGGATCAATGGTATTATTGATGCTAGTTAATCCCACTCATTGGTGCTTTAAACCCACCCTTCTAATCCAGAATAGCTGGTTCCATAAACACTCACTGTAAATGGTTAACGACCTTTAGGCTGGTATTTAACATCAAGTTTACATTATTAGCCAGCCATTACAAAACATTGAGGAGGTTAATGGTTTAATATGCCAGCAAAGGTGTGTTGACCGGGGGGAGGGTGGGTGTAACACCAAACACATGCCGTTACAACAGCTAAACACTGCCCTACAGTAGAGTGTCGTGTGATCAGCTCTATGGTCCTGCCCTCAGTAAAGTGTTGTTTATTCTCATGCTAGTGATACACACTAGGAGCACTAACCTGGAATTTAAGCAGACGTGTTTTACCTCAAGTATGTGCTTGTGACACTTTTGTGGTGGTCACATGTGCCGTTTTAACTACTCCATGAGGTAGAGAGTTTTGCTTCATTTGTATGTACTGCCAGATTTTATGTAGGGGCAAATTAAAAAGTCCTAAAACAGATTATACAATTGCAAATGGGGTTTAATTACGAAAACTTGTTAAACCAGGTCTCTCAGTTGTTTCCAACAGGTTTGAAGCCAAGTAAGAAATCGGGTTGTGATTCTGTGTGAAAGACTTCAATCAGGAAGGAGGTTTTTATACATCAATTGAGAGAAATAACACAGATAAATCACTTTTTGTAATCAATAAAGTCATTATTATTTTTTTTTTTTTTTAAAAAGAAAAATTGGTCTTAATATTATAGACTAAAGAAAACGAACAGACGCTTCGAGGACGGCGAGTGTAGTCGTGCTGGCCAGTAGAGAGACTTGAGAGCCGTTAAATCTGATGAAGTGAATAAAAAGCAGTTAAGCAGCAAGCTGCATCTTAACAAAATTGAAGAATTTTTAAAATAGAAATTTCCCAAGATAAATTCTAGAGAACACACAGACCCCTTTAGATTGCTAAATTAATCCAAAAATAGGAAGCCTGTGATACTAAATGAAGAGCTTTTGGGAACGACAAGAGCCTGCTCTTCTAGGGAAGTCGAATCTTAGAAAGATTTAGATTTAGTTAGTGGTTAGCTATTTTATTTTGGCTAACATTGTATTACACACTATGAGTATTATTGTTGTCAGTTTCTTTTCTTTGCCAAGTGAATGACACACAGATTCACACCTGCTAGGCTGTGGATCCATTTCTACAGTGTAAATGAAGAACAGTACTTACAGTGCAATTTCTACTCTGTAAAACCTAACTTCTACTATCACTAATACTGATACTACTGCCAGTGCTACTATTAATATCAGATTCTTGACTTTGAGAAAAACATTTTTTTTTTCTGAGGATCTACCTTTTGTGAACTATCGTGGTCACCGTTGCTGTACTGGATGTGTGTTTTGTAATTGTGTTTTTATTGTGCAGTGACTGATTAAAGGTCCGTTTTAATCCGTTTATAATTTTATATTTTCTTTGTTTTGTTTTTTTACATTAACATTTCTGTGGGGAAGTGTGATTTCTTTAGTGTTTTTTCTTAAGAAACTTTTAATAGGACACTAGTAAAAAACATGTTGATGCCTTAATCTGTGTACCTTTATTCTACACTTGTGTTTCTGTTTTTACTCTGAACTGAACTCTGATCATTTATATTTAGTTTTATTAATTTCTGTACTTGGTCAATAATAAAAAAAAGTACAATGCCAGACCAATTGTGCTGTTTTATGTAAAACCGGTTTACAACTAGTACTTGCTATTTGTAGTTTATATTGTACCATATATTTTTGGCTTACTTAGTGTAATCCAAAATTCCGATGTAAGTCTTAAATGTTCTAAGATGGATGCCATTATTTCCAATTTTAATAATTAAAACATGTCTCTCAGGGGTCTCATTCAGTTTGGACAAGTTTTATCATTATCTCTTTGTCAACTATTGTTTACATTTATTATTTACATTTCATATATGTTACATTTTACAAACGAAGTAACCTCTGTTTTCAGACGAGACAAAGACGCATACCAACCTACCTGATATTTTGTTCCATCTTCATAATATAATTCAAAATTGATGTTTATTTAAAAATTAAATAGTAGTCTTTGTTGACTTGAAGAAGTAGAAAAATAATTTCAATAACTGTCGAGAGCCGTGAAATAAGCTCAGACCAATTTGGTTTGATGTCTTTGGGAAATGATAAATATTCATACACACACTATTCCTTACTGACCTCTAGTGGTATAAAATAAAAGTGCACCCCAAATGTTGCTGCAGGTTGTTTTTTTTTAAACTGAATCATGACAGAAAGAGAGCAGAGACAAAGGCAGGGATTGATAGGTTTCATTGACACCTAGTATATTTTAGGTCATAAATAAGGACAGATCCAAAGACAAAAATATGATATAATTAGAGCAGACCAACATTGTTGTATAGGATAAGATATTTTTCCTACTGATACTGCAGTTGTGCAGCATGACAGACATAGGGGGGAGTAAAGGACAACATGCATGTGACAACAGAGCATAGGGTTTGAAGGAAAGTGAGTGTGTTGCACTATTTTAGTTCCCCACAGTCTGCTATGACGACCTTGGCTTTAGGGGTGCCACTCTTTGTGCCATACTTCTCAATAGCCTTGACAACTTCAAGGCCGTCAACTACGGTGCCAAACACCACATGCTTCCCATTTAGCCTGGAAAAGAAGAGGACACACAATTAGAATGCGGGGACAATAAATTAAAAACCAAGGAAGTTCTCATTTCAATACTGATTGCAGCCCAATCACAGTGAGGCTCAGCAGCCCAGGCTGATTTACAATGTTTAAACCGTTAAATTCTATTATATTTCTGATGAACCATCGTTGTAGGTAGAGGGTTTTACTTTAGTGATGCTCAATATCCAGTATGAAGGACTTGAAAAAAGTGCTAGAAATTGATTAAAAAAATGCACCGATGTAGTTAAAACTGTGATTTTTGTAAAGCAATGTATTTAAAATATTGTAAATCAATGATAACTCCGGACATCAGTCCACTTGTCTCATTATAAACAACACAGAAACAAAAGATTTCAGCTGCTCACCAATCAGTGTTAGCCGTGCAAATGAAGAACTGGGATCCGTTAGTGTTGGGCCCAGCGTTAGCCATGGACAGTATACCAGCACCAGTGTGCTTTAACTGGAAGTTCTCATCAGGAAACTTCTCTCCATAAATAGATTTCCCTCCAGTTCCATTGTGGTTGGTAAAGTCCCCGCCCTGTAATAAAGACAAACAAAGAGCAATGAGCATGTGTGTCAGCAGTCACAATAACCCAGAACGTAGCAAGGACCAGTCTGAATCGGTACCTGGCACATGAACTTGGGGATGACTCTGTGAAACGTGGAGCCTTTGTAGCCAAAGCCTTTCTCACCGGTGCACAAGGCACGAAAGTTCTCTGGAAACAAGGACACATTCACAGTTATATACTCAGTCATATAAGTCAACACATGAATCTGATGTTCTACGTGGACGCTGCACTGAGCTAATGAAGATGCAACTTATTCTTTAAACATTATGTAGTTATAATTTTATTTTTTTTCCTAAAACACCAGAATGTTAATTCTGATGAGTACAGATATAATGGTGAACAGAAAAGGAGCTCAGCGACCTCATTTCCATGGATCTTCTCTGAGTAGAAATCAGGCCGTGACTCATAATTTAAAAGAAAGAGTGCAGACTTCCTCTGCACCTGCCTCTTCCTTCTGACTCCTAACATTATTTATATCCACAGAAACACTCCAGTGCCAGGACTACAGCTTACTCTGCTCACTGCATCAACCACGGCCTACATTAAGGACAGACACATCACTTCCTCAAACATGGATGTTCTCTGACTTAATGATGCGTGTGGAAAACTTTGAGAGCTTTTCTCTGCCGTGTACTTGAGGCTGAAGCACCCACCTGCTGTCCTTGGGACCACATCAGCCCGCAGCTGGAAGAAAAGAAAGAGAAAAAAAAACAGAGATTTTATAATGAGTTTACTATAAAGCTTAATGAAATAATGAACTTAAATAAGGAGGAGATATGTTATACAGCAAGTATTATATAAGTTCGCTATATATATTTTTTCAATAAAATATATTTATGTATATATATATACACACAAACACACGGCAAAATTAGTGTTAATGATGTTAATTCATTAGTGAAATCAGATGTATCAGATGTATTGACATGCACTGTATACCCAAATATTCCACATCCATATATCAGTTTCAAATACAGGCTAGATGACATGCATATATATACATATATTATGTATGTAGTGTGTGTCTGTCTCTTATTCATATATAAACAAACACACACACCAACACTTATATATATATATATTTGTATAATAGCCAAATCAAAACAAATATTTCACAACCCCCTGCAGTCCCTCTGCACACCACTTGTTGGCAAACCACTTGCAGACTTTTTTTGATCAATGGGATGAAAGTGAGGAGACATAATATCGTACATAATCTAAACATTAGTAGTGGTCATTGTTAGCCTTTTAATTCCACATCAACACTTTGGTTTTTCTGTTCACAACAACTTGCAAGCGACGTCAACCGTTCTTCAGGTGTGCGGCAGTGGTTGCTCAGTGGTTAAGGAAGTGGACTTGGGACCAGAAGGCTTTAGGTTCGAGTCCACCAGCTGTGGACTCCCCACACACTGCTCCCCTGGTCCTTAAAGCTGCCCACTGTTCACTTTGGTGACTCTCTGGACAGTTCCTTCATCTGTTGCCAGTCAAGAGCAGCTAACGCTGCTTCATATGTTCTGTAAAGGAAAGTAATGTATGGCGTCTTCTTTCATTTGTGTCTGTTATCTGCAGTGTTTTCTTGTATTTTCCACAGATAACTGTTAAATACAAAACAGAGTCACGGTCCATAAAGGAAGACTAGGAACGTAGTTGAGACTACAATCTGTATTGGGTCACATCCTGTTTACTCCAAATAAAGTGGTACAACTTGTCAGATCTCTTTGCAAACAGGATGTGTCTAATGTAAGTCTGTGTCATGTCAGGGCTCAGCTGTCAAGCATACGTCGCCTGCACCTGACTTCACTCACTGTCGCAACACCAGAAAATTATACCAAGAATACCATGAGGACTCTCTGAGTGTGGTCAACACGGGGTTCATGTGTCAATCTGTGTTCAGTAATTCTAATAAACATCTTATTGTGTTGTTACACATCTTGGAAATGTTTAACTGATAACAGCTGTAAATGTAGCTTTCATTTTCCCCACACACCAGTTATTCAGTGATGTTTCTTTGAGCCAACTCGGCTCAGCAGAACACAGAGAACAGGTCAGAGTAATTACATTAACAGTGTCTTCCATGTCACACTGTGGTGTAGTGTTCCAATGACTAATTAAATATTCAAATATTTAAAGTCCAGGTACCAGACATGGAGAATGAGTGTCATTGACATTGACACAAGCAAAATGGCCATAGAATATAATAGGTTTAAAACAAAAAACTGATTTACTTTGATCAATTATAATTTTTTTTATTAAAAATTATTTTGTCAATTTTTGTCTAATTTACAATAAAGTAATCAGATTATGCCATTGGTAATGCCAACAGGATAGTGCCCCAGTACTGCGGTCCTGTGCTGTGTCCTCCTGACAACAGTTAAATATGGCAGAATGATATGAACATGTCTGACAATGTCCCTAAAAGATATCTTTTTAGCAACAAAGAACCACATTTTAACTGAGCATGAAAATTGTTTAAACATGAAAGTACAAATATGATACATACACCCTGCAATAGCGTACCACTAGCAGTCCACACACCCCTGGTTGAAAGCCCTGGCTTAAAGTAGAATTATTTCCATGGGAAATTGATGGATAGATGGATAATTTAACTAGAAATACTGTTTGAGGAAATGCAGGTGCCGTTGCTACCAATTAAAATGATACAAATTATTTGATTTTAGAAACATTTATTACTGCTGATCATACAGTCTTATTTGTCTATTTACTTGTCAGCCCTGTGTGATTGACAGAGGTCGTTTTCTTAAAACAATCCAAACCATGAAGAGAAGATTGTTGCGGCGGATGGAGATAAAGATAAAGATGAAGACGAACCTGCTGCTGCTGATGGTAATGATAAAAATAACACTGCTGATGCTGTTGGGCGTTACCAAGGTGCAGAACTACCTTCTAGACCTGCGGGTAGCGATGTGATCTCGCTAGGTTATAATTCATCCAATTATATTCACACGAAAGGCTGTTTTTATTTTTTTCTTAGAGCTAATCAAATCGACACATGCCTTAGAGCAGAACCATTTGACAACTTGTCTACCACAACATAAACCAGCTCGGAAAATCGCAAAATAAACAAAAATAAACGTGTCTATTTTATAGTCGTTAATTCCCTCACCTCCATGACAATTCGGCCGACGTTTTCGCCATCAACCGCCATGTCGAAAAAAACTCTTGGATTCCCCATCTCTGCTACAGCAGTTCACTGAGTGAAATCGCTCCACACAAAATATAGCTTACAGTTTCAGCCCAATTTATATTATGCTTTCAGTAAACGCTGACGTAAAGCTGATGGCAGCGAATCAGAGCCAAGGGCTTGCTGGTGGCTTAAAAATAGACCAATAAGGAAGAAGAGCAGCAGAGGACGGTCCGGTTCTGCTCTGAACCGCAGCAGTGACCACACAGAAGGGGTCTCGGGATTACAGAATCCAGCACTCCACCTACGGCGGCCATTTTGACTCAAAAGGAACAGTTCAGTTCACCATTGCTTAGATGTTTTAGGCTTTATGTAGACTATATTCACAGAAAGTATTTTTCAAATGTACCTGCTATTCTATGGTTCTTAAGCAGAAAAACGAATAAATTCAAAGTTTTGTGAAGAAAAAATTAGGGCCAATTTTACACTGTCGATACATGAATTTAACTCTAATTTTGATGGAACTAAGCATTAGACCAAAAGACAAAAAAAGCAATATTTAGTAAAATGTATAAATATTCTGTACAAAAAGATTTAAATTTTTTAAACAATATTTTAAGGCAAGAAAGAAACTCTTTATTTTCAAATAAAATGATTTTAATTATGATTCTGTTTTACTTTTAAGAACATAACTGTAGGTACCACAACACTCATGATTTAAAAAATAAATAGAAAATAATAGCAATTACAATGTGTTACAAAATATGTGCAATAATTTACAATTTAAAAACAACTTCTTATAAATTTGCAGACAGTTTCCAAGTACAATATTCGTTTTTCTAAAATATCATTTGCTGTTGCCTTGTTGAGGCATCGTCAGATTTAAAGAATAAACTCGAGTAACTTGAAAATCCACAATCCTAATGTGTTTTCTGCTATGCCTGCTAAGTATCATAGATGTATGTGATGATCATGTATGTGTATATATGCAATCTGTATGTGAGAATGGCCTCATTTTACAGCATATGTACTGAAGCAATGACGCTGTCTTGTACTAGCAACATACAGTATAGGAACGACCACAAGTCACCTTTAAATCTGATGAAACCTGTATGAAGTCAGCAGATTATACTGAACATCTACCTTCACCCTGCTGCTGCTTGTTACATAGAAAACAAAACATACGAAGAACTTTCAAAAGCTTAAAAATGGCAGACGGCATCAGAGTACAGAGCAGTTGGAGTGCTTCCAACATCTAACCACCAACACCAACACCCACTGAGAGAAGGAATGAAAATGAGAGAAAGAGAGAGATGTGAAATTTCTCCAGACAAGGACCTATTCTTAGTACAGTTAATCATTTCACTTCTACTGTATGTTCTACAAAAAGTAATAAATAGTCCTTCCTAGGATTTTTACTTATTGAAAGAGATGTTGAAGTAGACTGTGAAAGTGTGATAGTTTGTGTACACAAAGAATTCTAGGTCCTTTCTAGGACCTGACTAAGAAAGATTACATCTTTATTGTAAGGATCAGTGTGTTGTAAATGTGGAGGTTTTTGTGCACTGGGATGAACCTTTGGTCCGGGACCTACGTTCTTGAAATTAAGGTAATCAAGGGTCCTTCCCTGAAGTACACCAATTAACTGAGGGATAGGATGTCGTTTCTGATTCTCACAGTGGTAAAGGTGGTGAAGCAGATTAACAATTTACACAGACAGTGAAGCTGCTTTGTTGGTTTGGTTTAACCCACTTCCAATCTTCACTCATTTAGATTCTATATTAGGACACCAGCAGAGGACAAACTTCAGTTGTTCTCAAAGAGAGACAGCAGGTCGTCATTGCTGTTGTTGGGGAGGTCAGGAGGACCCAGGTAGGACAACAGCTCATCGGGGTTCGTCAGCTCAGGAAGAAGCTTTATAACAGAAAGAAAAAAAAATGAAAAAGAATTACAGGCTTTTAAATACAATGATTTTAAATTGACATTTAGCAGCACAAGGTTTTTTCCTCTGCTGTTCAACAACAACTCCAAAACAATTCTACCATATACAGTACGTAATGGGTTCCTAAGTGGTTAGAACAGGTTTGTAGGAGACATTGGTTAATATGCAAAGATGTCCTCTTACAAGGAATTTCATCTTTAGTAGCTCAAGTATAATATTCTGTAATTTGTTTGCATAATTAGATATCCTGAACTATGCCTTTTCTAGATGTTTCTTAAAAACTTTTTTTTAAATGTTGTCAACAATCCTGTTTTGCAGTGGTGCTTGAATAACTCAAGTGCAATTCAGTCACTGAAATGTCTCAAATAGACTTTGATAAGCAACAAGTTCTAAGTAATTCATAATAATTAGACCTACAAATAACATAACTAGTTCAGTCTCAGCTGATAAGGGTCAACACATTATCACTTACATCCAGTGCAGGATCAGCTCCCTCTCCTCCAGGAGCCCCATTGTCCCCCAAACCAAAGGAGCTGTTGCTTTGTAGCCGTGAATTCTGGGTATTAGTATTCTGCTGAGACGGCGGACTGCCAGTGTCAGTGTGAACACCAGAGCTGTGCTGCTGCTGCTGCTGCTGCTGCAGAATGTTCTGTGAAAGTTCCAGCCGTCCAGGAGGTGTCTCCTGGTAGGAGACACAAAAAGAAGACAACAAAAGTACAATCAGCTGATTTCTGAAGACAATAATTACTGTGATTCTAACATTAGGTCACAAAAAAACTAAAGCCTTAAAGCCAGTACTTCTTTTTACATGACCCCAAGTCACACATAGACCTCCCCCCAATCCTCTAGCATCCCCTCCCCACACACATGCATAAAAGGGAATATCAAAAGTACACAGTAGCTGTATTTAAATCCCAGGTGACTCACATTATCCTAAAGGGGATTCAGTCCCCACATGTACCCCTAGAGGGAGACCAAGTACCACCAGTGGTACACATGCCATAATTTTAGAACCACAGCCCAAAGACATTAGGCAAAATAGTACACACCAGAAGTATGTGACAGGAAAGGATAAACACAAACTCACAGCAGACAACCAGAGCAGCTGTGAGAGACATGCAGTGTGTGGTTCAGAGGCTCAGTACCTGGTAAATATCTCCTCAGTCAGTGCTGTCTACTTCAGGGTCAGTTAAAGGCTCTCAACTCAAATCACACAACCAGAAGGAAAAGACAGTCAGAACTCAGTATTGGCCTGTTCAGGTCATACAGTTACAGGGTGACAGTGGCTGTGTCCTTTCCTCATTACTGCAGGGTCTCTGTGTAAAGTGTATGACTGAACTACTAGCTTTACGAAATAGTACAGAAGAGTCCCCTTTATGTCTCTGTCTCTCTCTATATGTCTGCCTGTCTCTTTCCATCCACCGGTGTCAGTCGAAGGCAGTGGTTCTTAGGGTGGGAGTGCACCCCGCTGAGGCAAAGTTAATGTTTTATGTGCATGCGTAAGCACCCATGTTCGCTTTAAGCAGGAGAAACAGTGGCAGGAGGAGTGGCAAACACACTGAGGCATCACGCTGCAGTAAAAGTACTAGGATTTCTGATACATTTCAACAACTAAGGCAGAGAGTATACATGAGACCTGACTGAAAGGAAATACTACACAGTAAATCCTGGCTGACATTTTTGAGCTAAACTACTTCACTCTAAAATGAACACCTGTCTTTCTGCTGCTCCCTGATAAAAGACAAATGTTTGAATGTGATTTATTGTCATTGTGACAGCACACAATGAAATGTGACCTCTGCCTTTAGCCCATCACCTTAGTGAGCAGGGGGCAGCTCAAGCTAAGCGCCCGTGTGTTGGCATGGTGCCATGCTCAGTGACACCTCAGGGGCTGGTGAATTTAAACCTGCAACCTTCTGGACTCAAGTCTGCTCACCTTAACCACCAGGCCACCAATGGCCCTAATTATTAATGATAAACTTCATACAGAAAGTGTATCAATAATCAGTGGGTTCCTTTTGCTTTTGGTCAAAAACACTAACCATTCTACTACAGTGCACAAGTTAAAATTGTCAAAATTTTTATTTCAAGGTTTTTCTATCTTGTTCTCAAGTAAAATGTTTGAAGTGGTAAATCAAGACCACACAACACATCAACAGATTTTCCCTTTATAGTTACATTGAAACAGACAGCCCTTCATAATGTTTACCTTTGTTATTCTGTAGTGGCATAGTCAGCCTACCTTTGTCCACTTCAATCCACTTATATACTGTATATAGAAGATATGTATGC
Organism: Cynoglossus semilaevis; assembly: GCF_000523025.1. Classification (NCBI taxonomy): domain Eukaryota; kingdom Metazoa; phylum Chordata; class Actinopteri; order Pleuronectiformes; family Cynoglossidae; genus Cynoglossus; species Cynoglossus semilaevis. The sequence continues at coordinate 12,701,944 of NC_024320.1, forward strand.
TTTTTTGTGGTTCATGTGAAGTGTAGAGTAGTAGTATAAGCAAAACATTTATGGACTTGTATTTCATCTCCCCTTAATGGTATGCACTTAATATAAACATGTTATGTAAGTTTACATTTAATGTTATGTTAAAAAAATTAAACAACAATGAATGACATTTGATATTTGGGAAATATTAGTTGACTGATGAAAAAATAGTGGAAAGATGAATCAACAAACAAATAGTCGTTAAAGGCAGCACACGTGGCATCTTTACTTTTGGTCTAAACCCTCGGATTTCCTGGTCCTTTCATGTGGTACTAATACTATCGCTGGTTTTGTGAAGACATGTTTATTCCTGGTGACTTTCCGACCATTAGGCGACACTAAATGTCCTCAAAGAAAAGAGAAGAAAAAAGCCTTGCACTTAATTCCCATCACAGAGGCCAGAGGCCAAGTCAAGAAAGGAAACCAGGGAAAGGTCTCTGTGTGTTCACTCAAATGTTTGCTGATGCAATAAATGGAACGGAGGCCTGACCTGCTCAGGATGGTAGGGGAGAGATGGTGGACCCGATGAAGAGGAGAACTCTGTAAGTGTCGGTGTCCCAGGAGTGTTGGGGAAATCTGTGAAGCCTGGGAATCCATGGCTCCCTGTAGAACCAAAACACGACGAGTAAGAAGGACACAAGGATATAATAAATAATAATAAACTAATTTGTACTATATTGATCCCATATTTGGGAAACGGTTGTGTTAGCAGCAGATATGTTGTTAACAGGCTGCCCCTAGCAAGCGCCAACATGTGGTTCCGGTGTAAATCTAACCCAGGACTCTCTGTTTCTGAGGCAAGCGTGTTAACCGCTACACGATGGAACCGACCAACTGACCAAGACTAGCACGCAGACACTCACACTACAACAACAACAACAACAACATCAGAGGTCTCTATCAGTAGGTCAAGGGGTCATAGAGGTACTGCGAGGGGAAGGTTGTGAAATTTTAGGATGATTAAACATTATTTATATATTTACATTTGAAAAAAAATGGCAAAAAGTTAAGCATGTTTATAGAATGCAATAAGACTAGTAATTTAAACCAGTTTTATACATTTTGTTTTATATTGAGAAGTCCGTGGTCCATTTCTCCATTACCTTGTAGGGTCATTGGTCTGAAAGACTGGACTATAAGTAACTGGTGTTTCAAAATGTGTGTATATAACTTATATATTTATATACTGTACATGATGCTTATGCATGATGATAACTAGATGTGAACTATATTACATAACCTTCATATCCTTCAGTCATATTCAGTCAATAAAACAGAGCTGACTAAGTATCACCTGGCCTGTTGTAGTCAGGTGAAGTCCTGCCTCCTGTGGTCAGACTCTGGTAAGGCGAGGATTCTGGTCCCAACGATGCAATCATTTCCATTACATTTGGGAGCACCATGTGACTCGGGCTCACTGTGCGGCAGCGTTTAAGGACCGGACCATCAGGTTCCTCCTTTATGTGCAGGTCTGGTTTGACAGGCACCGGCTTCCAACCGCAAACTGGATCTATAGTGATCTCCTCATAATCAGAACTGAGGATGGGTCAGAGAATTAGGAACACCTCTGGTTCATGAATGACAACAGAAGAAATAAAAACAGTTCCGTGTGTGTTTTTATTTCCAGGTATAAAACCCATTGAATTGCTTACTTTTGTATGTAGACAAGTATACCAAGCATGTACTGGTCGACCTCGAGGCCCTCTAACACTGCAGTTTTACTGTGGACAATAGGAACAGGCCATTAAGTAAAGTCTGTGCAGCAACAAGATGATGTGATAGACAGTGGAGCATTGCTTTATTCAGGTACATACTTGCAGACAGGACATCGCCACGTTCCTCTTTCACAGTTGAGTTGTAAGTAGGACTCTAGGTCAAAACACTGAGAAATAAAGACAACATGACATCAGACTTCTGGAGGGGCCTTCCACTGTTTTAGTTCATCCTATACTAGTAGTCTCAGTGTGTACCTGTATATGCCGACAGTCAAAACCTCTGGCCGGCAACTGGATGCGTCTAAAGGTGATTGGACACTTGAGAGAAACTTTGATTGCTGTCTGCTCCACACCATCTTCGCCGTTGACACCAGGAGTCCCAGGGATTGTACCACTACTAAAATTTCTCTTTACTAAAACAAGGAGATGGTTGGTCCGTTTATTCAACAGTAAGGAGAAGTCAGTGCTTTACATACAAAATAAATATGGCATTCCACAACTGGTATGATCTGACACTGAATTGAAAAAAAAGTACAGGAGCAGTGTGACCAAAGGGAACAAGTTATTTCGTTTTGACTTATTCACTTTTATTTAAGCTGTAGTCCTAGAAAAAAACGTCTGGATTTTCCACTGACCAACGTTAGCTTTAAACATAAACAAATTCGTACTACTACGCTACAGATATTCTGCCTGTAACACTGCTGCCATCTACTGTGATTCCAATGTCACTGCTTGTCTTACACACGTACAGTATAGTGTTTATTTCACCTATTCACAGTATGTTTATTAAGAGAGAAATTAAGGAAAATTAACGTCATTAAGGTCAATAATAACTGAGGTTTTCCCACTAATGTCCTCAGATGAAGTGGAAGGGTCAAGTTCACCAAACTCACTGAGGTGATCTTGTTCTAGTCCCTCTGTCCCTATGGACATTGGGACAGTAACAAACTGTTGGTGCAACAGTTTGTTACTGTAGTGGTTTAACAGAAAATGTCCTTACTTAGTGAGAATATGTTTAGAAAAAAAGCTCTCTACAACTCACTCTTGATGATGCAGTGCTCAGCAGGCAGCAGTCTTTTCTTCATCAAACCCTGCAGGACTGACCTCACCGTAGGTCGATGCACCAGCTGCAACATAAACAGGTGGGACTGGGGAGTGGGGGGGTGGGGGGTGGATGGTGGGGCGTCAAAACCAGCACATGCTCCGTTCAAAACAAGTCTTAGATCTTAGATTTTTTTTTAAATCTTATTATGTATTTGTCTTAAATTTAGAGGCATAAAAGTCACTTACACAACAGCAGGCTGTTACTGTGATCTGTACGGTGTTCCTTCCTGGCTGACACACATGCTTCAGGTACAGGGGCTTGTGGGAAGTTTTATTGTCTCCTCTCTCAATGGACATAGGAGTTGCATTAACACTAACCTGAAACAAGGGGTAAAAACACATAAAAATCATATATATATACATACATACTGTATATATGTATACACATATATAGTATATACATACATAATGTATATATGTATACACATATATACAGATATATATGTGTGTGTATATATATACACACACAGTATATCTTAATACATTTTTAAAATATAGATTAAAAAAAACAATTTCACTATTGTCTCATTTGTTGCTGTAAGGTTTTATTTTAGCTAAATAAACAGATCACTGATCACATTCCTGTCAGTATGCCGACATTCCAGCTATACTCACAATGGCTTAGATAATCATAAAAGACAATCAAATAAATGAAATTGACCTTTAGAGTGTAAACAGGAGAGAAGAAGAGAAGAAGAGGTGATACTTACTTGCACAGAAGCTGGCCAGTTCGTGTTCATTTGTCTGTCCTCGTGGTGGTAACACTTAAACTGCAGCTCCAGGTCAGGTCTGCAGGGGGAGACAAAGCGCATTTGGTCAGAGAGAGACAGGGTGGGGTTATCAAACATTCCTCAGATGTTTTTTCCTCTTTTGCTGTTTATCATTATGTAAGAGACAGAGGTTAGGAACACTAAATACACCCTGTGTTACCAACAATCACAAACGAGGACTGGACTTCACTTCAATGCATCTTCCCCTGTAATGTGTATATATTAAACATTTGGAGCAATTATACAATAAAAGCCCCACAGCTTGGGTATACTGTAATAGCACAATTACATTTCTTTTCTCTTAAACTGAATCACATTATAAGAAATTAAATTGTTTGGAAAAAAGTCAAATTCCAAGAAATGTCAGCAGGTGAAGTGCTTTTATTCATGTGTTAAATCAATGCAACCAAAATGATGACTTATTACTACTATTAATTGCACTAGCATCCCTACTCTCATCCAGGCACTCCAATGGCACACAGCTTGGGCAAGTTTGAGTCATGACCTTATATAATATTTTAACAATGTCAATTTCTGCTCTTTTTATAAAGCACTGTTATCAGTGCCATTCAATTCTAGAAGAGAAAGCAAAAGAACAAGAAGATAAATGAGAGGATGAAGACAAATAAATTATAAAAAAGAAAAAAAAGAAGTGACATCCTCCCACCTCATTATGAGTGTTTTGTAGACAGAATCTCGCAGGTGGAAGGCGTGGTTACTAACAGCCAGGTTGTGCTCCAGTCTGAACGGCTCTAACACAACACCATCCCTGACAGGAAAAGTTAGCCGCAGGTCATCACTGGGGTTTCCTGGAGCAGGAAACAGAAGAAGTAACCACTGACTCAGTTTATGATGTTAATGCAGTGCAGGGCTGGGGTCTCACCTATTGACGGTTGCTGGCTGTTGATGTTGGCTTTAGTGTCTGGTGGAGGGAATGGAGGTTTTGTGTCCGCACCTGGAGATAGGTAGGGTGGTATGGAGCTGCCAGGTGTCATTGGTGGGGTAGGGTTTCCTCCCATGGGTGAGCTGGGGTAGCTCGGCATCATTCCACCCCTACCTGGCTGAGATACGGGAAAAAACACAATCTTTTCTATTGCAGTACTGTTCTGCATGGCCTTTTAAAGTGGTGTCAGTGTTTGAATCAACAGTGCAGACACGGCTTACCTCGTTTATTGCAGCGGCCTGTGTAAAGGCATTGAATCCCGCCTGAGCGCTGAAAGACTCTGACTGTAGAATAAAAATAAACAATGAGCTAATGATTCATTCATAAAATAGAGAACATAAACTTATTTAAAATTTAAGAGGACTGACTTAATTTGGTAACTTAAAGAACCACCAAAATATTTGCTGCCTTATCAAGTAGGTATTACTGTAGGTAATATTACTGTTAACTTTCCTTAACTGACTGCACCTCTAGTGTCAGTTGCCTTTTTTCTGCTGTTATATTTGCAGCAAATGTGTGTTTTTAAGCTGCTATCAATTTATTTGTAGTGCAACACTATAATTCATTCACAGTGACTCAGAAACAGTACGTCTCCTGCTGCACAGAGGTATGGAAACAATAATAAATGAAATGATTAAGCATTAAGGGAATGGTAGTCAAATTGTTCTCTACTTAACATCAGTGTTTGGTTGGAACTGGTTACTTTGTAATACTGTGGAGGATTGAGCTGCCCTGGTCCTGGAGGAAACTGTACTGGGATGTGTGATCCAGAGGTGAACTGTGCCATGGAAGGCAACCGTGGGGTGGTGTAGGAGGGAGAGGGGGCACATCTCTGCTGGGGGCCAGTCGGGTACTGCAACGTCTGGTTATGGTAACCTGCCATCCCAGTAGGACCATACTGCTGCACTGGAAATCCCTGAAAAAAAAAACCCAGACAAATACTGACCCTCTGCACTGCATCTCCCACAAATATAGAAAATAATATCAGAGTTTATTACCCACTGAAAAATATTTTAAAAAATGAAGAATAATCATTTCAACTGATCTTCTGATAGAGCCACAGAAAAGAATCATGAAGAGGAGGTGAGATAAGATCAGCATAACATTTGTGTAAAAGCTTTGACACTAGATATGATATGTTACGTGTTTAAAGAAACCCACAGTAAACCTCTCCACTGACCTCAGAAGGGAAAGGTCGTTTGAGCACATGCGGTCCGCTGGGATAGCCTCCGTGCTGTGCCATCTTTTGTATCTGTGCAGGATGAGTGGGATACATGCCCACAGAGGAGGGGGGAGGCCCAGGTCTGGAAGGGACCATCCCAGTAGGGTTCATTGCTGAAGGGCCACGGGGGCCTGAATGTGACAGGAACTGGGTGCTGTATGGAGGTGACCCACTCACCTGGAAGGAAAAAACCCAACTCAAGTCCGGTACTAGACAAACTTTAGCCTTAGATAACCACAGCATTGTTTTAAGGTTAGAGGGTAGATTTATTAAAGATGATGCTCTTGCCCAACACAGACTCTGCCATTGGAGCACTACTCTGTGCTGTAGGAGATACAGACTCCTGTAATTCCATGTTGTGTTTCCCCATCTGTAAATGTATTTAATATACTACTATCTGCCTATTTATTTTTCTTTTCTTGCCACTGTGTAACAATGTCTTCTTGCAATTTGAGTTTCCCTTTTTGCTAGTGAAACAAACCAGAGGCATCTGGTACGGAATGTTCTTTCTGTAATAGGAAAATTAGATTTAAAAAAGTGCTTGGATATGTCTTGGCTGTGTAGACTTTCATTCATTCAGGGTTTGGTTTTCCAAAGTGTGTGAGTCAGCAGCAACCTGAGTTGAAGTCACCATCTCATCCAAGAGACGTCTGAAAGTGTTCTGAAAGAACAGTAAGCGATGACGACCTTTAACCTCTGTGATGTCTGAGGTCTGGTCAGTGTAACATGAAGGCAGTGGTTGGTCTGACTGGCACTGCCACCGATGGTCAGCTTCAGTATGACTACTTACTTGACCTAATGCCATTCATGTTCCTTAAAGCTACAGTGAATGTGAGGAGAGAGAAGAGTGACAAACCCCCCCCTACTCCTCTATCTAACATGGGAACCTCCCAGTCATCAAATGGATGTTCTTTTCCTGTAGGTGAAGACACACAGCCTGATTACCTCCTGTCAGGTTGCTACTAACGCATATGATTAGGAGTTTTGAAACATGGACAGACTGCATGGGCGCTGAATGTCTCCAAAACAGACATAAAAAAAACATAGATAAGATCACCAGGCAAAAAACAAATGTATTGGAGTGAATGGGAATTATTAATTCCATAAATGATTTTTTAGTGTTTTCTTACTAGTTAACATTGTGACAGCTGTCATGTTAATGCTGCCTTAGTCATTGGACTTAAAACCAACCATATTCATAACAACCACACACTTAACATCCTTATTATATAAGTAATGATTAACCACTAAAGTCAATGTACTTTGTTTACTTGTTCTTGATACACAGGTTCACAGTCCCTTCCACCCAACAGCAGTCTCCACTTAAACCAGTCTGTTTTCCTGCTTACCTGTCCATAGCTCAGCTCCTGCTGCTGTTTTTCCTGGATTGCCGCAACAGTTGCCGTAGCAGTGGCAGGTGCTGTGGCCGGGGGGGGCGCGGGCGGGGGCACGCGCGGCG